>NC_082660.1:66654199-66957229 GCF_028023285.1 Balaenoptera ricei | reverse complement strand
TTGAGGCTCGTTGGGGTTAGGATTAGTCTGACTGTGGAGGACTGTCTTTGTTTTTCTGGGAAAAGCTAATGGGCCCAAAGAGGGATTGAACACATCCTTGGCCTTTAACAAAGTGAGCTAATTACCCAGGCCTAGTCAGATACTCTACAAAATAAAGAAGTCTGCTTTAGAAATTATCTGGCCACCTTAACTGTTATCAACTCAGCTGTAAAGATTATTTCAAAGCTCATTCTTTCATATTTTCCTCTGGCTTTCAATCCTACCTAAGTATCAAGGAAATTGTAAATATGGTAGTTGTTTACTAAGGATATGTACTGCTCTTGCAAGGAAATAATGTCCAAACAAAGCTTCACTTATTTTTTTTTTAATATAAGCAGATTTCACTGTTTATGGCGCTTATGTAATACATTTTATCTTTTTAAAAAAAATTGTCCATGTAAAAGTCAGGATTCCTTTATATTTGTGAGCCATGTCTCCTTTCCTAAGGGTGTATTCTTTGGTTTTCAGATCTGCAGGGTATTCCTGATTGGCTAAAAACAAACCCAGTTTCCTCTTGGTATAAAATGTCCCATTCTTATATAGGGGTGTTCATTTTAAATAGTTTAAAAACAACTGCATCACATTCTAAGCATAAAAGAAAGTTATTAACAGGTACCTTCCTAACCTCCCAAGATGTATTTTACTCATTTGTGAAGTATTAAAGAGGTAACTCATGCAGAATGCTGGTTATGAATGTAGATATTGAAGCTATTCATAAACACTGGAAATAGAATTTTAAGTTTTTAGCCTTCAGTAGGATGCACATATTGGACATGTGCATGTGGAAACCTTTTTCAGTAGCACTCATTAATTTCCATTGGATTGTGTAGAATGGATGCAAATATTTTAGTGGAATTTGCTACTTGATTTTTTTTTTTTTGCAAGGTCCATGACCAATATGTACTTACTAGTATGGACATTGAAGACAAGGTCATTTGTAGGTGTCAGATGTACATTGGAGAACAAAAATCTTTTTTCCCACCAGCATCCAAATACCTGTTCTCTTGAGGAAGCATTTTCTTGCAAAAGACTTTACATTTCATTTTGTATCTTTGCACTTTTTCTTTATTACAGGAAGGTTCTGTCTTGAGGACCTAGTTTGAACTTCATGCAGTAATAGGAACAAGAAAATCAATGTTGGGATTACATTGTTCAAGGCATAGGGAAAAGTACTAAAAATGGAATTTCCTTGAATATTTCAGATTATTTTTTAAAATTCACTTACTAGTCTGAAACATTTGAGGTGTTATGTTTAACTCCAAGCAGTTGACATGATTGAGATTAGTACTAAAAACAAAATTGAACAAGTTAGCTTTAAAGTTTGCAGACTTTATCTGTAGCAACACTAGAAGATGAGCCATATTCTTAATTTGGAATATTTGCTCTAAAAAGAACACATTAGTTATACCTCAGTGGTGTTGATGGAGGTGGGGATTGAGAAAAGTGTTCACATTAGTGTTGGAGTATAGGTAATCAGTTGTACAGTTAACAATGACAAAAAACGTTTAGCACCAGGATTTTATATATATATGTATGTGTGTGTATATATATATATGTATAAAATCTCTAAAAACATGATTGTTGGAGTTCATCCAAACTTTAAGATTAGGAAACTATTATCTATAAGTGTTACCTCAAGTAATTTTTTTTCCCTGGGAAAACATGTTCATTCCGTGCCAAGTATTCTCTCCTAGTGTCCGTGTCTCAAATTATATTTATGAAGGGTTATCACTTAATATACTTTGTATTTAATCACCTGCTTCCCAGATGTCCACGACATAAAATGGGTCAAGCATCAGCCATAACTTTTGGCAGTTCGCAAAATACCCATGTGATAAGGAGGTGAATGGCCATTTTTACAGCTTGCTAGAATACAGTGGCACCTTGTGGTGGTTGTTGATACTTTTAAAGATGGAGGATATTTTTATTCCTCCCTTTACTCCACCCCATTTCTTTGTTGTTTTGTGAACGAAAAATACTTGTAATCTGCCTTATTTGAGTTTTTAAGTTTTACCTTACTGGCTTCCCTGTCAAATGTATTACCAATATTAAATACATAGAAGCCACGTTTGCAGGGCACTTTTATTGTCTTATAAGACTATGCTGATTGCTACTTTCTAAAGTATTCTGTACCTTAGTAATGCAAGAGACTGGTAAGGCACATGTTAAAGTGTCAGGCGTTTTTTTCCCCTTAGTATAATTCTTCAGTATGTGTAATACTCAGTAACAGTGTTGTAATTCATTGAGTTAACGAGTAAATTGTGCGCTTTTGAAAAAACATTTGAAAATGTAAGTCAACTTATAACATGCTTCATTTGGAAAATTAAAGTGCAAGGTCCAAGTAACTAGTATTTCAGTTATTTTTAAATCAGATTTTTAATAAGCAACTAAGAAATAGCTGTGAGTTACGTACCTGCCCTTTACAATTTTTAGCATTCTGAAATGAGTTCTTAACTGGAACATTTCTAAAATACTAATATTCCCAACAAGTAAGCAATCTCACTTGATTTAAGTAACTCCATTTTGTATCTAAAATACAGTATAGAATTGAGCTGTTACTGAGCTGTTGGACTCTCAAGGAATAACAAGTTTGTATCAGTTTTACAATTATTTTCATGTCTACATAGGTATTTTAATTCAAATTTGAAGAAAATAGGCACACCCTTCAGCACTCAGAGATACTTATTTTTGATTAGGATTTGTTTACTAAAGACCCCCAAGCTGCTTTATAGTTACTTAGATTGAGTGATATCTTAAAGACATGCAGTGAAAGTGAACCCCATCATACCACTGTGCCTAGTTATTTCAGGGTTCCTCTATCAGTTCCTCATCTTGCAGATTTATCCTAATACCAAGGTATGGCTGAACCAGCTGTCCAGCCTTAACTCTTTTGAGTGCCCCTTTGCTAACGTTCTTTTAACTGAGTGATTTGTGTTTTTTAACTGTCCAATGTTTGGATTTTACCTCTTGATGGCTCCATTTGTCCCTGGTGCTGCTTTTAAAGATGTAGGGCCATGTGATCAGGTATCAAGTTGAGTAGGTACGCAATTGGCCTGGTTATGTATCTGTGCCTGTTTTATCTTCTCCCAGGAAGAGCTGCTTTGGTATAGATGTTTACTTAGATTCAGATAAAGAACTGGGCAGCGATTTTGGAAAGCTTTCTGAAGCCTATAAGAACCTGAGGGGATTTGGAGGGGGAACAGTAACAAAGGCTGCCTTTATGTCTTTGAACATGAAGCACATAAATGTATGTTCTGTAAAGACTAAAGTGATTGTTATACCAGGGCTTCCTGACCTCTGGGAGAGACTTTCAAAAAAGCAGAAAGGAGCACAAAGTGAAGTGAATTTGGTTGGTTTGCTTTATCTGGTTTCTCATTTTCTTTCAATTTAAACCTGAACACAACACCCTTCTCCAATATCTATCCAGCAGACTCCTGGTTGGGAAGCCCTGTGTTAAATTTTGAGAATGTACCCAGTTTCCTTTTTTTTTTTTTTTTTTTTTTGTACAGTGCTTTACATCTGCTAAAAGTTAACTTGTTTAATGCAAAACAAGACCTTGAAGGGTCAGTCATACTAAAGCTGGTTTGATTATTAATAGTTATCTTTTAGGAAGAAGCTTTTTCCCTATGTAAGATGTCATACTGCAGATTTAAAATATAGACTATCAATAAAATGCATGAAGTGATCATTTGTGCTTGATCATCTCTCCTTGGGTTTTTCTTTTAAAAGGGGAATCTGTTAAAGGTTCTGTTGCTCACACCAATGTCAGATGTGGTTTTTAGAATCAAGTAGAATTACAGTGCAACCTTGATTTTGATTCCCCTCAGTGTGGGCAGGTACTGGTTTATGGAATATAACTTCCGTATCATGTAATTTAATGGCTTAATCTGTCAGTGGTAAAATAAAAGATTAAACTCTATTCCTATATAAGAATCCGGGAAAGATTTATGTAAACGACATTTTAAGTAGGTGCATCTTTGCTGTTTCTTGTATTCTCCCCATTGCCCTGCCCACTCCCTTGCTTGATCTCTGTAAATACAAAAACTTGTCTAGGTGTGCATGTGTGCTCACACAGCTTTTGTCTTCCATCCCTACTTCCAGTCTCTTAAACGTGTTGCCTAAACCACTAAGAGTCTTTGTTTCTAAGTAGGTCATCACATTCTGATACCTGGATGTGACTTCCCCTTGGTACTGGTATTCATTTAGCTGATGGTGAATTTTATTACCATTTCATTTCCTCTAGTGCCTACAGAGCCCTATCATTGGCATAGGAACACAGTTCCTCGGGATTTTTGGTGTGGTCAGCTCTTCTTTTCCCCATGACCTTCCCAGGGTTTTACTTTTAGTGTCGTTCATGATTCTATTCTTTGAAACTCAAGAACACCAACACCACTGAATAGTTCACATTCTAGACAACAAAGTAAGCCAATACACAGGCATCATGTTGAGGGAAATTTAGAAAAGGACCATTACCTAGAACAATTTGGTAAATCAGAGTGGATTATAGCTATACTCTTAATGGTCGTTTAAAAAACAGGAAATGAAAGCTAGGGTCCAGTTTCTTTGAATTCAGGCAATATTTAAATTTAAGACCTTGCAAATGGATTACTAATGGCTATATTAAAAACAGCTAATTTTTTTCTGGTTGCTGTCAGGTGTTTTATTAAGTATTATAAGTTAATCCTCAGTTATTCTGAGGTTTATTATTACCACCCTGTTTTATAAATGTTGTGACTGAGATACTGGCATTTGGTAATTTGCCCAAGGTCACGTAATGAGTGGCAGAGTATTTCCAAGTCTGATCTCTGATTCCAGAGCTTATTTTCATTGTGCTCTTAATCCTGCTGCCATAATATGGGCCCTAATTTGTTTTTTTAAATATTTATCTCAAGTCCTAGAGTAATTAATTACTTATGAGGTATGATTTCTTAGAATAAACATTGGTTTTGGGTAGTTTGCCAAGGAAAACTCAAAGGGCAAGTCTGAGAAGGATGAAAGATCATATATTGTAAATTCTGTAAGTCACTTTGGGCATTACTAAATACACCTTAGCGTTACGTGTATCAAGGTGTTTCACTTCCAAAAATTTGGAAGGAGGCTGGAATGTGTTGTAGAAATCTTTAATGTTAATGGTCATCTCAGCCTCATTAAATGTGCTCTTGGCCCCAGTTATGACTTGATTTGAAATATGAAATGACTAGAAAAAAGTTGTAGCTTTTTTTCTTAGAATGCCAGCCAGTTTTATTGGCATCCAAGTTAATGCCCTTTAAAGTTGCCTTGGGCAACCATAGGCATTCCAAGAATGTCATGCTTGCTCAGAAGATACCTGGAACTTGTGAGCAACTGAGAGAAGCAGCCCTCTTCAGTTTGTTCATGTGGTCATCCTTGAGATGAGTCTTGACTGTTTCAAAGAATTATCCTTTTCTCAGTGGATGGAGATTGCCACCCTTAAGCATATTCAGAAAAATAACTGTGTGTTCTGAAAGCAATCGCAAACAAGGCAGTTCAAGTAATAGATTTAGGAAAAGTAAATGGCTGCCTAGGTGAGTGCTTTAAAAAGATTATCACGCCTCATTCAACATTTAAACACAGGGAGAAATAGAACCCCTACTCACAAGGAGCAGGCGTTTCAGTGGGGAGACATGTAAAGTATTACAAAAACCTTAGAAGATACACATAGCGTAATTATCCATCCCCATGCAAATGATATTTGACGGGAGCAGTGAGGAGGAACGGAGTGAACAAGGGCTCATCTGAATTTAGAGTTTGTTTCCTCAGCTAATAAGAGGTAAATACGTATTGTGCTTGCACTATGTACTAGGCATTGTGGTGGTCCGAGGTTTCTCTTCCCCTTGTTTTTGGCAGGATGGGGACCCGAAGCCTCTGAAAATATTGCTGAATTTCTCAGTGGACAGTGTTGCTGACTGTGATGTACCTACTTTTAAAAAAATTCACAATTTCCCCTATCTGTACCAGATGTTCTAGAATAGTGCTGTCCAGTGGGAATATAATGCAAGTCACGTGTAATTTAAAAATCTCTAGCAGCTACATTACAAAAGGAATAAAGATAAGAGTTGCAATTAATGTTTATTTAACCCAATAAAGTAAAAATCTTTTAACGTGATCAATATAAAAATTATTAGATATTTACATTGGTTTTTTTTTTTTCATATTGAGTCTTCAAAATCTATTTTACACGTATACTATGTCTCATTTTGGACACCAAATGCTCAGTAGCAACAAGTGGCTAGTGGCTACCATATTGAACAGTACAGTTCTAGAACAATATGGGAGAGAGTGATTAAAGTAGGTGGGATGCAAATGGTGATATGTTTTAAAAGTTCACCTGTAGATATGCATACCTTATCTGCTCACACTGTCCTAGAACTAAATAGGCATCATGCTTTTACTTGCGTGTCAAAGCTGTGGCTTAGAGTGTCTATCCAAGCTTACAAAACTACCATCTTTCTCCTCCCCTTTTGAGGTTAAAAGAATACACTCCCTACCAAAGCTTGAAGTCTAACCATTAACAATAGCAAAAAACCTTACTTAGCTGGTTGAGGGCTCTTATGATTAAAGGTTAGGGAAGCCCATCACAACTCCACCATTATGTGGCAGCTAATAAATAGCAGTTGTTACATTTACTTATTGCAGGAACAAGCACCCAAAGTTTAATGTGGATTCTCTTAGTTCAGTTATGTTAAAATAATACAAATAATTTCCAAGCAGTTGCTATATAATCTGAAATTGCTGCGTTTGAATACTCCTGGCATAGGTTAGAAACTGCTAACCTGGATTTACAATCTGTTTCTACTTTGTAGCGATAATATATATGTTTAAATGAGTTTCTTGGAATGGAAGGGGGAAGTTAACATGAGAATAGAGGCTACCAGATCAAACTTCAGCCTCAGTGAAAGTATTTCCCAACACCAAGTCTCTCTGATGCCATTGCTGAAAGTTTGTTTTGTTTTGTTTGGCAACATGAAGTGAAATATTAACTCCTGTGAAGAAAGAGCTTTTGGAGTTGAGGTTTTAGAAAAAGCTGATTCATTTGGCTTGGCTTTACTTATATTTTCTGTGTGAATATAATGTAATATTTTCTGTGGCCTTTTTATTTAAGAATCTGAAAACCCACTTAGTAGTACAGGATGGATGTTGGTTTCTAGCATGGGTGACAAACCTATCTCTAGCATGTGAATCAGACTGCTTACTTGGAAGAAGCCAGAGGAGCACATCACCCAGCTTCTTTCAGAATCTTGGGTGTAGCCCCTCTAGATTAAAGGTGAAAATTACAGAAGGGTCATTCTGTTTTGTCTTGGCCCTGCCCTTTCCTGGGAGAAGGAAAATAATGGAACAGTGTCTGAGGCTCTGTTAACACGAAGATACAGGATTGTTCCTAAGGAGAGACCAACTTGGCAGCTAAGCCCAAATTCTGCCCTATTGCTCAAATTAAAAAGAACACTTCCCTAATAATACTATCTTCTCTGGCATCCAAGGTAATCCCTTTTCTCCACATGTGGGGACCAGTAACATCTACATTTTTAAATAGGAAAATCATTCAGCCTAATCTACTAAATAGAAATATATTCCAAACTTCATTTTAGTGATTTTATCTAACAGCCCTTGTACAGATATGGGCACTGACTGGGCCCTTTCTCCGTTATTTATTTTTTTAAGTCTGAAGTCAAAATCACTTGGAAAAAAAAAAAAGCTGGAGAAGCCATTCTTTTTTTTTTTTTTTAACATCTTTATTGGAGTATAATTGCTTTACAATGGTGTGTTAGTTTCTGCTTTATAACAAAGTGAATCAGCTATACGTATACATATATCCCCATATTCCCTCCCTCTTGCGTCTCCCTCCCACCCTCCCTATCCCACCCCTCTAGGTGGACACAAAGCACAGAGCTGATCTGCCTGTGCTACGTGTCTCCTTCCCACTAGCTAGCTATTTTACATTTGGTAGTGTATATATGTCCATGCCACTCTCTCACTTCGTCCCAGCTTACCCTTCCCCCTCCCCGTGTCCTCAAGTCCATTCTCTACGTCTGTGTCTTTATTCCTGTCCTGCCCCTAGGTTCTTCACAACCATTTTTTTTTTAAGATTCCATATATATGTGTTAGCATACGGTATTTTTTTATAACATCTTTGCTGGAGTATAATTGCTTTACAATGGTGTGTTAGTTTCTGCTTTATAACAAAGTGAATCAGTTATACATATACATATGTTCCCATATATCTTCCCTCTTGCATCTCCCTCCCTCCCACCCTCCCCATCCCACCCCTCCAGGTGGTCACAAAGCACCGAGCTGATCTCCCTGTGCTATGCGACTGCTTCCCAGTAGCTATCTATTTTACATTTGGTAGTGTATATATGTCCATATATACACTACCACTCTCTTTGTCCCAGCTTACCCTTCCCCCTCCCCATGTCCTCAAGTCCATTCTCTATGTCTGCGCCTTTATTCCTGTCCTGCCCCTAGTTCATCTGTCAGCGGACACTTAGGTTGCTTCCATGTCCTGGCTATTGTAAACAGAGCTGCAATGAACATTGTGGTACATGTCTCTTTTTTTTTTTTAATTTATTTTATTACTTATTTTTGGCTTCATTGGGTCTTCGTTGCTGTGCGTGGCTTTCTCTAGTTGCGGCGAGTGGGCGCTACTCTTCGCTGCGGTGCGCTGGCTTCTCTTGTTGCGGTGGCTTCTCTTGTTATGGAGCACGGGGTCTAGGCATGTGGGCTTCAGTAGTTGTGGCTCGCGGGCTCTAGAGCACAGACTCAGTAGTTGTGGCACACGGGCTTAGGTGCTCTGTGGCATGTGGGATCTTCCTGGACCAGGGCTCGAACCCGGGTCCCCTGCATTGGCAGGCGGATTCTTAACCACTGCGCCACCAGGGAAGTCCCTATGTCTCTCTCTTATTTTTTTGTCTCTTTTTGAAGTATGGTTTTCTCAGGGTATATGCCCAGTAGTGGGATTGCTGGGTCGTATGGTAGTTCTATTTTTAGTTTTTTAAGGAACCTCCATACTGTTCTCCATAGTGGCTGTATCAATTTACATTCCCACCAGCAGTGCAAGAGGGTTCCCTTTTCTCCACACCCTCTCCAGCATTTATTCTTTGTAGATTTTTTGATGATGGCCATTCTGACCAGTGTGAGGTGATACGACATTGTATCACATTGTTTTGATTTGCATTTCTCTAATGATAAGTGATGTTGAGCATCCTTTCATGTGTTTGTTGGCAATCTGTATATCTTCTTTGGAGAAATGTCTATTTAGGTCTTCTGCCCATTTTTGGATTGGGTTGTTTGTTTTTCTGATATTGAGCTACATGAGCTGCTTGTGTATTTTGGAGATTAATTCTTTGTCAGTTGCTTCATTTGCAAATATTTTCTCCCATTCTGAGGGTTGTCTTTTCATCTTGTTTATGGTTTCCTTTGCTGTGCAAAAGCTTTTACATTTCATTAGGTCCCATTTGTTTATTTTTGTTTTTATTTCCATTTCTCTAGGAGGTGGATCAAAAAGGATCTCGCTGTGATTTATGTCATAGAGTGTTGTGCCTATGTTTTCCTCTAAGAGTTTGATAGTGTCTGGCCTTACATTTAGGTCTTTAATCCATTTTGAGTTTATTTTTGTGTATGGTGTTAGGGAGTGTTCTAATTTCATTCTTTTACATGTAGCTGTCCAGTTTTCCCAGCACCACTTACTGAAGAGGCTGTCATTTGCAGAAGCCATTCTTGTTCTTTCCCCCACCCCACCCCAAAGTGTTCCCTTCAGTTCACGCTATTGGTACATTTGATTTTGAATTCCTTATAAGTTAACTGTCCAGCATATATTAACTATGCCTGGCTTAGGCCTTATTTTCTGTTTAAAATGCCAGTTTATAAATCAGCCTAGAAACTCGTGTGGGCAAGATTCCTAACCCTGACATCTTTGTAGATGACTGAAATATCTACTTACAACTGTTTCAGAGAGGTACTGTGGGACCCACTTGAAAGCATGCTGTGATTTACAGCATCCACCCTCCAATCACCAGTACTGTATACACACTTTGATTGCACTGAAAGGTTAATGTGAACTGTCAGCATGGCCCTGAAAGGAAGAGGGAAGGAGAGATGGCGATGGATTGATGAATAGACCAATAGGTGTCTTGAATATCTATCTGTTTATGGGTCACTGGGCTAGGCTTTTTTTTCCCCACGTTTTTCCTCTTATTTGATACTCATAACAATTGGGGGGCAACTGGATATTTGCATTTTATCCCTGAAATAAAATCAGAGGTTAAATGATATGCTCCAGGTCCCACTGCTCGTACTGGTCATCAAAAAATTTTTTTATTGGAATCTATGTCCCAAGTACCACTCCAGGTGTAGAGGATACAATGGTGAACAAGACAAAGGCCCTTGCCTTCATGGAGCTTACATTCTAGTAGGGAGAGGCAGATACATTTGTAAATATAAATGAAGACAGTGACTAAATGCTGGGGAAAAAAAATAAAATGGTGTGATGTGATTGTGACTGAGATGGAATAGGGTGGTTGTAGAAGAACTTTCAGAGGAGGTGACACAAGCTGAGAACTGAATGAAGAGGAAGCAGAACACTCCAGTCCCAGAAAATGAGCTCTGCTCATTATTTAGAGGGAGGAAAAGGAGCAATGTTGGAGGGGGGAAGCTGTAAGAGATAAGTAAGGGCCAGTTCATGAGGGTTTTATAGCCCAGGGAAGGGAGATAGGATTTTATTCCGAGATGAGAAGCTGTTGGGGTCTTGATCATGGGAGTGAAGTGCTCTGACTTTAACTCCTAAGTTGCAAAATCGAAGACAGACCTGACTCTAGGGTGGCTGCTGCAAGTTCCATGATACCACAGAAGACTCTTCCCTGCCCCTCTCCTTCCAAGTGTAAGTGCTGGGAAGCTGAGTCCACAGTACCCTGGAGATGGCTCTACAGTGCTCTAATCTTTTCACTTATCTTTCCTTGTTTTCCTAACAATTTGGCTCTTTGTGTTATTTTATTCTAATCTGATTCGAATGACCCTTTTCTGCCATCACTGAGAAATCCTCAGGTAATGGAACCCAATGCCACAAATGAAGTGGAACAACCTCTTCTTACTGAAAACTGCCAGCATTGCTCTGTTTTTCGTTGCTAATACCTGTAGGGGGCAGTGTTGTCCATAAAATGAACCAAAGAGACAACAGGGTTAATTTTTTAAAGAGCTGACTGTTCAGATCCTTTTCATCGGATGCCTCTTGGTGACTTCTTTACTTGTCAGTGATTTTACTGATGTGTAGGCTAAATTCAGCAAACTCAGATGAATCTAGGAAAGTTAACATACATTTATGGATTAGCTATTATGCCCTGGCATTTTATGATTGACAGTCACCCAGTTCAGCTGCCTTCATCTAGGCAGGTCTACATTCAAACCATCCCAAGAGCTGAAAGACTGGAGACTCTGGATTGAAAGATTCCAGTTACTGATTGGATATAGGGCCCTAACCTAACCATGGGAAAAGGGGTCCCAACCTCAGTGTCCAAGTTACTAGTTCATCTTCTGGGTTTCAGATATAGAAGCAAAGGGCCAAAGGAAATAGGGTCAAAGGAAAGGCAGTTCTGGGCTACCGCGTGGGAATCAGGCCAAGCTACATGGAAACTGGCTCCTTTTCTGCTTGTTATGGTGGCATACATTGCTTCCCTAGTCTAGTAGGTCCTACTACCTCATCTCTCTGCCATGCCACCACTAACTGTTGGGATGGATCTAATGGTGACTTCGTAGCCACAATCCCCCTGGACCCAGCCAAGTCCAGAGATGTTCAGGGCTGTAGGTGAGTGCACATGGAGCCTGGCTCATTTGCAGAAGTATCTCCTCAGGCTAAGCAACAAGTTTTGGGAAAAGGCCCTAGTTCAATTGCTGATTCTAACCTTGCCCTAAGTTGATGAGACAAAGCGTCCTGCAAATAGCATATTTGACGTGGACCCTAGTCCTGTGCAAGAAAGACACTTGCCTAGGAAGGTTACCTCCTGACAGCTTTTCCCCCACTGAAACTTCCCTCTGTCTTTGTTCCTTCAGAAGAATCTATTCACCTGGAGATCCACCTGAATAATTAGAACTGTGTCTGGATAAGGACACACAGCCCTAGGAACTTTAAGAGGCAGTATAAGGATAAATATATTCATGCATAAAAACAGGCAATATGTGTTCAGGACCTTACTAGTAATGAGCAGCAATGATCCTATTGAGCAAATGGCCCATGGGAGAGGTGATTTGGGGACCTAAAGGTGCAGTGAAAAGAATACAGGTTTAAGAGCCAGTTAGATTCATATGCCTCTTACAAGCTGTGTGGTTTTAGATGACACAGCTTCTCTGAGTCTCAATTTTCCTTTCTGCAAAGCGGGACTAATGATGCCTACTTTGTTGGGAAGCTTAGCAATCACGTAGGGAAATTCCCTAGCACTTTAATGGGAGGGACATTCTATTGAGATACTAATAAGATAGGAAAGCAGCATTTCCTAGTGTGGGAGAGGTGGCTGAGCCAACCTCCAATGGCTGTGAAATCTGTACATCTAATTTTTAAAATTAATTAATTAATTTTTGGCTGTGTTGGGTCTTTGTTGCTGCACGCAGGCTTTCTCTAGTTGCGGCAAGTGGGGGCTACTCTTTGTTGCGCTGTGCGGGCTTCTCATTGAGGTGGCTTCTCTTGTTGCAGAGCACGGGCTCTAGGTGCATGGGCTTCAGTAGTTGTGGCACACGGGCTCGGTAGTTGTGGCTTGCAGGCTCTAGAGCACAGGCTCAGTAGTTGCTCTGCGGCATGTGGGATCTTCCCGGACCAGGGCTCGAACCCGTGTCCCCTGCATTGGCAGGCAGATTCTTAACCACTGCACCACCAGGGAAGTCCCTGTACGTCTAATTTTGAGACGTTTAAAAAGCATTGAGCTTGTGGTCTGGGAAACCAGCTTCAATAAAGAAGAATGCATCTTCCCAATGTTCTTTGGATGCTCAAAGAAGTCTACTAGGTGTATGAAGGAGACAGGCAGGGGACAGACAGTTTTTCTAGAATAAGATGGGACCTGTCCATTGTGAGACAGCAGGAAAAAAACAAAAAAACCCAAAAAGCCCATGTAATAGGCACCTGCTTTACCAGGTGAACTAGGATTACACCTAATTGCCTGTGAAGCAACAAATCAATGGCTAAAGATTTGTTGCTATGGCAACTTTTTTTTTTGTTGCTTATTCAGCATCTAGCCGCTATTTAGAGGCTACAGCAGGGCCTGGATAGGCAAGTAATTAGATATACCAGGTGCAAAACAAATGAAAAAAAAACCCCACAATCTAAAAAACAACCCTCCAGGGAATTCCCTGGTGGTCCAGTGGTTAAGACTCTGCACTTTCACTGCCAAGGGCATGGGTTCAATCCCTGGTCAGGAAACCAAGATTCTGCAAGCCGTGCAGAGCAGCCAAAACAAAAACAAAAACAAAACCAGAAAACCCCCAAAATCTGCTGGTAAAATAGGATAAGTGGCAAAACTTGCATGCTTCTTTTAAAACTTGCATGTGGCTCAACAAAGATTCCACACATGCTGAGTGACGCTAAAAAAAGAAATCTTTGCTACAGTTGGAAAAGGTTGAAAAAGAAAAGAAATGTGGAAAGTGTGGATTGCTAAGGGCCCAGCAAAAGCTTTTGTCAGAAACCAGTGACTCCCAAAATCTTACCTAGAATTTCTTCTGTTTCCCCTTCTCCTATAATTTAGGGGTCCTCTTCACTAGGAGCAGCAGCCCTCAGGTATCTTTTAGCAACATTTTAGACACTGTATTTAGCAGCTTTATGTTTGTAATCAGCATCCCCAGGTCTAAGATGAACTGCGATTTTCCTTTGTTCTTCTAAAAGGAGTGAAGTTACTTCTAGGTCAGAGACAGCCAGCAAAAAAACAAAAACAAAAAAACAACAAAAAACAAAACGAAACAAAAACAAAAAAGTGCTGAAACAATTCATCCAGAGGGAGCCCCTCCTCGCATTACCGCCCCATCACACAAAGGCCTGCTACTTTTCCTCAACATGCTTGGGACAGTTCAAGGCTTCAACCATCAGAGACCATAGCTCAAAGAAAAAAACACCGTTAGGCCCTTTGTTCTTCTCTAGTTAACACTGTTTGACTTTACTCACCCCCATGGTATTTTTCCTTTATGTAAGAATTGTTTATCTTATTACAGAAGAAATTTCCCCATGGTTTTAACTATTCTCCATACCCTGATGACTCATCAACCTATATCTCTGAGGTCTGATCTCTCCTTAGAAATGTAGACACTCTTTCCCCCCTGCCCCCACCCCAGTTGTTTGTGGGGCATCTCAATCGGAATATTTTATAGGCCCTTGTTTTACGTGGAATATCCTCCTTTATTTCTTTAGGTGGTACCATATAGTGATCGACAGTGGATTTGAACTGCTTGGCCCAGTTAATAAGTGGGCCATTTCTCAACAGAGGAGATCGTAAAATAGGCAAGAAGCTTCTAAGAAATCTTGAACATGACTGAGCCGGATCTTAAGGCTTAGTGTGAAGAGTTAGGAGTAAGGGTTAAAAAATCCACCTTAGCAATAAATATTTAAGTGTATGGCTGCTAAAAAAGTTTAAGCCATCTAGAGGGGGGAAAGCCAGTAAGGAGGAAGACTCTTAAGGGAAATCTGACCTGGAAGAAAAACTAGAACTTTGATATAAGAGAATGCAATGGAACTGTGGGCAAGTCAACATTGGAAAGTACACTGGTGAAAGTTGAGTTTTGAGAGTCCCAAAGAAAGATAGATCTCAGGACAGTAATAAAGGTTGCAAGGTCTCAGTGCTGCACCAACTAATTGTGAAACATTGGGCAGTCACCTGCCCTTTTGGCATCTCAGTTTCCCTATTTGTAAAATAAGGGATTTGGATAAGTTTTTTCCAGCGAACTCAAGTTTTAAATTTTTTATTTTTGAAATACTTATAAATTCACAGGAAATTGGAACGATAGTAGAGAGAGGTAATATATGCCCTTCACCCAGTTTCCCTCATTAACTACATCTTAGGTAACTGTAGCGCAAAACCAGGTAATTGATACTGGTACAATGTGCATGTGTAATTTTAAACCATTTTATCACATATGTAGATTCATATAACCAACACAACTATCAAGATATAGAACTATTCTATCACCCCAAAGATCTCCCTTGTACTACCAATTTATATTCAGAATCACACCTGCTTCCCACCACCACCTTTAAACCCCTGGCAATCACTAATCTCTTCTCCATCTCTATAATTTTGTCATTCCAAGAACATTATATAAATGGAATCATACAGCATGTGACCTTTTTTTTTAAAAAATTATTTATTTATTTATTTATTTATTTTTGTCTGTGTTGGGTCTTCGTTTCTGTGCGAGGGCTTTCTCTAGTTGTGGCAAGCGGGGGCCACTCTTCATCGCGGTGCGCGGGCCTCTCATTATCGCGGCCTCTCTTGTTGCGGAGCACAGGCTCCAGACGCGCAGGCTCAGTAGTTGTGGCTCACGGGCCTAGTTGCTCCGCAGCATGTGGGATCTTCCCAGACCAGGGCTCGAACCCGTGTCCCCTGCATTAGCAGGCAGATTCTCAACCACTGTGCCACCAGGGAAGCCCCAGCATGTGACCTTTTAATTGGCTTTTTGTCATTCACCATAATACCCTAGAGATCCATCCAAGTTGTTGCATGTATCAGTAATTTGTTCCTTTTTATTACTGAGTAGTATTTCATTGTGTAGATGTACTACCCTTTAACTACTCATCTATTTTAGGACATTTTGGTTGTGTCCAGATTTTGGCTATTACAAATAATACTATGAACAATTGTGTAGAGGTTTTATGTGGACCTTTATAAGTTTTATGTGGAAACTTTATAAGTTTTCATTTCTCAGGAGTGCAATTGCTGAGTCTCATGGTAAATGTATAATTAGCTTTTTAAGAAAGTGCCAACTTATTTTCTAGAGTGGCTGTAACATTTTACATTCCCACAGCAATATGAGAGATTCAGTTTCTCCACATCCTAGCCAGCATTTGGTATTGTCACCGTTTATTATTTTAGCTGTTCTAATAAATATATAATGGTATCTCATCATAATCTTAGTTTGTATTTCCCTAATGCAAGAAATGTTAAACATCTTTTCATGTGACTATTTACCAAACATATATCCACTTTGGTAAAATGTCTCTTCATATCTTTTGCCTATTTTCTAACAGAATTGTTTGTGGGTTTTTATTCTGTTGAGTTTTATTTATATATTCTGGATATGCATTCATCCAATGATGGACACTTAGGTTGCTTCCATGTCCTGGCTATTGTAAATAGAGCTGCAATGAACATTTTGGAACATGACTCTTTTTGAATTATGGTTTTCTCAGGGTATATGCCCAGTAGTGGGATTGCTGGGTCGTATGGTAGTTCTATTTTTAGTTTTTTAAGGAACCTCCATACTGTTCTCCATAGTGGCTGTATCAATTTACATTCCCACCAACAGTGCAAGAGTGTTCCCTTTTCTCCACACCCTCTCCAGCATTTATTGTTTCTAGATTTTTTGATGATGGCCATTCTGACCGGTGTGAGATGATATGTCATTGTACTTTTGATTTGCATTTCTCTAATGATTAAAGATGTTGAGCATTCTTTCATGTGTTTGTTGGCAATCTGTATATCTTCTTTGGAAAAATGTCTATTTAGGTCTTCTGCCCATTTTTGGATTGGGTTATTTGTTCTTTTGATATTGAGCTGCATGAGTTGCTTGTATGTTTTGGAGATTAATCCTTTGTCTGTTGATTCATTTGCAAATATTTTCTCCCATTCTGAGGGCTGTCTTTTCATCTTGTTTATGGTTTCCTTTGCTGTGCAAAAGCTTTTAAGTTTCATTAGGTCCCATTTGTTTATTTGTGTTTTTATTTCCATTTCTCTAGGAGCTGGGTCAAAAAGGATCTTGCTGTGATTTATGTCATAGAGTGTTCTGCCTATGTTTTCCTCTACGAGTTTGATGGTGTCTGGCCTTACATTTAGGTCTTTAATCCATTTTGAGTTTATTTTTGTGTATGGTGTTAGGGAGTGTTCTAATTTCATTCTTTTACATGTAGCTGCCCAGTTTTCCCAGCACCACTCATTGAAGAGGCTGTTTTTTCTCCACTGTATATTCTTGCCTCCTTTATCAAAGATAAGGTGACCATATGTGCGTGGGTTTATCTCTGGGCTTTCTATCCTGTTCCATTGATCTATATTTCTGTTTTTGTGCCAGTACCATACTGTCTTGATTACTGTAGCTTTGTAGTATAGTTCATGACCATTTTTTGTTTGTTTTTTAAATTCCATATATATGTGTTAGCATATGGTATTTGTTTTTCTCTTTCTGACTTACTTCACTCTGTGTGACAGACTCTAGGTCCATCCACCACACTACAAATAACTCAATTTCGTTTCCTTTTATGGCTGAGTAATATTCCATTGTATATATGTGCCACATCTTCTTTATCCATTCATCTGTTGATGGACACTTAGGTTGCTTCCATGTCCTGGCTATTGTAAATAGAGCTGAAATGAACATTGTGGTACATGACTCTTTTTGAATTATGGTTTTCTCAGGGTATATGCCCAGCAGTGGGATTGCTGGGTTGTATGGTCATGCTTTTGCACAGCAAAGGAAACCATAAACAAGATGAAAAGACATCCCTCAGAATGGATTGTACTTTTGATGTCATGTCTAAAACACTCCTCTCCAAGCCCTAGGTCCTGGAGATTTTCTCCTATGTTTTCTTCTAAAAGTGTTATAGTTTTGCATTTTACATTTAAATCTATGATCCATTTTGAGTTTATGTTTGTATAAAGCATGATATTTAGTAGGTTGAGATTCTTTTTGCCTATGGATATCCAATTGCTCTGGCATCATTTGTTAAGATTATAAATTCCTTTTTTGTCAAAAATCAGTTGATCATACTTGTGTGGGGCTATGTCAAGGTTTTCTATTCTGTTGCATTGTTTTATTAGGTTGGCCAAAAATTTCGTTCTTTTATTCCCATAAGATCTTATCCGAACGAACTTTTTGGCCAACCCAATATATATCTAGCCCTCTACCAATACCACACAGTCGTGATTACTATAGCTATATAATAAGTCTTGAAATCAGGTGGAGTGATTCTTCTCACTTTATTATTGCTTTTCAAAGAAGTTATTCTAATTC
Organism: Balaenoptera ricei; assembly: GCF_028023285.1. Taxonomy (NCBI): domain Eukaryota; kingdom Metazoa; phylum Chordata; class Mammalia; order Artiodactyla; family Balaenopteridae; genus Balaenoptera; species Balaenoptera ricei. Next base: position 66,938,989 of record NC_082660.1, on the reverse strand, counting down.
CTTTATCTTTCCATATAAATTTTAGAATAATCTTGTCCGTTTTTACAAAAAAAATCTTGCTAGGATTTTGAAAGGAATTGAGTTAAAACTATCAGTTTGGGGAAAATAGACATCTTTACTATGTTGAGTCTTCCAATCCATGAACAGAGTATGACTTTTGATTTATTTAGCTCTTCTTTGACTTCTTTCATCAGCATTTTGAAATTTTCAGCATACAGATCCAGTACATGTTTTGTTAAGTGTATACCTAAGTATTTCATTTTCTCTGTAATGATTGTAAATATTACTGTGCTTTCAACTTCAGTGTCTGCATGTTCATTGATAGTATATAGAAATGTGGTTGATTTTTGTATGTTGATCTTGTCTACTGTGATGTTGCTAAACTTATTAGTTCTCTAAGGTTTTTGTAGATTCCTTGGGATTTTCTATATAGACAATCTTGTTATCTGCGAATACAGTTTTATTTCTTCCTTTCCAATCTGTATACATTTTAGGTATTTTTCGTTGTCTTATTGCAGTGGCTAGAATTTCCAGTACTGTGAAATAACAGTGGTGAGAACGGGCATCTTTGTCTTGTTCCTGGTATTAGCAGGAAAGCATAGAATATTTCCTAATAAGTATGATGTTGGCTGTAGATACTTTTCATCAAATTGAAGTAGTTCCCTTCCATTCTCAACTTTCTGAGAGCTCATAATTATAAATTAGTGCTGTATTTTGTCAAATGCTTTTTCTGCACCAATTGATAGTATCATATGATTTTTCATCTTTAATTTATTGATATGGTATATTATATTGATTGAATTTCAAATATGGAAACAGCATTATATACATGGAATAAATCCCATTTAGGCATGGTGCACAATTCTTTATATTATTGGATTTGGCTTGATAATATTTTGTGGAGGAATTTTGCATCTATATTCATAAGGGATATTGGTGTATTGTTTTCATTTTTTTGTATTGTCTGGTTTTAATATCAGGGTAATGCTGGCCTCATAAAATCAGTTGGGAAGTGTTTTTTTTTTAATTTTTATTTGTTTATTTATTTATTTATGGCTGCATTGGGTCTTCGTTGCTGCACACGGGCTTTCTCTAGTTGCGGCGAGCAGGAGCTACTTTTCGTTGTGGTGCGCAGGCTTCCCATTAGGTGGCATCTCTTGTTGCGGAGCACAGGCTCTAGGTGCGGGGGCTTCAGTAGTTGTGGCTCGTGGGCTCTAGAGTGCAGGCTCAGTAGTTGTGGTGCATGGGCTTCAGTAGTTGTGGCTCGTGGGCTCTAGAGCGCAGGCTCAGTAGTTGTGGTGCATGGGCTTAGTTGCTCTGTGGCATGTGGGACCTTCCCGGCCCAGGGCTCGAACCCTTGTCCCCTGCATTGGCAGGCAGATTCTTAACCACTGTGCCACCAGGGAAGCCCGGGAAGTGTTTTTTTGTCTTAAGTTTTCTAGAATAGAATGTGTAAAATTGCTGTTAATTCTTCGGATGTTTGGTAAAATTTTCCAATGAATCCATATAGGCTTTTCTTTTAGAGGAGATTTTAAATTACAAATTCTATTTCTTCAATGGTTATAGGATTATTCAGGTAATCTATTTCCTTTTGGTTGAGTTCTTGTGGGGTTTGAGGAGTTTGTCCAATTTTTCTAGTTATTGAAGTTATAAGTGGAAAGTTGTTCATAGTATTCTCTTATTATCTTTTTAATAGCTGCAGGATCTGTAATATAATCCTGTTTCATTTCAGATATTGGTGATTTGGATCTTCTCTCTGTATTCACTCTTACTAGAGGTTTATAAATATTATTGATTTTTTCAAAGAGCTAAATTTTGTTTTATTGATTTTCTCTATTGCTTTCCTATTTTCAATTTTATTGATTTCTGCCTTTTATTTCCTTCCTTCTTCTTGCTTTGAGTTTATTTTGCACTTCTTTTTCTAGTTTCTTGAGGTAGGAACTTAGATTATTGATTTGAAACCATTCCTAATTTATAAGATAAGCAATCAGTGCTATAAATTTCCCTCTCAGTACTGCTTTAGCTCTGTCCCATGTATTTTGATATGTTGTATTTTAATTTTCATTCAGTTGTCTATATTTTTAAAAATTTCCTTTGAGAGTTCCTCTTTGATCTATGCATTGTTAAGAAGTATATTGCTTAATTTCTACTTGTTTAGAGATTTTCCTGTTGTCTTTCTGATTTTGATTTCTACTTTGATTCCATTATACTGAGAAAACATATTATGTATGATTTCAATTATTTTAAATTTGTTGAAGTTGGTTTTAGGCTCGGGATATGGTCTATTTTGGTATACGTTGCATGGGTGCTTGAAAAGAATGTGTATTCTGCTGTTGTGAGGCAGAGTGCTTCTTTTTTTTAATTAAATACATTGTTTATTTAGTTATCTATTTTATACATATTAGTGTATATTTGTCAATCCCAGTCTCCCAATTCTTCCCACCTCCCCCTCCCCCGCTTCTCTCCTTGGTGTCCATATGTTTGTTCTCTACATCTGTGTCTCTATTTCAGGCAGAGTGCTTCTTAAATTTGATTAGATCTCCCTGGTTGATAGTGTTTTTAGTTCTTCTATGTCCATACTGATTTTTCTGTCTAGTTTTTCTATCAATTTTTGAGACACAGTGTAGGAGTTTCCAACTATATTATCTATTTCTCTTTTATTTTCTCAGTTTTTGCTTCAACTGTTTTGTAACACTGTTTAGGATTGCTATATCTTCTTGGTAGTCTAACCCTTTTATCACTATATTTTGTCTTTTTCTCTTTTGGTAATTTTATTTGCTCTGACATCTACTGGCATACCTTTTCCCATCCTTTTACTTTCAACCTACCTATCATTATGTAATTGAGGTGAATTTCCTGCATACAACATATAGTTGTGTCATTTAAAAAATCCACTCTGGGGTTTTCAAGATGGTGGAGGAGTAGGAGGACATGGAGTTCATCTCTCTCCACAAATGCATCTACAGATGGAACAATTCTCACAGAACACCAGCTGAACACTAGCAGAAGACCTTGGACACCAGAAAGGACAATAAAGGACCTTGCATAACCAGGTAGGACAAAAGAAAGAAGGGAGAAAGAACAGGAGAGGAAGTGGGATGGGACGTGCGCCCCTGGGGGTGAACTGAAGCAGAGGAGAGGGTCCTGCATCTGGGGAAACCCCTCTCTGATGGGGAAATCGGTTGGGACAGAAAGGAAGCATCTGAGGCTGTCAGAGGAGGGTGAAACAGCTGGTCTGTGGCAGACAGGACAGAGTGAGAACTACAGAGATGGTCCGTGCCACGGCCCTGTGTGCCCCGGACTGGGACATGTGTCCACTGGTGCACACGGGGGCTGGGAGCTGGAATGTGGGGATTGGAGAGCAAAACCCAGGGGGAGGACTGCTGTTGGCTGTGAGGAGACAGCTTGAGGGGACAGGAGGGAGGAAATCCACAACTGGGAATGCCTGTGGAGGAAACCCGGACTGCCATGGAAGCAAGGCGCCACTGTTAAGTGATGTGCAGAGGGTGGAGCCACCATTGCAGCCTCTCTCTCCCCATGTGCTGGCCTCTGCCCGCCCCCCCAGCACTGGGAAAGGGCCCTGCCAGGGCTGGCCCTCATGCACCTGCCTCCAGGCACTAGGAAAGGCTCCCACTAGGGCTGATTCTCTCTCGCCCATGGCTGCCGGCTTCCCTGTGCACCTGTCGCCACTGGGGCTCCTGTGACCCAGGCAGCTGTGCCACATCTGCAGCCTGTTCTCATCGAGGCAGACCCGAGTGCTCTAGGGCAGCCTTGGGAGCAGACTCATGTGGGTGGCCCACACCCAGAGGTGGGGCTAAAAGCACAGCTGAGCCCCAGGGGAGGGACAACTAAGGAAGAGGAACAAAAATCTTTCTGTCACCCGCACAAGCCACAGATTAAATCCCCGTAATTGGCTTGGTAGACCCTGCGTCTGTGGAATATCTGAATGGACAACGAGTGTTCCCACAAATGAAACCAGTCTAACTCTGACAGCTGTGGACTCTGGGGGCAAGAACATGTGGGAGCTGGGCCAGATCAGAATCTGTGCTGTCCCCAAAGTGCCCACAGCAGGTCCAGAGACCAACCTAGAGGCATTGGAGGGCCTCCTGGGGAGGTGGAGGTGGGCTGTGGCTCACAGCAGGGACAAGGATACTGACAGCTGAGACCCCATGAAAATGTTATTATTACTATTATTTTCCTTATGTTTTGATTAGTTCTGTTGTTTGGTTTTTTAAATTATTATTATTATTTATTTTTACTTATTTTCGGGGGGTTTGGTTTGTTTTTTTTCTTTCTCTTTTTAATTTTTAAAATTCTTTTTAATATATTTTTTATATTTCTATTTTTACTTTGCTTCTTCATTGTTCTGTGTTTTTTCCTTTTTTAAATCGTTTTTGTCTGTTTGTTTACTTTTCTTTGCTTTATTCTTCAGTTTGCATTCTGCTTTGTTTTGGTTTGTGTTTTTGTTAGTTTTGTTTTTAATTGTTTGATTTCGTTTTTGGGTTCTTTTGTTTGTCTGGTTGTTCTCCTGTTTTCTTTGTTTTTGTTTGTGTGTGTGTGTGTGTTTGTTTTTGTTTGATTTTGCTTTTACCGTTAGTCTGGTTTTTTTTTTTTTATTTTATTGCTGTTGTTGCTGTTTGTTTGCTTTGGTCTTTGCTATTTGTCTTGGGTTTTGTTTCTCTTTTTATTTTTGTTTGTTTTCTTCCCCCACTTCTTTTCCCTTTATTGCCATGACATGCGGCTTGCAGGGTTTGGGCCTGAGCCTCCAGGGTGGACGCGCTGAGTCCAGGATGCTGGACCACCAGAGAATTCCTGGCCTCGGGGAATATTAATCAGCGAGAGCTCTCCATCTCAAATCCAAGACCAGCTGCACCCAGCTGCCTGCAGGCTCCAGTGCTGAATGCCTCATGCCAGACAACAAGCAAGACAGGAACACAAACCCACCCATCAACAGACAGGCTGCTTAAAGTTGTACTAAGCTCACAGACATCCCAAAACACACCACCTGAAACGGCCCTGCCCATCAGAGGGACAATATCCAGCTCCACCCATCAGAACGCAGGCACCAGTCCCTCCCACCAGGAAGCCTACACAAGCCACTGGACCAACCTCACTCACCGGGGGCAGACACAACCAAGAGGAACTATGACCCTGCAGCCTGTGGAAAAGAGACCTCAAACACAGTAAGTTAGACAACATGAGAAGACGGAGAAATATGTTGCAGTTGAAGGAGCAAGGTAAAAACTCACAAGATAAAATAAATGGAGAGGAAATAGGCAGTCTACCTAAAAAAGAATTCAGAGTAATTATAGGAAAGATGATCCAAGATCTCGGAAATAGAATGGAGGCACTGATCGAGAAAATACAAGAAATGTTTAACAAGGACTTGGAAGAACTAAAGAACAAACAAACAGTGATGAACAACACAATAACTGAAATTAAAAATACACTAGAAGGAATCAATAGCAGAATAACTGAGGCAGAAGAATGGATAAGTGACCTGGAAGATAGGATGGTGGAATTCACTACTGTGGAGCAGAATAAAGAAAAAAGAATGAAAAGAAATGAAAATAGTCTCAGAGACCTCTGAGACAACATTAAATGCATCAACATACGAATTATAGGGGTCCTAGAAGAAGAAAAGAAAGAGAAAGGGTCTGAGAATATATTTGAAGAAATTATAGTCGAAAATTTCCCTAACATGGGAAAGGAAATAGTCAAACAAGTCCAGGAAGCACAGAGAGTCCCATACTGGATAAACCCAAGGAGAAACACAGTGAGACACATATTAATCAAACAAACAACAATTAAATACAAAGAAAAAATATTAAAAGCAGCAAGGGAAAAGCAACAAATAACATACAAGGGAATCCCCATAACATTATCAGCTGATTTTTCAGCAGAAATTCTGCAGGCCAGAAGGGAGTGGCAAAATATATTTAAAATGATGAAAAGGAAAAACCTACAACCAAGATTACTCTACCAAGCAAGGATCTCATTCAGATTCAACAGAGAAATGAAAAGCTTTAGAGACAAGCAAAAGCTAAGAGAATTCAGCACCACCAAACCAGCTTTGCCACAAATGCTAAAGGAACTTCTCTAGGCAGGAAACACAAGAAAAGAAAAAGACCTACAAGAACAAACCCAAAATAATTAAGAAAATGGTAATAGGAACATACATATTGATAATAACCTTAAATGTAAATAGATTAAATGCTCCAACAAAACGACTCAGACTGGCTGAATGGATACAAAAACAAGACCCATATATATGCTGTCGACAAGAGACCCACTTCAGACCTAGGGACACATACAGACTGAAAGTGAGGGGATGGAAAAAGAGATTCCATGCAAATGGAAATCAAAAGAAAGCTGGAGTAGCAATACTCATATCAGACAAAATAGACTTTAAAATAAAGACGGTTACAAGAGACAAGGAAGGACACTACCTAATGATCAAGGGATCAATCCAAGAAGAAGAAATAACAATAGTAAATATTTATGCACCCAGTATAGGAGCACTTCAGTATTTAAGGCAAATGCCAACAGACATAAAAGGGGAAATTGACAGTAACACAATAACAGTGGGGGACTTAAATACTCCACTTACACCAATGGATAGATCATCCAAAATGAAAATAAATAAGGAAACAAAAGTCTTAAATGACACATTAGACGAGATAGACTTAATTGATATCTATAGGACATTCCATCCCAAAGCAGAAGAATACACTTTCTTCTCAAGTGCACACAGAACATTCTCCAGGATAGATCACATCTTGGGTCACAAATCAAGCCTCAGTAAATTTAAGAAAGTTGAAATTGTATTGAGCATCTTTTCCAACTGCAACGCTATGCGGTTAGAAATCATTTACAGGGAAAAAAAACCTGTAAAAACAAAAACACATGGAGGCTAAACAATATGCTACTAAATAACCAAGAGATCACTGAAAAAATCAAAGAGGAAATCGAAAAATACCTAGAAACAAATGACAACGAAAACAGGACAACCCGAAATTTATGGGATGCAGCAAAAACAGTTCTAAAAGGGAAGTTTATAGCAATACAATCTTACGTCAAGAAACAAGAAAAATCTCAAATAAACAGCTTAACCTTACACCTAAAGCAACTAGAGAAAGAAGAACAAACAAAACCCAAAGTTATTAGAAGGAAAGAAATCATAAAGATCAGAGCAGAAATAAATGAAATAGAGATGAAGAAAACAATTCAAAAGATCAATGACACTAAAAGTTGGTTCTCTGAGAAGATAAATAAAATTGATAAACCTTTAGCCAGACTCATCAAGAAAAAAAGGGAGAGGATTTAAATCAATAAAATTAGAAACGAAAAAGAAGTTTCAACTGACACCACAGAAATACAAAGGATCATAAGAGACTCTTACAGGCAACTATACGCCAATAAAATGGACAACCTGGGAGAAATGGAGAAATTCTTAGAAAAGTATAACCTTCCGATACTGAACCAGGAAGAAATAGAAAATATGAACAGACCAATCACAAGTACTGAAGTTGAAACTGTGATTAAAACTCTTCCAGCAAACAAAAGTCCAGGACCAGATGGCTTCACCAGCAAATTTTATCAAACGTTTCGAGAAGAGCTAACACCTACCCTTCTCAAGCTCTTCCAAAAAATTGCAGAGAGAGAAACACTCCCAAACTCATTCTACAAGGCCACCATCACCCTGATACCAAAACCAGACAAAGATATTGCAAAAAAAGAAAATTACAGGCCAATTTCACTGATGAACATAGACGCAAAAATCCTCAACATAACACTAGCAAAGAGAATCCAACAACACATTAAAAGGATCATACACCATGATCAAGTGGGATTTACCGCAGGGATGCAAGAAATTTTCAATATTTGCAAATCAATCAGTGTGATACACCACATCAACAAACTGAAGAACAAAATCCATATGATCGTCTCAATAGATGCAGAAAAAGCTTTCGACAAAATTCAACACCCATTCATGATAAAAAAAAAAAACCTCTCCAGAAAGTGGGCATAGAGGGAACCTACCTCAACATAATAAAGGCCATATATGACAAACCCACAGCAAACATCATTCTCAATGGTGAAAATCTGAAAGCATTTCCTCTAAGATCTGGAACAAGACAAGGGTGCCCACTCTCGCCACTCTTATTCAACATAGTTTTGGAAGTCCTAGCCATGGCAATCAGAAGGAAAAGAAATAAAAGGAATCCAAATTGGAAAAGAAGAAGTAAAACTGTCACTGTTTGCAGATGGCATGACACTCTACATAGAAAATGCTAAAGATGCCACCAGAAAACTGCTAGAGCTTATCAATGAATTTAGTAGAGTTGCAGGATACAAAATTAATGCACAGAAATCTCTTGCATTCCTATACACTAACAATAAAAGACCAGAAAGAGAAATTAAAGAAACAATCCCATTCACCATTGCAACGAAAAGAATAAAATACCTAGGAATAAATCTGCCTAAGGAGAAAAAGTCCTGTATGCAGAAAACTATAAGACACTGTTGAAGGAAATCAAAGATGACACAAACAGATGGAGAGATATACCATTTTCCTGGATTGGAAAAATCAATATTTTGAAAATGACTATATTACTCAAAGCAAGCTACAGATTCAATGCAATCCCTATCAAATTACCAGTAGCATTTTTCACAGCTCTAGAACAAAAAATTATACAATTTGTATAGAGACTCAAAAGACCATGAATAGCCAAAGTGATCTTGAGAAAGAAAAATGGAGCTGGAGGAATCAGGCTCCCTGACTTCAGACTATACTACAAAGCTACAGTCATCAAACCAGTATGGTACTGGTACAAAAACAGAAATATAGATCAATGGAACAGGATAGAAAGCCCAGAGATAAACTCACTCACCTCTGGTCACCTAATCTATGACACAGGAGGCAAGAATATGCAATGGACAAAAGACAGCCTATTTAATAAGTGGTGCTGGGAAAAGTGGACAACTACATGTAAAAGAATGAAATTAGAACACTCCCTAACACCATACACAAAAATAAACTCAAAATGGATTAAAGACCTAAATGTAAGTCCAGACACAATAAAACTCTTAGAGGAAAACATAGGCAGAACACTCTTTGACATAAATCGCAGCAAGATCTTTTTTGACCTACCTCCTAGAGTAATGATAATAAAAACAAAAGTAAACAAATGGCGCCTAATTAAACTTAAAAGCTTTTGCACAGCAAACGAAACCATAAACAAGACGAAAAGACAACCCTCAGAATGGGAGAAAATATTTGTAAACAAAGCAACTGACAAAGGATTAATCTCCAAAATATACAAGCAGCTCATGCAGCTCAATTGCAAATAAAAACAAACAACCCAATCCAAAAATGGGCCAAAGGCCTAAATAGACATTTTTCCAAAGAGATATACAGATGGCCAAGAGGCTCATGAAAAGATGTTCAACATCACTAATTATTAGAGAAATGCAAATCAAAACTACAATGAGGTATCACCTCACACCAATCAGAATGGCCATCATCAAAAAATCTACAAACAATAAATGCTAGAGAGTGTATGGAGAAAAGGGAGCCTTCTTGCATTGTTGGTGGGAATGTAAATTGATACAACCACTATGGAGAACAGTATGGAGGTTCCTTAAAAAACTAAAATTAGAACTGCCATATGACCTGGCAATCTCACTACTGGGCATATACCCAACAAAAACCTTAATTCAAAAAGATACATTCACCCCAATGTTCATTGCAGCGCTATTTACAATAGCCAGGACATGGAAGCAACCTAAATGTCCAACAAGAGAGCGATGGATAAAGAAGATGTGGTACATATATACAATGGAATATTACTCAGCCATAAAATGGAAAAAAAATTGAGTCATTTGTAGAGACGTGCATCGACCTATAAAGTGTCATACAGAGTGAAGTAAGTCAGAAAGAGAAAAACAAATATCATATATTAATGCATATATATGGAATCTAAGAAAATGGTATAGTTGATCTTATTTGCAGAACAGAAGTAGAGACACTTATGTAGAAAACCAACGTATGTATTCCAAGGGAGAAGCAGGGGTGGGATGAATTGGGAGATGGGGATTGACATATATACACTATTGATACTACGTATAAAATAGATAACTAATGAGAACTTACTGTATAACACAGGGAACTCTACTCAGTGCTCTACGGTGACCTAAATGGGAAGGAAGTCCAAAAAAGTGGGGGTATATGTATACGTATAGCTGATGCATGTTGCTGTACAGTAGAAATTAACACAACATTGCAAAGCAACTATACTCCAATAAAAATAAATTTTAAAAGGAATGTAGGATTAAGTAGATGACCCGAAAAGTTTAAGTATTTAGGGTTAATTATTAGGTTTATTAAATAACCATATTTCTTTCAAAAAAAAGTCCACTCTGCAAATCTCTATAGTTGATGTATTTACACCATTTATACTTAATGTAATTATTGATATATTATGGCCTTGTTCTGACATTTATTGTTTGTTTTCTGTTTGTCCCCTCTGTCTTTCATTTATGAATTTTATTCCTGCCTTCCTGTGGGTTAGAATTCTATTTGATTTTCGAGGGTATCTATTGGCACAGCTTCTTTAGTGGTTGATCTAAGTATTACATTATATGTACATAACTTATCACAGTCTATCAGAGTTGGTATTTTACCAGTTTTAATGAAGTGTAGAAACCTTACCTCCTTTTTTGTCTTTTCACCATCCCCCATTTATAGTATTGTCCTAGTTTCTCTACATACATTGAGAGCTACATCAGATATTGTTATAGTTTTTGCTTCAATTGTTAAACATAATTTAGAAAGCTCAAGATGATAAGAAAAACCTGTTGTATTTTTGCTCTTTTCATTGTACTTTCTTCCTTCCTGATATTTCAAGATTTCTTCTTTTGTCGCTTCTTTTCTGTTGGAAGAGCTTCCTTTAGCAATTCTTTTAGGGTAATTCTGCTGGCAACAAATTTTCTTAGTTTTCTGTCACCTGAGAATGTCTTGATTTCCTCTTGATTTCCTCTTAATTCCTCAAGGATTTTTTTGCTGGATATACAATTCTGGGTTGATAGTTCTTTTCTTTTAGTACTTGAAAAACTTACGACTTTTTCTAGCTCCCGTCCATGGTTTCTGATGAGAAATCTACTGTCGTTCTAATTGTTTTTTCTCCTATAATTAAGGTGTCATTTTTCTCTCACTGCTTTCAAGATCTTTGTTTGTTTGTGTTTAGTTTTCACATTTGACATGATGTGTTTTTGCATAGATTTCTTTGAGTTCCTCCTGTTTGGGTTTTGCTCAGTTTTTTGAACATACAAGAATATGTCTTTTACCCAGTTTGGGGAGTTTTCTGCCATTAAATAATGACTTTGAATACTTTTTCAGCCCAACTTACTTTCTCCTCTCTTTCTGGGACTCTGATGACATGAATATTAGATCTTTGTTGTAGTTTCAGCAGGCCTCCTCTAACAGTGTGCCAGTGAGAGAAAGTGTGCACTACTTCATTACTGTCTAGTCGAGGTAGAAGTCCGGGTTTCCCACTGGTCCTTCATTGACACCCAGGTGTTGAGGGGCTCCTCATTACTGCTTTGCAGGGGTTGGAGTTCAGGCACCCACTAGGCTTCCTCTGATACCCACAGGGATGCAAGGGACTGGGATGCCTCATTACTATTTCCTGCATGGCTGGGATGAAACTCTGGGCTCCATATTTGGCTTTCTGTGACACCACCATGGTGATGGCGGGGAAAGGTGCTTTGTTATAGCATGATGAAGGTGGAATCTAGGCTCTCCACTTTGCCTTTGCTGGTTGGGGTGGGGGTGGGGCCACAATTTGTCCATGGTGTTTGACTGGAGTAGAACTGTAATGTGTAAAAGTTTTCTGTCTTTCTAGACTGTCCCTTTCCTGATTCTTTGGCTAGAGAGAAAAAAATTCCCTTGGGCTTTTTATGTCAGTGCCCATTGCCATTTCCGGGTTTCTGGCTTCTCCATCACCAAGTCTGGGATATGTAAGGCAAAAAGTAAACCTACAGCACTCACCTCAAGTGAATCACTCCTCAGGTTCTGCCTCAGGTCTTCACTCCTACCTGGTCTGCCTTCTTCTCTCCAACTTTCAGAGTCATCTTAGGTTTGTTTTATATATAATATTCAGCATTAAACTGTTCTTCATTGGAGGAATAAGGAAAACCAGTCCCAGAAATTTTAGCGGTCTTTTTTTTTTTTTTTTTTTTTTTAGAAATAGGTAATCCTAGGAACTGCTTTTCTTTAAGTGGATTTTTTTTTTAAATTTATTTTTGACTGTGTTGGGTCCTCGTTTCTGTGCGAGGGCCCTCTCCAGCTGTGGCAAGCGGGGGCCACTCTTCATCATGGTGCGCGGGCCCCTCACCACCGCAGCCTCTCCTGTTGCGGAGCACAGGCTCCAGACGCGCAGGCTCAGCAATCGTGGCTCACGGGCCCAGTCGCTCCGCGGTACGCGGGATCTTCCCAGACCAGGGCTCGAACCCGTGTCCCCTGCATTGGCAGGCAGACTCCCAACCACTGCGCCACCAGGGACGCCCCTAGCGGTCTTTGAGGTACCTCTGTGAATCCCCCAAAGAGTCACAGAGTACAGTATGAAAATTACTGGATCTGAAGCTCTCCACCATTTCCCCTCTGACCTCCTTTGGGTCTTTGATTTTCTCCTGGTAGAGAACAGCCCTTAACTGTGTTGACCAAGGATTGTGAAGAAAGTACTTAGTTAACCAGAAAAACGGAATTAAGGTAAGTTTCTTTGTAGCCCCTGTGCTCTATCATTATAATGTTTAAGGTGATCCTGAAGTTCACTAGTTACAACTATGTGCACAGCTACTGAACTGGAACTAGCTTTGCCTAGATCTTGACTTTTCTTGAAACTTGCCTCTTCCTGCTTTCCGGGCCCAGCCATTGTGGTTGACAGGTGAGTCCTAACCTTGGAGGGACCTGGCTTGGATGCTTGAAGCTATTTACCCTGAAGGAAAGGCTTAGGCTAGGATTTATTGGGATCTGGGAATTTAGAGCCCACCAAAAAATGTGGTACTGAAGGGTGGGGGCTGCTAGATGACAACAAGCTCCCCTGCAGATACAGGGAATCTCTCAGCTGGGGGCAGGGGAGATGAGGAGGAGGGTAATGGCCACAGTTGCTGAGAGGCATATACAGGACAAGTCCACCTCAGTGAGGTGTGTGGTCAGGGGTTTAGGCATGTTCTCCACTTTTCCTTTCCCCGGGTGCTATCTTGGGAGCTCTCCTACCCTTAATTGCATGATATTTGCTACTCTCCCCTCCCCACCGAATCCCCTCTCTGTAGCTTGGCAAAGTGCTAGAAGTCTAGACGAGAGGGAGCCTCTGAGCTAGCTGTGTTGACCACTTAGACACACGAATCCTTTCCCAAGAAAGCAAGGCCTCCCAGGAACTGTTCCTCACCTCCCCTCCCCTCATAACTAGACCAGACAAAGGGTCCTTTGGGGGGTCTATGGGCAGTTAGCAAGGCCCTGGAAATTAGCTCTCAGTGATAATAGTTTTTATTGAATAATAAGAGAAGGACTGAGGGAGTAAGGCACAGGGGAGCACAGTTTGGAGTTTTATACCCATTTTGAGGCAGAGAGGAACCCAGAAGACAGTGTTGTACACCCCCAGGGAAAGGCGGATCAGAGACTCCTAATTCCTCTTCCACATTCCCCTCCCTGTCCCATTCCCTCCAAGAGAGAGGCTGGGGTGGGTGGGTAGGGGGTGCACAAGGACTCTGGCTCAGCTTTTGCTCCTTTCCATGCCTCCATCTTGGTGCTGTGGTGCCACTCACTACCCAGAGCCTTCCTTGGCTGGGCCTGGGGAACCGCAGGTATTATCTCCAGGAGGAGCAAGCAGGCTTTCTGAGAAGTCAAGGGAAAAGAGAGATTCGCTTACTTCCCTACTTTCTGTGAGGTGGGGTGGAAACAGCCTTGGAGAAGGAGTTTGAAAACTGGCATTCAGTTCCCCTCTGGGGCTTACTTTCCCTATCTGTAAAACAGGCACAGGAGCAGCTGCCTTCCAGGGTTGGGGAGAGGGTCAAGCATGATGAGAGCTATGTGAGCACCTATGAACTGTAAATTGAGCGCCCCCCTCCCCCACAGATGAAGGAGCCCTGTTATTATTGAAGGGGACCTCTGTGTCCAAATATGCTGGGGGAAGGCCCTTGTGTTCTTAGAGCTGAAGGATGACAGGAGTGTGTCTGTGCACGTGTATGGGGGAGGGGAGGCAAATGAGGAGGCAAGGTAGCTGGAAGGTCTTGGACTGACAGGAGGAAACTCTGGCCTTTGCAGGCTTTAAGGCAGAAGGATCTGCAAGGCTGGGATCCTCAGAAGACTCCACCTTGTGGGAGGAAGGATGTATGTGGATGTGTGTGGGAGGGCAGTGGAGGTGGTTACCCTGGCCCCCTCCTACACCACCACTTAGGCAAGTGGCTGAAGGAAGCAGGTTGATGGAGAGTAGGGTGGAAGAGTGTTCGGTGGGGAGCAAATTGAGGAGGGCAGGTCTTAGAGTTAATCTGGTCCATTCCTGGGGCTCTTTCCAGGTTTGGAGGAGGGTTCTCAAGCCTAGGAAATCCCACTAGTTCACCTCTGTGAACCTAGGGCAGCTGGTGGGGGCTCACCTTCACCTTGGGTAGGACCTGGGGACCTTGTAGTGGTAGAGCAGGCCTGAGCTGAGAGCTCCCACCAGCAAGCATGGTTCCCCCCGGGAGTTCTGGGACAGATTTTATGGGGACAGCCAGCCCGGGGTTGGAGGATGGAGAGGAGAGTGAGGAGGATGGCTGCTCAGGACCAGAGCGGAGCGTTTCCTGGAGGCGGTTCTCGCTCCTAACCCCCTCATCCTGGCAGGCCTCCTGCCTGAAATCACTTAGGTCCTTGCTAGTTGCAGGTCGGCCCCGCCCTCCGGACCTCGGGGACAGATCTGGTAGGGGGCCGCCGGTGGGAGGGGGTTGTTGGACTGCGCAGCCCGAATCACCTCTAGGGCTCTGGACCCAACGGTCGATGGGGGCGGCGATGCCGCAATCCCTGGTGGCGGTGGCCCGGGCAGGGTAGTGGGGGTGGGGGATCGAGGAGGAGCTGAGCTCAGGACACGCGCAGCTGCTGTCTATCCATCTGGCTCCCCAGACAGTTGGCAGGGCCCGAAGCTGGGCCCTCCCGCCTTCCTTCCCACCCCCTTCCCCTGGGAGGGAAAGTTTGCTTGTCTTGGGTGGGCCTGATTCCCGTTCGAGTAGCAGGGGCAGATGAGTCTCAGTTGGCGCGTCTCCAGGGTTCTTCCCCCTCCCAGGCGGGGAAATGGATGGAGAGCCACAGGGGGGCAGGAACCGCCCACCACTCTGCTTAAAGTGACCGGAAGCCAGCGGCAGGACCAGGAGAGCAGCCAGGGCCACTGGGGCCCCCCCAGGCCCATCTCCATCCCCAGGCATTCCCCAAGTGTGGGGTGGGCATGGGGATAGAGTGGGAAACGGTACCGGTTAGCACCCACATCCCCGGATCCCAGGGCCCAGTAGTTGCGAGGGCTGTGTAGGGTGGGTGTGTGGTGGGAAAGGAGGGTAGCTGTAGCCCCGCCCCTTTCTAGTTCCCCATCCCTGGGGGCGGGTAGAGCAGGGTGAAGGAGGAGGCCCTGGGCCGGGGGCGCTGTACCGGTGCTGTTACTCCCCATGTTGACTGGCCCAGCAGGAGGGCCCATGGGTTACCTTCCCTCCCCCTAACTGGACACGGGTTGACACTTGTTAGCCGTGAGCAATGGGCTAATTTTATCTCGCTCCAGCTCAGCAGGAAACCAACGCTGAAGAGCGCGTAGTTCTTCCGGGAGGCTGTGGCCGGGGGAGGCCAGTCTCAGGGCGATGGGGAGGGGGGAAATGCTGAGGCCTCCATCCCGGAAGGGGCGTGGTGGCCCCTGTCCTGCCCCAAAGGCTCTGAGGTCCGTAAGCTCCGGGCCGCTGGGGTCCAGAAGAAGAAAAGGTATCTTGGAAAGAAGACAGTTCAGATTCCTTCTTGTGTTTCTTCTCTTTGTTTTCTCCACCTCTGTTCCTTTCATTTCTGAAATCCCTGGGTTCTAGCAAAGTGCCTGACACAAAGCAGGTCCCTAGAAGATATTGCTGAAATGACTTGAAAACCAGGCATGGAACTTTGTTTCTGGTGACCACTAGAGAGAGCTGAAAGGCAGGATTTGAAAGGCCTTCTAAAGTAAAGCCTCCTCAACCCCTGCAGGAATTGCATATCTAATCCCTTTCCTTGTGCCTCTGGAGTCTCCTCTACATTTCAGCTTATTCGAATTCAGAACTTGCTTCAAAGGCTCTGGTTCTAACCAGCACCCACCCTATCTAAGCACCAGCTGTCAGATACCAGGGATTTACTGGGGGCACCTGTAATTCCTGTCAGCTGGCCTGCTCTGCTGCTGTGAAGTGGCAGGGAACTGCTGGCTGCCTCTTCAGACATGAAAAGGCCCTGGGGGAGAGCATATGCTCATAAAAATTATGGGATTCCACAGCTTTGAAATCTAATGATCCTGAGTGATCAAACACAGACTAGGGCCTTGGGGCTACTGGGGGAGTGACTGAGGGGGCAGCAGACCTCGGGTGGGAGAGCCTGGGGCCAGGCAGCAGGACAGAGTAATTAGTCTCGGTGGAAAGAGATGAGGAGGCTGGCAGCTTGGGGATGTCTGCACTGAGTCAGGGGAGAAACAACAATAGCCAAGAGCTGGGTGGTAAACCACCCTCTTGCAAAGGAAACCAGTCCCCTCCACCCCTCTCCTGTTCAGTGTATGGCCATAGGGAGATGGACTTTATTTGTACCTTTTGGGTTGCTGAGGGTGGAAGGGCAGTAGGTGGGACTAGCTCTCCATGGCCAAGGCCACATGAAGGTCTGGAGTGCTTGGGAAGAGAGAACCCCAGAAGTATGTGTTGGTTGGGAGTGAGAGTAATTGTGAAAAGATGGGCTATGCTAAGTCAGACGTGGCTCAGATTTCTTTTTGCTTGGAGCTGGTTCTGCCAACGCCCTTTTGGAAATGGGTTCACTATACAGTTGTTGAATGAAGTGGGCAAGTCATTTTCCCCTGCTTGTGTTGGTTTCTTCATCTGCAAAATGAGGAGTTTGGACTGGACTGGAAGTCGACCTGAGTTCAAGGTTTCAGCCTGCTCTGTCACTGACAAACTGTGTGAGCCTGCTGCAGTGCCTTATATACAGGCCTCAGTGTCCTCACTTAAATTCAATGCAGAGTATGGACAAGGGAGACGCTAAGGTTACTCCCAGCTTTGTCATTGTTATGGGTCTCTCTTCTGTATCACCCTCAATTCCAGGCTGCTGCCTGGCTATATAACCCAGCTATACTAGCCCATTCAAGTTCCTCCATCAATTACAAGCGAGAAGAAAAGGAGTACAGACCCTGGCAGAAATTTGATTTGAAATGAGATTTCAGTTCTGAAAGTAAACTTCCCGCTGTTAACCAGGTTAAGACTATTTCACCCATGTAGGCAACATACACACCAAAGCTGGATTTTTAAGACTATTTCACCCGTGTAGGCAACATAACACACCAAAGCTGGATTTTTAGATCTGTTTATTTTGTTCCAAACCTTCTGAGGATTTAAATGTCCCAGATCTCAAGCTCCCAAATTTTGTTCGTTCTCCTTGATTTAACTGTGGTGCATAAGAGGCTGCATCTTACCCTAAATATTAATACTGTGCTGCTTTCGCCAACCAACATTCTCTCCAAAAGTGCACAAGCACGCACATGCACGCGTACATGTGTGGAAGAAGTAAACTGACACCCTGCCACGTTATGTGACACCTGATAGGGCAGATTTGGGACCTGTGAATGTCTTTCCTTCATCTGGAGAGAAGTGCGTAGCACCCTGATTCTTAAGAGCTATCCACACCATGAGCAACAAAGGAGGCCCTGCAGAACTGCCCTCAGGTGACTTGGTGGGAGTGGGCAGGGAGCAATGGAAGCAGGGGCTTTGTTGCTCCAACATTTTCAATGGCCTCTTCTGGGACTTAAAGAGCTCCTGGGGCCCAGCTCCTCCTGTTCCACTGCTGTTTGGGATAACAGAATCGTAATTAGGCAGGCCCCTTCCTATTCACAGAGCCAAGAACCAATGGGTTTTCCTTCGGGAAATTGATAAGAGCTGGACTGGGACCAAGGGAGGGGGCTCCAGACTTTGGCCTTGAATGAAGCCATCAGAGGCCAACCATGCCCCAGCTGCCTGTTTGTAACGGAAAAACTCATGGGTGGGGACCACTGTCTTCTTTGGAGCTCCTCAGGGGCGATCTCATCCTCCTGGCCCTGGGATGGCCCTGGCTCGGGGTGGCAAGTCACTGTTAGCTCTAGGTGACAGCCAGGGATGCCTGGCAAGAAGATGATGAAAGGTTAGGGTAATAGGAACACAGCAGAAAAATACCCAGCATAGGGAGAAATACAAAGAGGCTGAGTGAGGAGAGAGGCTGAGCTCCTAATAAGGTGAGTTGTGATGGCCGGACACAGCCTGGCTGGAAATGCTCTGCAGCAAGAGTGCTTCCCAGAGCTTAGGCATAGGGAAACATCTGGTACCTACTTCAGAGGGATGAAGATGGTCCAGAGTCTACCTTTCCTGGCACCTTTAATGCCCACTAAGTAGAGTGGTCCAGGATGCCCAGCATGGGGGACACATTGGGTAGTAAAGGCTAGGATGGTTTCCTCTTCCTAGAAGTTTTCCAACCCTATGTGCAGCTGCTGCCTCTACCTTTGGGGGATCCAGGTTGGGAATGGGATTTTCCCTCAAACAGTTCCTTTTCTGGCCTGGCCCAGGTGCAAATGTTGACCCGTCATGAATAATGAGAGATGGAGTTGGTCCTTCCCCAGGTCCATAACTATTGCTCCTCCCCCCACCATGCCATTCCCCCTGTCATCAGTCTTCCTCTGCCTGCTGAGATGAAAGGAATTTCTTCACATTTTGACAGGTGGATATAAGGATGGGGAGCTGGGACAGCCTGCAGGTTAATGCATTGTCCTGGAAAATCTGTAAAAAATCAGTGAGTGGAATTTTACGGTGTTTAAGGTCCCTTTCCTATGTGATATTCTATTATTCCAGTATAGGATTATAGCAGCTTGAGCCAAAAAATGAGATGTGGCTCAGCCTGAGATGAGTGGAATTGATGCTAGTGTTAGGGGCGGGCTGGGCCAAGGTGAGGCTGATTGGCCCAAGCTCTGGGTCCCTCCTTTCTTCGAGCACCCATGAGTCTATGACAGTCATAAAAAGAAATAGAGGGGGATGAGAGGGGAGAAGAGGCAGTAGAGGAAAAAAAAAGGAGGAAGGAAAGAAGAAAGCAGACTGTTAACCAACCATATGATGGGGAGACTCTCTGTACACTTGTAAAATGATGTCACCCACACCTCTTGGGAAGCCATAGCCCTCAGAGACTCTGAGGCTAAACAAGGCTCCTTGTCTCATTTTACCTCTATGCCCTTTCCCTCGCACCCCCCAATGGTTCCTAAGGACAGATGGCAAGGAACTCCTCAGCACACAGAGGCTTGGATCTTCCCACCAGGCTCCTGGGGACACAGTAGCACCTTTGGCAGTTGCTTTTAGTGGGTGACTAACAAGCTGGGCCAGGAGTTCCCATCCTCCTCCCCCAAGAGTTAGAAAGTATATGGAGAGGGTCCAAAGGCGAGGGGGTGATCCCAAGCTTTCCTAGATCCTCGGAGGAGAGGACCCTGGCAAGTTTAAAGGCATTCACAGGGAGAATTTGGTTAATGAGTTTGGAACACCTGGAGCTTTGGCTCCAGGGGGATGGTCAGGTGGCTGAAATGCTGCATGTGCAGGTTTGGGAACAAGTGTGCTGGTGGCAAAAATGTAAATGCTGAGCAGGGCAGGGTGAAGGGAAAGGTTTGGGGAGGAGCACACAATGGCAAATAAGAGGCATTAGATTGGTTCCTCAGGGGTGGGGGAGCCTGGCAGCAGCTCTCCATTGGGGTCTGGGTCAGGGGTCAACATCTTATCCTTGCTGGAATCCCTTTGCTCTTTCTTGAACATCCTTTGATGCATCAGAGGGACGAACAAGAGGATTACAGCCCCGACGATGGGGGGCACACCGGCAAAGTAGAAGGCCACATGATAGTCCCCAAAACAGTTGCGGAGGAGGCCTGAAAAGTCAACAGAGACAAGTCAAGCCCAGCTTTGCCCTCCTGTACAAAGGTGCTCTCTGCCTCTTCTAGGGGCCATCACAATGCCTATCCAGAGACTCTTGGCCTGTACTGCCTTGACCCGAGAGCCCCCTCAGTTTAAACACTCCTAGATGGAAGAAACAAAACCTCTATTACAAAGACAGGCTGCTCCTCCCTGAGGCACTGGGGTTGCAGGCTCTTGAGGTTATGAAAGAAGCAAATGAAGCTTCTCAATTTCTCCATTTCTGACTTTCATGAAGCTACAGCTAACTTCGAGTCACTCCAAGGTATGGAGTTAGGAGGGAAGCTACTCTAAAAGAACTCCACAGAAGATGGCCAAGACTTGTTTTGGTTCACAATGATATACCCTTCCACCCCCAGCTTGGGCTAGAGTGTTCTTGTGGAACAATTCAGCCAAGTTCCTATTTTCCCTTTCTTTGAAGTGCCCATTTGCCCTAAGAGGAGGCTATATGTGTATCCTTCCTTCCAGTTACAGATATGGTTGGCCCTTCTGGGTTCCTCTAGGTTGCCAATATGGTAAATGTGTTTGGCATGGGATACAGGGCCTTCGCTGCTCACCTCCAGAAGCTAATGTGGGACACCTCATAGGGAGGATGAGCCCAGAAACACTACCGAAGAAAGGCAAGTAGGCCCTGGGGCTGCTTAGGAGGTAAGCAAAATGGAAAGAGATATGGATTCTGGGATCCACCTTTGGGATCAGGAGTTGGGTAGAGGCTCCCCTCCCCCAGTGGACAGTGTGGCTGTTGAACAAGGGCCTGAGTAGAAGGTTTTGTCACTGTAACACAGCATGACCAGTGCCCTCACAACACCTTGCACAGAATTGGTATACCCCGGGAATACTTGTTGAGCTAGCCCAGTTGGCCAGCCTAGGAGACTCTAGCCCATGAATCAATATTTGCAATAAATCCTAAAGAAAGGAAATGATGTTCTCTTCTTATTAGTTTTCCTTGTTTCCTAAGTTCTCTGGGGTACCAACAATGTCCTTCTTGGAAGTGGAGAGAGAAATTGGGAGTGCTGAAAGATGGCAAGCCAACACTTTGCCTGTTGCCTGCTAGAAGTGAGCCTCATTGGTCCAGTCCTGGGTTGTGTTCTTAATCAAATCTTTTCTACAGGCTCAATTCAGAAGCTGGTAGAGGAGGAGGGGGTATCTCTAAGTCTTAATAAAACCAGGGCCCACTTTCTCTTCTCTTCCTGCTCAACTACCTTCCAAATAATTACTTGCCTGTAAAGAGAGAGAGAGAAGATTCTGGATCAATAGAATGGTCAGGAAGGCCAAACCCATTTCTCTCTCTACTGTCCCAGAATCAGCCATGCTGTCTACAATAAAACCCCACAGCAACAGATATACAGCCATGAAAAGCCCATCCCCCCAAATGAATCCACGCACACGTACTGTCCTTAGTCTCTTTCACCAATAGTGGTAAGGGGTTTCATGCACTCTGACCAGGCTGCTTAAATAGAAAAGAAGGAGAAAAGGGACTTTAAGCAGAGGTGCTTAGGAGATCTAGGTCCCAAGGAAGACAGGACTCCCCCACTCATGCCCTCCCTGCAATATTAACCTCACCTGCAATGGGGGGTCCGGCAATCATCGGCAGGGCCATCATGCCCAGGAGGTAGCCAATGGCCTGTGAGGCCTGCATTGGGCCCACCAGCTCAAATGCGATGGGGGCCATGATGGTGATGAAGAAGCCATCACACAGGCCCAGGAAGAGGCAGACAACGATGAGGCCCCCGAAGCCCCGGCAGAGGGGAATCATCATGGACATCAGGCCCAGGAGCAGGAAGGAGATGACCTAAAGGAGCAACAGCCTGAGGTCATGTTGTGCTTGCCTGCCAAGACCACATAGTAAATCACATCTCCTTTCTCAGGGCCTCGTTTCTACCATCTGTAAAATGGGGCAAGGGGATATCAACAGAGAGCCCAGTGGACTAGTTACTTAGGCCCCTTCTAAGTCCTGCTTAGAAGGACTTAGGATTTAAAGTTTTTAAGAGATCCCCTATTTAACTTTGATTCTGTCAAGACTTTTAAAAGAGGACGCATTCATTGCTCCTGTCCTCAAGAAGTTGTCTTTTAATTGGACTCTGAGATAAAGGGAATTGCTGTTGCTGCTTTCTGATCCTGTGTTTGTCTGCCCCAGGCAACAGGGTCTGGGATCAGACCATGCTGGTATTTTCAGATCCATGTTAGATATGGGAAGAGGAAGGGGAGGAAGTGAGGATGACTTGAATAATGATTAGATGGGGGCATGAATGGAAGGCACAGCTTCCTGAAATGAGGAAGGAGCCAGTCCCCATTTTTGCGGGAGACTGCTTTTAGAAAACACCTTGGTATGAAGGAGGCCATTGGGAGGTTCACCCAGGTTCCTTAGGCTTTAGGACATGGGACACACCACCCATCTCAGACACTCAGATGTTATGGCTCTGGGGGCTTCTGGGCTTGTCTGGGCACCCTGTGAAGGTAACAAAGGGGGCTCTAAGGAGAACCAAGACACTAGGAAGAGGTCTAGGGAGCCTGAAGCCAGTCCAGGGGGCACTGACTAGCCACTGGGCTTTCTTTGGGCTGAGCAAAATGACTCTGAAGTAAAGAAGCTGCCTTTCCAGAGGCTGGTTTTTCCCTCTCAATAGAGATAAGGGCCACTGGAAACACAGCTAGCCTTTTGATGAAGGTCATCTGCAACCTGTGTCTGTGAGCCAGACTGAAGACCCGGGCTCCACCCACTGTAGCCAGCAGAGCCAGGTTGTCCCAGGGTCAGGGCTAAGGCCTGATTTGTCAACCAAGGCCTTGACAGGATCCAGGATTTTCTAATAGTTCACACAGGCAGGCTGACTTACCCAGGAAGTGTTAGTCACCACATGGTAAGGGTACGTCACCACATCAGCACATGCAAGGCAGGTAGGAGGGTCAAGGCTGTTTCAAGCACTAAAGATTTTCTGTGTTGTTGCTGCCAGTGGGTTTGTTAGGCTAATTGGTTGGATTTTGGAGAGGATAAGAAATGTCCTGGTCATGCCATCTGAGGAAATCTCTTTGTTGAAGGACTTTTGAACTTTGCCCAAGATGTTTTGGGATAGCTAGGCAGAATCTAGGAATAAGAACCCAGATATCCCAGTTTCTCCTCTAGGAGATTCACGTACAACTGTAAGATAAAACCAGACCCACCTATCAACCAAGTCATAATGGTATGGCAATTAAGGAGTTAATACCATTATATAATACAAAGGACCCCATTAAGTGATTTCAATTGGCTGTAATTACTACCTACTGTATCTAGCTGCCTCTTAACATCCTCCACGAGGCCTTGCCAAGGTTCAGAAATTAAAAATCCCTCTTGGAACTGAGAATCAGGCCTCAAGAATTGGCCCAAAATGAGGTTGTCCTGCAGGTTGTCACCATTTCCTTACCAACAGACTGTCCAGGGGCTTGACACCAGACACATGTGCCTGTCTTTGTCAGTACTAGGAACCACAAAGTCTAGTGGATGGCTCTTCAGAACCTGAAGCTGTGTACACTCCTTTTCTCTCCCAGACCAGTACTCCTGCATCTGACCCGGGGAGAAAGGGAGGCAAATTCTCGTGATGGGGTATCTTGAGTAGCTCACGAGAGAGAAGTTCATTCATTGTTCTGTGCTCTCAGCCTGAGACACTTACCAGCACAATGAGTTTGAACAAATCACTTTCCCTCTCTGGGCCTCAGTTCCTCAGTTTGTAAAATGGAGAATTTGGACTACAAGTTGATGAAGATATGTTTCAGCTAAAAAGTTCCAAGATTATCTTATATTGTTCTAAGTGGTAAAACTGGGTCAAGTAAGAGTGGAAAAGGGGAGAGATTGTTGGGTGGGTAGGGGAAATGGTCAGCAGAAGCACTGGGCCATAAGCCTAGTTCTCCTTCTGACTAGCTAATGCCTCTGCCTCTCTTGGAACTCCCTCTACACAATACAAAGCAAAAACTGCTTGGGCCCTACCTCTCTCCTAGGGACTGCAGTGAGAAATGAGCTATATGGCTAGGCAAGGGCTGCTGCTTTTCCTCAAGATAAAGCCCTGGCCCAATACTAGCTTACCCTGATCTCCAGCACTCTTTGGCATCTTGGAGTTGCTGATATTGACAGGGAAGACCCACAGGGGTGCCATGTGGAAGAGGCTGGGAAAGCCACACACAGTCCTATGCAAAAAGCCACCCAGGTAAGGTCTTGCTGATATTGGCACAGGAATTTAAAATTTTATAATTGGTTTATCTCAATCACAGCCTTTTGGTTTGACCTTGGTCTAGTCACTTATCACGTCTGGGACTTGGTTCTGCCATCCATCACTTAGTGTAAAGTGGAATATGAGAAGAGTGCTACATAGGAGTTCAGCTCTGCCATGACTGTCTGAGTCTTTCCCTCAGTTTCTCCATCAGTGTAATGAGAGGTTGGGCTGGATGGACCAAAATGGCACCCTGAGCTCTGACAAAGCAGATTCACTAGCTCTTGCAAATCTAACACAAAGTTAAACACAACAGGAAACCTTAATCATATCCTCATCCAAGACATACGAGGGTATTTAGGAAAACACTTGGGGCTATCAGAAGACAGAGAAATCCCTGCTGTGTGTATAGTCAGGGCCCCTTGGAAGTTCTTTTAGGACATCTCCAGGATAGTCAGAACTCAACCACCTTCCTGATGGACTATTTGTGACCCACATGTTTTCTGGGGCTGCTGTTACCCCTTCACAGGGTTCCACACTTGGGCACCTTCTGGTAAACCCAGCTGCTGTAGCAAAAACATGAGCCAGGTCCGAAAGACAATATTGTTGCCCAGTAGACAAAGACAGACAGCTTGAGCAGTAGTCTGTATTCAAGCCAGACCAGAGCCCAGGTCACACAAAAAGTGGCCTCTCGAGCATCCACATGGGTACTGCCCACAATATGAGGCTACCTGTGTCACTGTGAGAAGGATTAAAACTTTGCATGGCTATAACACTTTTTACTTCTCAAAGCCTGGTCACACCTGTATTCCTTTTGATTCTCACCTGCAAGGTGAGATAGGAAAGGCAAGGATTATTCTCATTGCATGAAAGAGGAAAGTGAGGTGTAGAGAGGGCAAGTGAGCTCTGGCCTTTTCTGGCAATTTTTTTGTGCCCGTCAAGAGGATAGCATTTGAGAGCCAGTGTTTGGTACCAAGTAGCTCTGGAGGTATAAGAAGTGATGGGTCTGGGCCTAGAGGAGAGAGACACTGGGCCACAGAGTACTGCAGATGCTCAAGACCCTCCAAGAGAGTATAAGGTAGCAATGAGTTCAGTCTTCAGTGGGGGCAGCATCTAACTCCTGGCTTCAGTTTCCCTCTTTCAGATGGGAGAGCCTTTATTAATAAACATTTTCTTTGAAAGTGTTCTTAGAGGTTCCATCTACACTGACAGCTTTCACTACATCCTCACTCCATTTTGATGAAGGAGGCAGAACAAGGATGATGATCTTCACTTGAAAGCAAGGGAAACGGAGGCTTAGAGAATTTGATTGACTTTCCCATGTCACACAGCAAGCTGGTGTCAGAGCTGGGGCCCAGGCCACAGCAGTTATACATCCTACCACTGTATCCCAAAGGCTGGAGATAACCTAGCATCTGTGGCAGGCTGTTCTCCCCACAGTAGACAGGGTGGTCACACTCACCTGCAAGTAGATCTTCTTAAGTCCAGGAATGGAGTCACTGACACGGCCTGACACAAGGCGCCCAAGGCCTGAGGTAGCTCCAATACACACCAAGAGCACCCAGGTCTGCTTGATTTCCAAGAATTCCTCTTCCACATACTTCATCTGAAAAGCATAGCACCAGGCCCCCGGGATAAGAGGAAGAAGAAGAGATGGCTGGTTAATTGTTGGCGTACCCAGAACCCTCTACTGCTTACTTCCCTGGACCATGGCAAGAGTTCCTTCTCCTGCAGCAACCTCCCTTATAGCCTTAGCTCCAGAACAAGCTCTCTGGCTGTTTCTAACAGCTTAAAAGGCTGCATATCCCCTGGCTCTCTGGATTCTCGGTTTCTGAGCAACAGCTGAGGGCAGTGGGTGTCTCTAAGCCCCTTCCAAGCCCTGGCAGGACAGAATACAGCCTTAACAACTGAAAAAAGTCCAAGGGTTCCCCTATTATCTCCTCATTCCCTGACCCAGAACTGACAGCCTGGGGTAACAGCAGGTCACCAAGGGAGAAGGATCCACTAACTTCCAGGTAATATTCCAAAAGTGTGCTTTAAGAAACACAAGGTCTGTGGAAGATAACACTGGACTACAACCAACAAATCTGTGGCCATGTAAGTTGGGTGTATGGTGGTTAAACAAAGCTGAATTGATTTCTTTACAGCAGGATCTTTGGTACCTTTAAAAGATTGTTACATATTATGAAGCTAGAGAAATCTAGTATATGTTATTTCTTAAACAAAATTACTTGACCCCAAAGACTAGCATTCCATAAGACACACTCTTAGAAAACTCTATCATTGAGGGACTTCCCTGGTGGTCAGTGGTTAAGACTCCGTGCTCCCATGGCAGGGGGCCTGGTGATCCCTGGCCGGGGAACTAAGATCCTACATACCACAACTAAGCTGGCGTGCTGCAACTACTGAGCCCGCGTGCTCTAGAGCCTGCATGCTGCAACTAGAGAGCCCAAGCACTGCAACCACTGAGCCCACATGCTGCAACTACTGAGCCCATGCACTGCAACTAGAGAAGCCCACACGCCGCAACGAAGAGACCAGGCACTGCAACGAAGACCCAGCACTGCTAAATAAATTAAAAAAAAAAAAAAGAAAGAAAAGAAAACCCTATCATTGGGTCATCTGGGGCAGCCTCCTGTATCCCGGTGATGCTTATCTTCTCCTGAAAATCCATCTAGATTTATCAGTGTGGGAAACCATAGGCATAGGCCTCCCCCTGAGGAACTTCCCCCATTTCCCACTGAGGTCTTCCCTCAGCCTGTGCTCTTTCCTACTCTGGGTCTCTCCAACCACTGTTTTGTCTTTCTCCAAAGGTTCCAGGTCTGCCCTTTCAATGTCTTCTGCTCCTACCCTCTGGACTTCAGGCAGGTTAAGGGCAACGTCTTGGGGTCAGGTAGGGTGGACCCACCCTGGTATTCCTCACCAAGTGTACATAGGGAACGAAGTAGCCAAGGGCAGCAGCAGCGATCCCGAAGGCCCAGATGCGGTAGGTACGTTGGCGGAACACTCGCATGTTGAAGTACTTCCTGAGCTGAGCCAGAAAGCGTTGGCACAGGGTGTGGACACCTCTCTTGCTTGGGGTGTCCTGCGAGCTGGGCAGGAGGGGTCGGTAGGTGAGTGAAAGCAGCGTAAGAATAAACATAAAGGTACTCAGCACCTGGAAGGTTTGGGCGAGCTTGATCTTAGCCCCCAGCGTTTTGATGAGGAGGGGGAAGGATATGGAGAAGATGCTACTCCCAGCAGACACCACACCATTGGCCAGACCCAGACGGCGTTGGAAGTAATGGCCCAGGATGACGAGAGATGGCTGAAAGGCGAAGGAACAGCCACAACCAAAGAGAATCCCGTAGGTGAAGTAACGCAGGCTTAGTGAGCTGTGGGAGAGACACCAAGAGCTATCCTCAGAAGCCTGACCAGCAATCCACCTGCCCTTCCCCCCTCACCCTCCTGAGATCGGCATACCCCCACCCTTAACCCACGGCCCCAGTTACTACTGACCCTCAGAACAGACAAGGAATAGGACCTTCTGGTCCCCATTTTGTAGATGGGGAGACAGAGGCTCAGAGAAGTAAAGTAATTTACCCAAGGTAGCATAACTGGGGATCAGCAAAGCTTGGACTTGAATCTAAGTCTGTGTGACTCTAGTTTGAATCATAGTACTCCATCAGAGAGTACTGTTCAGAAGAAAGCCGAAACTAGCCTATGCAAAGTCTGGATGAGGGGCTACAAAGAGTAAGTCAGTGCCTTAGAAAGAATAGTTACACCTACTGCTCACCTAGACACCATGGTTGGGCTGGTAACCAAAGCTTTATCCCAAGTAACAAGAAAGTTCTGCAAGGAGCCAAGATTCTAGAACGTTGAGACCCTCCATAAGACTCTTCAGTGTCTTTCTTCATGCTCAGGGCCCTTAATATTTCACAGAATGGTTGGTGGTGTTCTGAGAGACACCCCCTCCCTGGGATGTCCCAAGACCCTTTACTCCAGGCCCCAGATAATTTCCATGGGGATCCTAAGGTAAGGAGTTTCTATAACTTCCAAAGCCTGGCTCCTGTTGCTGGACATGATATGGACTAGCTTCCCAGAGTAGCTTGGCTGCTTGATGGGAACTGGAAACTCAAAGAAGTTGTGAGCCTGGCCAAGTAAGAGAGGCTCTGGCTTAAAACCCTTAGGCCCTGCTTTGACTATAAACTTCTATAACAGAAGGAAAAGTATCAGAAGGGAAAAGGCCATGGGAAGGTCAGCTTGGCTGGCCATTTGCCCTCAGATGATACTGGCACAAACTAGTGAAAAACTTTGTTTTCTTTTTGATGCCTCCACATATTTTGCAATATTTCTTATCTGACCACGTAATAACCTAATACTTTCCACGGTTGGGCAGTTCCTCTCCATAGATAGATCCAGTCCTCATACTAAAGGACTGGACCTATGCTGCAGAGATGAAGTGGTGCTAGTACTCATGATTCCAAGACAGCTATCATCATCATTTCTTTCTATCTGCTTGCATTCATTGGATATGAGCAAGGGCTTTGGTTTCAAAAGGCTTGCCTCTACTTAGAACACATAGCTAAGCCAACTGCTCCTCTTCTGTCAGATTCCTTGGGGCTTCCTCCTGTTAGAGTCTAAGTACCATTTGGGATTGATCTGGGCTGGGGGCCTTGTCTAAGGGAGAGGAGTTATGAAGGTCTGAGGGAGACCCTCAGGGAGGGGGCCAGTGGGAGCAAAGCATGGGATTCAGTTCAGGGAGCTGTGTGGTGGATCTATTTCTAGCTGGGCCCAAAGGCAGGAGGCCCCTGAGCAGGCTTGCCAAGGCCTCCCCACCCCTGCCTGAACTTTGCCCCACCTCACACCATCCAAAGGAACTCAGAGCCCTGATTCAAGCAACAGGAAAGATGACTTGGAGTTCTAGCCACAAGCAGAACCATTTTTCCACTGGATATGAAGCCATCCAGAAAGTTTCTTGGCTTTGAAGATGTTCTTACAGAAAGGGCAAAGGGGGTGGGGGAGGAGCTTAGGGGCTGGAGAACAGAACGCCTACTCCAATGTGCCTAAAGAAGAATGCCAGGAGAAAGCACATCTGAGCTCCTTCCCCTCCTGTAACTGAGCTCATGTGGACTGGAAGGAAAATGGGATCCGTATGTTGCTAATTTGTTTACACTTTGCTCTGCTTGGCCTTAAAAAACAGGCCTCTGCTGTGTAGCTCTGAGACTGGAGCTGCTTCTGAGGCCTAGCTCCTTCCCACAAGGAGCCAGACACGAGCTTGCTGAGGGCAAATGAGGCCGACCACCAGAGGGGTCCTGAAAGGGTTTGGAGCTGCTGCCCTGGGAGGACTGAGCAGATTACAGACAGGATATGGTTTTCCCTGCCTCTGTCCCAGTTGGATGGGACCAAGCCAAGAAACCATTGCAGGCCAGATCCAAGCTCTGCTGGAGGGTGGGCTGGGCAGCCGGAAATGCTCAAGTCATAAAGAAAGCTGGCTCAACCTCACAAGGCCCAGTTGTAGCAGAACACAATTATCATTCTCTGCTGTGAGTGGAACCTTAGGCCTGGAGAGCATAACCACGGTCCTTCTCTGGGGAGCCAAGCTCAGAAAGCAAGTCTCTGATAAGCTAGCCATGTCTCCAGGCTGGCATTCTCCTACACCAGCCCAGGCAGATTGGAAGTAGGAGGTACCATAACTCCCAAAGTGTCTTTGGCAGAAAGTCATTGGAGTTCTTTAGGAATCCCATATTCCTCAGGCTGTGGTGGAGGGTTTTTACTTCTCTCCTCCCCTACAGACATGCTTCTGGAGAGCTGGCAGAAAGAAAGCAGAAAATGAACTTGTAGCCTGCTCCTTGACCAACACTACCAGTTTCTGCCAGTGGGACCTATGGGACCAGAGTTTGAGTTTACCTAGCTTAGGCCTAGTTGGGTAGCTGGGTACTGGGTCTGTATCTCAGTGAGGGAGGCTGCTAAACATCCCTTCTCACACCCAAGACATGAATCTTTATCTGTTCCAAATCATCCATACATTGCTATCCAGAAATGGAAAAGGACCAGAAATGCTAAACAGCCTTGGGCTCAGCTGACCTCTTTTTCAGCATAAGATTACCTTAGGAATCCTGTAATGGTAGGTGTTCACATGGGCTTACTCCAGAAGTTCATTTCCAGGAGGGCAGTTGAGGTCATGAGATGTGTGGCATATTGAAGGGAAATAGAATGGCAGAGCTGGAAGACACCTGAAAAGACCTGATCTAATCTCCTCATGTTACAGTATAAAAATTGAGGCTCAAAGAGGGGAATGGTACTCATGAATTGTTCCATTGCCATTCAGTGGCCAAAACTTGACTTGGGCCCAGCAGTATGAATGCCCAAGCTCAGGCTCCTCCCACCACTTTGGAACTCTTGGGTCCTCTTTGGGTATATTCCCTACCAATGTGTCCTGGGGACCCTACCAAGATGAGTCCCATTGGACAATAGTTCCTGGGAACAGGGTCTTGAGGACCCTACATGGAAAGGGCCACAGGGGATTCTGCAATGAGAAGAGTGTCTAGTTGAGGCCCAGAAAGAAGCCAACCCTCAGCCTTGGGCAAATGGTCAGCAACTCCTAGCCTTACCTGGTGAAGGAGCTGGTATGGAGGCCAATGAAAGCGACGGCAGCCCCTGCAGTTGCTGTGATTCGGCAGCCCAATCGATCAGTGAATATACTCACAATGGGAGAACAGAAGAAGATCATGCCCATTGAGAGGGCTCCTACCCATGCTGCAGAGAAAAGAAGCACAAAGACACCTTAGTTTAATGTGTTACCTGGTGGTGCGGCTGGTATCTCAGATCTTCTCTGGCCTTTCACTGGGGGCATTGCCTTGGTCTGCACTGCCAGCTTGCTAGTCCCTGATGGCCAGTGAGGTTAGGCAAATTTCAAAGTGCCTGTAACAAAGCAATGTGAGAACCAGGAGTCTAGTTCATAAGCATACCCAGAACTTCAAAGCTGGGGCAGGGAGCCTTTAGAGATCAAGTCTGTGATAGAGACTTCTAGCTAGCTACCACACAGCTACACTACATTTCTTAGCCTGTTCAGCTGTTTGGCTTGACCATGTGACTGAATTCTGACCAATAGCATGTGGGTAAAAAAGACAAATACCACTTCCAGACCTGGACCATGAAAAGACTACCATGATGTTTCTGCTTACTTGGGAGCTATAACGGCAGAGTGACCTTGGAAGCCATGTATTTTTTTTTTTTTTTAATTACGAATCATTCTGTTGTTTTTTTTTTTTAACTTTGGGTTTATTATTTATTTATTTATGGCTGTGTTGGGTCTTCGTTTCTGTGCGAGGGCTTTCTCTAGTTGCTGCAAGCGGGGGCCACTCTTCATCGCGGTGCGCGGGCCTCTCACTATCGCGGCCTCTCTTGTTGCGGAGCACAGGCTCCAGACGCGCAGGCTCAGCAGTTGTGGCTCACGGGCCCAGTCGCTCCGCGGCGTGTGGGATCTTCCCAGACCAGGGCTCGAACCCGTGTCCCCTGCATTGGCAGGCACATTCTCAACCACTGCGCCACCAGGGAAGCCCTGGAAGCCATGTATTAAGACTGGCAGAACTGCCATCAGTTCTGTCTGGGTCTCTGAATGGAGTGAAGTTCCCCCTCTCTCTCCAGTCTGGAACCCCTGCCCTGAATGTTACATAAGAAGTAAAGAAACGTCTTGTCCTTTAAGCTACTGAATTTTCTAGGGCTATTTGTTATAGCAGTTAAACAAACACAAACTAAAACAAAGAGATTCCTCTACAACCGTTTTAGTGATAAAGAAACAGGTCCAGAAATGTGAAGGGACTTGCCAAAGATCACACAGCAAGTTAAGTGGCAGAGCTGGGACTCAACCCTAACTCTCCTTATTTCTAGTCCAACTTTCATTGTATTCTATCTCTTACTGGGATGAATGAAGCTTCCCATCATTGGAGGTGTGCAAGCAGAGGTAGATATAAAACAGGGGATTCAAGCACTGTGGTCAGATTTGGACTAGCCAACAATTCAAGCTTCCTTCCAGGGATGCTAAGCCAGATTTATAGCCTTAGGCATTGGGCTACTTGGCTTTAGTGCCAAGGAACATGAGAATTAATTAAGCCTTCAGGAGCTTAGGTAAGACTTCTCTTGGTCATTGGAACAGTCCTGTGAAGGTGCTAAGACTAATGAGTAGGGAAGACCACAGACAAAGGGCTCCTGGAATTGTACAGGAACACAGGGCAGGTTCAGGAGACACCCAAAGATTTATAAGGACACCATGCAAGAGGGTCATGTAACTCTCATGCTGAAATCCTTCATAAGAGCCCATGTTTGGCAAATCCCTGACTCCAAACTCAGATAAGAAGAGTTTATTCTGTTTATAAAGGCTCTTAAGTGTCTGTAACAATCCTCAACAGGGAGGAAGAAATTTGCCCTTTTACTTGGATTCTTCCAGCCCATTTCCCCTTGCTCAGTCCTCGGAAAGAAAGCCCAAGCTTTTTTTGTTTGAAGGCTGTATCAAGTTTCATCGTGGGCCTCTGTTTTCTAGGCTAAACAATTCTTAGTTTCGTTAATATTTCTTCTTAGCTTTAATTTCTAAACCTGTATTACTTTGAGAGCTCCCCTCTTAACACGTTCCTAGTCTTCATCATCATCATCAGAAAGTATTCATTGAGTGTCACCTGAACAGGATGCCAGGCCAGCTTCTGGCTCTCTTCAATTGTGGAGCCCCAGATGGGCCAGAGGAGTGCAGTCTGAGGTTAGACTAGTCCACTGTCTGAGTCTCTTTCCTCAGTGCCTAATAGGTTGCTCAGATCTCCACTGGCAATCTTTGCTTTGCTGTGGGTGCCATCTTGAGTCTTAGCTGGCTGGCTCCAACAGTACTGGCCTGAGACCACAGGAGACCCGAACTCTCATCACAATTTTACCTTATACCTTTCAATTTCATCTCTTATCAGCTATGGGGCCTTGAGCAAATCACACAGCACTTCTCTAATGCTCCGACTTCTCATCTGTAAAATGGGGATTAAAATTCTCCACATGCCTTCCCCAAAGTTTTTTTTTAACCTAAAGATGATCAGATGTGATCATATGTATGAGAGCTTTATAAATACCAATAGTCACACCGTACATAAAAATTAATACAAATGGATCATAGACTCAAATGTAAAACTTAAAACTTCTAGAAGAAAGTATAGGAGAAAATCTTTTTGACCTTTAGTTAGGCAAAGATTTCATAGATAATTACCAAAAGTGTGATCCATTAAAAAATTGATACATTAGACTTCATCAAAGTGTAAAACTTCTGTTCTTTGAAAAATACTGTTATGAAAATGAAAGGGCAAACCACAGATTGGGAAAAGTATTTACAATACACACATTGATAAAAGACTGGTATCCAGAGTACCAGTGTGAGTTGACTCTCACAACTCAATAAGACAGCAAACAGTCCAATTTAAAATACGGGCAAAAGATTTGAACAGACATTTTACACACAAACACAGGACGTGAATGGCAATTGAGCACATGAAAAGATGCTCAATATCATTAATCATTCAAGAAATCCTTATTAAAACCACAACGAGATACCCCTATACAACCACTAAAAAGGCTTTTTTTAAAAAAAATGACAATACCTAGTACTGGTGAGGATATAGAGGAACTGGAAATCTCATACACTGTTGATGGGAATGCAAAATGATATACCTGCTTTGGAAAACAGTTTGGCAGCTTCTTAAAAGTTAAACATACAGGGGGACTTCCCTGGTGCTCCAGTGGTAAAGAATTCACCTTACAATGCAGGAGACGCAGGTTCTATCCCTGGTTAGGGCACTAAGATCCCACATGCCGAGGAGCAACTAAGCCTGCATGCCACAACTACTGAGCTCACACACCTCAACTAGAGCCCGGGTGCCGCAAACTACAGAGCCCACATACTCTGGAACCCGTGTGCCACAGCTACAGAGCCCATGCACCCTGGAGCCTGTGTGCCACAACTAGAGAAGAGAAAACCTGCACGCCACAACTAGAGAGAAACCCGCACGCCACAATGAAGAGCCCGCCTGCCTCAACGAAGATCCCACGTGCCACAACTAAGACCCAATGCAGCCAAAAATAAATTTAAAAAAAAGTTAAACATACAATTACCATATGACCCTAAAATCATTCTCCTGGGTATTTACCCAAGATAAATGAAAAATTATATTCATACAAAAACCTGTACCTAGATGTTTTTGCAGATTTTTCATAACTGCCAAAACGTGGCAATAACTCAAATTGTACTTCAACTAGTGAATGGATAAATACGTGGATATACATTAAGACAATGGGATACAACTCTGCAATAAATAGGAATGAACTATTGATACAGGCAACAACTTGGACAATTCTCAAAGGCATTGTGCTAAGTGAAAAGAAGCCAGACACAAATGATTCCATTTATATGTAATTCTGAAAAGGCAAAACTGTGGGGTCAAACAGATCAGTGCATGCCAGGAGGAAGGGTGAGGGGAAATGACTCATTGTAGATGAGCATGAGGGAACTTTTTGGAGTAATGAAATGTTATATATTTTGACTGTAAGTGGTGATATTCTTTTGTCAAAATTCATAGAACTGAGCATATAAAAAGGGTGAATATTACCATATGTAAATTATACCTCAATAAATCTGTTATAAAAAAAGAAGAGGGGGCAGGAAAGCAGGAAGTGCCAGTGGGAAATCTCATTTATGATGTATGTATTTTTATTCTGGCTGGATTTTCAAAAAAATTAGTTCAAGCGTATTATCAAAAATGAAAAAATACTTAAATTCAGTAAATTATCTTACTGTCATTTTATTAACTACAACTCACCATTATTTGGTCCTTCTGAATTTCTAAAATACAATGAAAGCTGATGATTGGGCTTGAAAGTATCTTTTGCACAGTCAAAGAAAATTTAAATTATATTGGATATAGCTTTTTATGTTAATGACATGTATTCATCATTATGGTATCATACAGAATATTTTCACTGCCTTAAAAATACCATGTTCCACCTATTCATTCCTCCTCCCCTCCCAACCTCTGGCAACCACTGATCTTTTTACTGTCTCCCTAGTTTTGCCTTTTCCCCAATGTTATATAGTTGGAATCATACAGTATGTAGTCTTTTCAGATTGGCTTCTTTCGCTTAGTAATATGCATTTAAGCTTCCCCCATGTATTTTCATGACTTGAAAGCTCTTTTTTTTTTTCAGCACTGAATAATATTCCATTGTCTGGATGTACCACAGTTTATTTACTAACTCACCTACTGAAGGACATCTTGTTTGCTTCCACATTTTGGTAATTATGAATAAAGCTGCTATAAATATCTGTGTGCAAACTTTTGTGTGGACGTAAGCTCTTGATTCATTTGGTTAAACACTAAGGAGCATGATTGCTAAACTGCACGTTTAGTTTTGTAAGAAATTGCCAAACTTTCTTCCAAAGTGGCTGTACCATTTTGCATTCCCAACAGTAATGAGTGAGAGTTCTTGTTGCTTTACGTCCTTGCCAGCATTTGGTGGTGTCGGTGTTCCAGATTTTGGTCATTCTAATAAGTATGTAGTGATATCTCACTGTTGTTTTCATTTGTATTTCCCTGATGGCATATGGTGTTGTGTATCTTTTCATATGCTTATTTGTCATCTATATATTTTCTTTGATGAGGTGTCTGTTAAGGTCTTTGGCCCATTTTTCAACTGGGTTGTTCATTTTCTCATTGTTGAGTTTAAGGAATTCTTTGTACATTTTGGATAACAGTCCTTTATCAGATATGTCTTTTGTGAATATTTTCTCCCAGTCTGTGGCTTATCTTCTCATTCTCTTGATATTGTCTTCTGCAGAGCAGAAGTTTTTAATTTTAATGAAATCCAACTTACCAATTATTTCTTTCTTGGATCGTGACTTTGGTCTTGTATCTAAAAAGTCATAATCATACCCAAGTTTTCCTAAGTTATTTTCTAGGAGTTTTAAAGTTTTGTGTTTTATATTTAGGTCTGTGATCCATTCTGAGTTAATTTTTGATAAGGATGTAAGGTCTGTGTCTAGATTCATTTTTTTGCGTGTGGATGTCCAGTTGTTCCAGCACCATTTGTTGAAAAGATTATCTTTGCTCCATTGTATGGTCTTTGCTTCTTGTCAAAGATCAGTTGGCTATATTTATGTGGATCTATTTCTGGGCTTTCTATTCTGTTCCATTGATCTATTTGTCTATTCTTTCACCAATACCACACTGTCTTGAATACTGTAGCTTCATAGTAAGTCTTGAGGTCAAGTAGTGACAGTTCTCCAACTTTGTTCATCTCTTCCAGTACTGTGTTGGCTATTTGGGGTCTTTTGCTTCTCCATGTAAACTTTAGAATCAGTTTATCGATATCCACAAAATAAATTGCTGAGATTTTGATTGGGATTGCATTGAATCTATACATCAAGTTGGGAAGAACTGACATCCTGACAATATTGAGTCTTCCTGTGCGTGAACATAGAATATCTCCATTTATTTAGTTCTTTGAATTTTAGTTCATCAAAATTTTGTAGTTTTCCTCATATAAATTTGTACATATTTTGTTAGGTTTATACATAAGTATTTCATTTTGGGGGGTGCTAATGTAAATGGCATTCATTTTTAAAATTTCAAATTCCTCTTGTTCATTGCTGGTTTATAGGAAAGCGATTCACTTTTGTATATTAACCTTGTATCCTGAAACTTTGCTGTAATTGCTTTTAAGTTCCAGAGTTTTTTGTCATTTTTTTCAGATTGTCTACGTAGATGATCATGTCATCTGTGAACAAAGACAGTTTTATGTCTTCCTTTCCAGCCTGTATACTTGTTATTTCTTTTTCTTGTATTATTATATTAGCTAGAACTTCCACTACAATGTTGAAAAGGAGTGGTGAGAAGGGACAGCCTTGTCTTGAACCTGATCTTAGTGGGAAAGCTGCAATTTTCTCACCATTTAGTATGATATTATCAGTAGTTTTTAAAATATAGATTTTAAAAAATTAATCTGAGTTTTTTTCAACTTTTGAAACAATTATAGATTCACAGGAAATAGCCAAGATAATCCAGAGAAATCCCATGAACACTTCACCCAGTTTCCCCCAATGGTTACATCGTATATAACTATACTATAATATCAAAACCAGGAAATTGACGTTGGTACAATATGTGTGTATAGTTCTATATCATTTTATCACATGTGTAGATTTGTGTAACCACCACTGCAATCAAGATACAGGACTATTCCATCACCATAAAGATCTCCTTTGTGCTACTCTTTCATAGTCACACCCAGTCCACTCCCCCACCACCCCTAACTCTTGGCAACCACTAATTTGTTTTCCATCTCTATAATATTATTTTAAGAAAGTTATAGAAATTGAGTCGTATAGTGCATGACTTTTTGAAATTGGCTTTTTCTCACCCAGCATAATTCCCTGGAGATATATATTTGAAGTAAGTTTCTTGTAGACAGCTTATAGTTGGGGTATTTTTTTTCCCCTGCCAATCTCTGTCTTTTAATTGATGTAATTAGATCATTTGCAAGGAAGTAATCATTGACATGTTAGGGTCATTTTATTTTTGTTTCCTGTTTGTTCCCTCTGTTTTTCCTTCCTCTACTTTCTTTTTCTCTGCTTGCCTGTAGGCTCCCTTAACAATTTTTAGAATTCCACTTTGATTTATTTATAGCGCTTTGAGTGTATCCCTTTGTAAACCTTTTTTAGTGGTTGCTCTAGCTATTACATCATAGTTTACTGATGTTGACATTTCACTAGTTTGAGTGGAGTGTAAAAACCTAAACTCCCTCATGTCCTTTCACTATCCTCCATTTATAATATAATTTTCTTAAATATTTCCTCTATATACATTGAAACCACATCAGGAATCATTATAA
Source organism: Balaenoptera ricei (assembly GCF_028023285.1). Taxonomy (NCBI): domain Eukaryota; kingdom Metazoa; phylum Chordata; class Mammalia; order Artiodactyla; family Balaenopteridae; genus Balaenoptera; species Balaenoptera ricei. Next base: position 66,900,725 of record NC_082660.1, on the reverse strand, counting down.
TTTTTGCTTCAACTGTTAAACATAATTTAGAAAATCCAAGAGGAGAAGGAAACTCTATTGTATTTACCCATAATTTTACTCTTTTCATTGTTCTTCCTTCTTGATGATCCAATATTCCTTCTTCTATTGTTTCCTTTTTGTTTAGAGAATTCCTTTGGCCTTTCTTTTAGGGTAGGTCTGCTGGTGACAAATTCTCCTATTTTTCCTTCATTTGAAAATGCCTTGATTTCCCCCTTCATTCCTGAAGGATAGTTTCACCGGATATGCAATTCTGGATTGACAGTTTATTCTTTCAGCACTTGAAGAATGTTTTGCCACTTCTTCCTTCTACCCTCTGTGGTTTTTGATGAGAAATCCACTATCATTTGAATGTTTTTCCCCTTAATTAAGGCGTCATTTCTCTCTCAATTTTTTCAAGATGTGTGTGTGTGTGTGTGTTTATATTTCAGAAGTTTGTGATGTGTTTTGGCATAAATTTCTTTGAGTTCACCCTCTTTGGGGTTCACTCAGCTTCTTAATACTGTAGATTTTTCTTTTGCCAAATTTGGGAATTTTTCAACCGTTATTTCTCTGAGTAATTTTTCAGCCCCACCTTCTTTCTCTTCTCCATTCAGGACTCCTCTGATGACAGGAATATTACATCTTTTGTTATAGCACCACAGTTCTCTGAGGCTCTGTTCATTTTTAAAAAATTTATTTTCCCCCTGTTGTTCAGATTGTATAATTTCTATTGTTCTGTCTTCAAGCTTACTACTTCTTTCCTCTGCCCTCTCCATTATTTAATGGAACGCATCCAGTGAGGTTTTTAAAATTATTATTATTTCAGTTGTTGTATTTTTTAGTTCTAAAATTTCCATTGTTTCTTCTTTGTATTTTCTATTTATTTGCTGAGACTCTATTTTTTCATTTGTCTCAAGTATGATTGTAATTGCTCATTGAAGCGTTTTTATAGTGGCTGCTTTAAAATCCTTGTCAAATAATTTCAATATCTGTGTCATCTTGGTGTTTTCTCATTGAAAACAACACGTAGTCTTTTCTCGTTGAAGCTGAGATTTTCCTAGTCTTTGGTGTGACAAGTGGTTTTTCTATTTCACCTGGGACATTTTGGATATTATGTTATGAGACTCTGTATCTTATTAAAATCTTGTGTTTTAGTAGGCCTACTATGACACTGTGCCAGCAAGGTACCACCACATTTTTTTCTAGATGGGGTGGAAGAGATGGGGATGGAAGTCCAGGTTCCCTGCTTAGCCTCCATGGACACCCTGGGGAGGATGGGTGCCTTGTTTTGCTGAGCAGGGGTTGGTGTTCAAGATCCCCACTGGTCTTCCTCTGATACTTAACTGGTTGGGAGAGGTAAGAGTCTCTCGTTACTATTCTCCACGTTGCTTCAACTGATACTGTACTGAATGCTGCTAAAAGTCCTAGCTTCCTACTTGGCCTTCACTGACACCACCTTGGCACCTCTTCAGGAATGGGAGGACAGCCGGAAGTTACAGACTGGCAAGGGTGAGCGTCCAGGTTCCCTGCATGGTCTCCACTGAAACAACGGACGAAGAATAGGCCTTGTTACAACTGAGAGGATGACATTCCTGGCTCCCTACTCAGTTTTCTCTAATGCTACCTTGGAATGGTAGGTGGACAGATTGGGGCACCTTGTTATAACTGGGTGAGTATATAAGTCAAGGTTCCTTATTAGGCCTTTGTTGGTAAAGGTCAGAAGGTATGCATTTTTCCCCATGGTGTTTGGCTGGAGTAGAGTGGTTATTGTCTAAAAGTTTTCTGTCTTGCTAGGCTCCTCCTTTCTTGGTCTTTTGGTTAGAGAAATCAGGCTTTTCTCAATGCTCATTTTATTTGTTTCTGTTGGCATTTCTGGGTTGCAAGCTTCTTCAGCTCCAGGTGTAAGATATATGAGGCAAAAAGAAAACCCAGGTAATTTACCACTGTGTTGTTCCTTGAGTCCTGAGATACCTAGTCCATCAACTTTCTTCTCTCTACCTTTTAGTCTTCTTATATTTGCTTTATATAATGGCCAGTGTTTTTAGCCATACTTCATGGGAGGAATAGGGAAAAGTACCTTGATATAGTTTTTGACACTAAATGTACATTTTTAAAAAATGAAGCCATCCATATATGATAGTCATTTATTTAACAGTTATTTAACATCCTTTCTGGCCCAAATACACAGCTATCCCACAGGTACTGAGGATGCTAAATGAGTGACATATGGTCTTTGCCTTCAAGGATCTCACAGTAGAATAAGGAACACTTTTTTAAGCAGGGCAGTAAAATGTATAAATCCCATGGTTCAAGACCACAGTAAAATTTTCTATTTAGAGATTTTTCAGAGAGGTCAGACATTCCAAGGGAATGAAAATTTGCTACGTTAAGGAAAAGAAAGGTAATTTAATAGCTAGATCAATGACTGAAGAAGAATAGAACGATTGTTAGCAGGAAAGGTTATCAGAGGAAATTTTGTAAGAGAAAAATAATCAGCTATAACTATATTTAAAAAAAAGAACCAATAGTGATAATAATAATAATAATGATAATTATAACCATGTTGATGGTAAAATGAGTGTTGTTGGTTATCCTTTATCTTTCTTGCACTCAATTTCCTTTTTTGGAAAATACAAGGCATGGGTAGAGGTTTTCTAGAACTCTTGACAGTCCTTGGACTCAAAGCTGGGGAGTTTTTGTTGTTCCCCATATTACCCTTGTTCTCATATGAGGAAGACAAAGTGATTTTTTTTAATTCCCTACTGCTGATGACAAAGTGATTTTGATGAAACAGCTGAATGTGGGAGAGTTCAAAGGGTGAAAAGTAGACTTTAACAGGAGGTATAGAGGGCCATCTTTATAAACAGACTTGGCAAAATCAGAGATGGCACCCCACAACTTTCCATCAGGCAGAGAGCATTATTTTCAATGCACAACTGTGCTAAGTGCCAAGCAAGTGTCTAATTTCTGACTAATAAACTTTCTGTCCAGCAGAGCCCTAGGACTTTAAGGATTAACTATGTATAAACCCACCATCCACAACTTTCACCCAATGATTCCCAGAATTCTCTTTAGCCTCAACCACTACCCTCAGGTGAGTTAAGTACTCCCAAAGAGTTGGCCCGCAAAGACCTGTGCCTGAAGTGAACACAATGTCTATATTCACTGGACACCACCTCCTTTCCTCCTCTAAGCACCCATAGCCAGCTGGGCTTCTGTTGAGCCTGAGCAGTGTGAAAGCAGAACCCCAGCCTTTCCAGCTCCATTCTGGACCTATTGGCCCTCAAATTTCCTTATATTCAAAGTCTTTTCACTCAAGTGCCCAATTAGTGCCCTGGCTCCTTACCCAGGCTCACAGTCTAATGTCTTTGAAGTACAGGGAGTCTGCTCAGAAAAGAACTCAAATGAGAGACCAGATTCCCCATTCCTTGGTTTCCAAAAGCCAACTTCTCTGAGCTCTCCCTCTGAGTTGGAAAGCGGGGAGAGAGTACTCTAAGAGCCAAACTCTCTAAATAAAATTATAGGCTTTCACAAATTCCTGTTGTTGTGGGGAACTAACAAAAGCTCAAATGAGGGAACGATGGAGCAAAGCCAAAGAAAGGGCAAAGCTGGGGAAGGGTAAAGGAGAGAGAGAGGTGAAAGGGGGTGATATGAGGGCAGAGATGTCTCTATTCAGGAGCCCCTGCTTCATGACAAGGTGAACAGTGTGATGAAAGACTAGCAAATAGGATTAGGAGCCATGTTCTGAAGCTTGCTATGCAACGCTAAGTGGAGGAAATGTCACTATTAACTGGAGTCCCTGTTGCCAGAAATATTCCCGTTTCTGCCCCATCTCCACCCTTCTTCAGAGTCCCCAGAACACAGTAAAGAGACTAAACCTAGATGGGATAAGTGAGCATGGTCAGAATGGCATAGGTAGGGCATGGGGACCATGTGGGGTTGGTGGCAGGTAGCTCAGGACTGTGCTGATGGTATGCTGGCACATCTAGCCAGTTGATCAGCACACATTAGTAAGATGACTGAAAGCATTGGTGGAATACATTTAAAAGGAGGCAAGTAAAAGCACTTCAGGGGTCAGCTGGGGCACTCCAGAGAAGAAAAATGCAACACTCTGGTCTTCCTTGGGGACTGAGATGGCAGGAGCCCTGCCTTTCATTCTCTCTGTGGCTGATTGGAGAGTGACCTCCAGCTGAGCTTCATTTATTAACTATTTCTCTAACCTTGTGCTAGGAGTTAAGTGCTAGGTAGTTATTTTTCTGGTGAATAAATGTAACAATCTTGTTCAGGGAAGCTGATTCCAAAACTTTTTTTATGGTTTGATAAACATTATGTTGAGAAGCTCTTTCTTCCAGCTCTCAGCCTATCGAAGTCCATTTACTTGGGTAGCTACTCACCATCCACTGTGTCTAGAACACTACTCCAGATCTGTAGCAAGCCTTTATTTTAAAATTCCAAAAGTGTTTTCATATTTGTCCTGGCAGTGTTTTATTTTTTCTCTTCATTAGAATGTGGTGGTGTTTTTCTGGGTTGGCACAGAAATACTGGAAAACATTCTTTTCCAAGCATTCAACATCTAAACAAACCCCATTTTTAACCTTCTACACTTTGTCTCAAAACATGCCAACTTTAATGGGCTACCTACTTTTGAGTGTCAAAACTTGTAAAGTCAAATAATCTGAAAACGTAAGTGAACTTACTGAAAACGTAAGTTGTCTTATTACCCCCCCTTATTACTTTATTTGACCTCATTCTCTGTGCTGCTATTGTTTATTTACTTCCATTTTTTGGAGTCGGAAGATCTAGACATCCAGTTCCTAATTTTACAGATAGTCAGACTGAGGCCCAGAGAGACTCACTTAGAAGTATCCATGTCAAGTCTGAAAATGCAGTCCTTCTAACTCCTGCCTCAGTCCTTCAGGGATGATGGGCTTTACTTAATGTCTTATGGCCACTGATTTGGCAACCACTGGTTTAGGACAATGGTCAGTTATCTATTCTAATGGCTAAGGTATATTAGAGGTGGTTCTTGAACCCAAACCATCAGTGCTTTGGAAGAACTACGAATTGAAACAGTTTCCTCAGTTTTCTCTGAGGGGGTTGGCTAGCACCTAGAGACTCTGATTGTCAGACATTCACCTGATAGAGGGTATGGAAAAGAGGCAGGAGGCAGAGACAGAAAAGAAATAAGGAGACAGAAAGAGAGATGCATATATCTAAAATAGAAAGATTCATGATGAGCATCTTATTAGAACTGCGAAGTGTTAAAAATGAAAGGGTCCTCAAGAATCATAGAGGGGGTAACCAAGATGGCTTCACTGGTGAATTACAAACATTTAAGGAAGAAATAATAACAAAGTTACACAAGCTGTTGCAAAAAATAAAATAGGAGGCAATACTTTCCAACTCATTCTATGAGTCCAGTGTTACCTTAATACCATAACCACCATAAAGACAACACAAGAAAAGAAAATTACAAATGAATGTCCCTCATAAACACAGTTGCAAAACGCTTAACAACATTTTAGCAAATTGAATCAAACAATATGTAAAAAGGATAAAACATCACGACCAAGTAATATTTATCCCAGAAATACAAGGTTAGTTCAACATCCAAAAATCAACCAATGCAGTATGTGATTATTAACGACTACAAAATTTTAAAATCCCATATAATTATCTCAGTAGATACAGAAAAACACTTGACAAAATTCAATATCCATTCAAGATAAAAACTCTCAGAAAACCAGTAATAGGTGGGGACTTTCTCAACCTGATAAAGGGCAACTAGTGAAAACCTATAGCTAACATCATACTTAATAATGAAAGACTAAAATCTTTCATCCTAAGGTTAAGAACAAGGCAAGGATGTCTGTACTTGCTATTTCTATTTAATATTGCATTGGAGGTTCTCACCAGTGCAATAAGACAAGAAGAAGAAATAGAAGACATACAGATTATAAATAAGAGTTCCTTATAGTTTTACAACTATCTCTGTTTACAGACAACATGATTGTCTATCTAGAAAACATTAAAGACTACAAAAAAGCAACTAGAATAAGTGAGTTAAATAAGCTCACAAGGTACAAATCAACATACAAAAACCAATTGTATTTCTATATATTAGCAATGAATAATTAAAAACTGAGATAAAAATACCATTTACAATACCATCCGAAATTTGAAATACTTATGGATAAATTTGATGAAAATATGTACAAGATCTCTACATTGAAAATTACAAAATGTTGATGAGATAAATTAAAGAAGACCTAAATAAATGAAGGATATATCTTGTTCACAGGTCAGAAGACTCAATATTGTTAACAGATCAATTCTCCCCCAAGTTGTTTTATACATACAATGCAATCCCAATCAAAACCCCAGCAAGGTTTTTTTTTGATAAAATTTGGCAAACTGATTCTCAAATTTATGTGTAAATGTAAAGGATATAGAATGGCAAAAATAATTTTTACATTGAAGAACAAAGTTGGAAGACTTATAATGACTTGATTTTAAGACTTACTATAAAATTACAGCAATCAAGACATTACGGTATTGGGGCTTCCCTGGTGGTGCAGAGGTTAAGAATCCGCCTGCCAATGCAAGGGACACAGGTTCGATCCCTGGTCCGGGAAGATCCCACATGACACGGAGCAACTAAGCCCGTGTGCCACAACTACTGAGCCTGCGCGCCACAACTACTGAGCCCACGTGCCACAACTACTGAAGCCCGCGCGCCTAGAGCCCATGCTCAGCAACAAGAGAAGACACCGCAATGAGAAGCCTGCACACCACAATGAAGAGTAGCCCCCACTTGCCACAACTAGAGGAAGCCTGCACTCAGCAATGAAGACTCGACGCAGCCAAAAATAAAATAAATAAAATAAACAACAACGAAAAAAGATATTATGGCATTGGCATAAGATAGACATATAGATCAATGGAACATAACATAGTCCAGAAATGGGCCCACACATATATGGCTAGTTGATTTTCAATTAAAAAATGTTAAAAAAAATTCAATAGGGAAGGATAATATTTTTCAACAAATGGTGCCGGGTCAACTGGATAGCCACATAGAAAAGAATGAAGTTGAACTAATATCTCAGACCATACTCAAAAATTAACTCAAAATGGATGGTAGACCTAAATGTAAGAGCTAAAACTATAAAACTTCTAGAAAACATAGGATAAAATCATAGTGAACTTGGGTTAGGCAAAGATTTCTTAAATAGAGCACAAAGAGCACAAAGTATAAAAATACATAAAATTAACTTCATCAAAATTTTAAAATTTATTCTTCAAATATACTTTTAAGAGAATTAAAAGACAAGCTACAGACTGGGAGAAAGTATTTGCCAATTATATATCTGATAAAGGAGGACTCATATCCAGAGTGTTTAAGAATAATTTCTTATTTACAAAAACAAGAAAATAAAGAATCCAACTGAAAACAGGCAAAAGATTTAAACTGACACTTTACCAAAGAAGATATATGAGTGGTAACCAAATACATGAAAGAATACTCAACATCATTAGCCATTAGGGAAATGCAAGTTAAAACCTAATGAGATGCCAATACACACCCATTAAAACATCTAGTATTTTTAAAACTGACCATACCAAGTGTTAGTGAGGATTTGGAACAACTGAAACTCTGAGTTGCAGTTGCATAGTTGCTGGGACTGTAAAATGGTGTAATCACTTTGGAAAACAGTTTGGAAGTTCCTCAACTGGTTACATATAAAGTTACAATGACCCAGCAACCCCCCAAAATGAAAGCATATGTCCACATCAAGACCTGTACATGAATATTTATAGCAACTATATTTGTAATAGTAAAAAACTAGAAACAACCCATATCCATCAATATGTAAATGGATAAACACATTGTGGTATATCCATACCAAGGAATGGTACTCAGCAATAAAAAGGAATGAACTATTGATATATGCAACAACTTGGATGAATCTCAAAACAATTGCAGTAAGTAAAAGAAGTCAAATTTTTAAAATACCTACTTTTTATTCCATTTATATAAAAAGTCTAGAAAATACAAACTAATCTGTAGTGACGGAAAGAAGAGCAATGGTTGCCTGTGGATAGGAAGAGGACTTTGGAGGATGATAGATATGCTCGTTATCCTGAATATGGTAATGGCTTCATGATGTATACATACATATATCAAAACTTCTCGTACTGTGCATTTTAAATATGAGCTTTTTTATTGTATGTCAATTATAGCTCAATAAAGCTGTTTAAAAATAAAGAACATCTTCCTACTTTTAAAAAGAGCTGTATATTTTCACAATTGAAAAATTAGAAAAACAAAGAAGCAAGGCAAAAAAAAAAAAAAATCTCCACAATTCCAATCACTTGGAGACAAGTATTTTTACCTTGATATGTATCCCTCCAGACTTTTCTATACATTTATATCTATATAGTTTTTCAATGACAGTATATATAGTATACATCACTTATAAGCTGCTTTTAAAATTTTCTCATGTTTTAGAGACCTTTCCATGTTAATAAAATTCAACACCATCTCCCCAAAAGAAATACTGGAAGAACGGAAAGGAGGTAAGAAGGGAGAACGAACAATTGATACATGTAACAACATGGATGAATTTCAAAATAATTATGTTGAGTGAAAGAAGCCAGAGCCTACCAAAAAATACATACCCTATGACTCCAGCTATGTAAAACTCAAGAAAAATACAGACTAATCTATAGTGAGAGAAAGCATATTAGTGGTTGCCTGGGAGTGGGGAGGGGCCAGAAGTGGGCTGGGAGAGAAGAATTATAAAGAGACATGAGAAACCTTTTGGAGGTGATGGACATGTCCATTACTTTGATCATAGTGATGGTTTCCTGAGTGTGCACATATGTCAAAACTTGTCAAATTGTATACTTGAAATATATGCAGTTTATTGTATGTTAATTCTTCCTCAGTAAAGCTTTAAAAAACCATAGATGGGAAAATCGAGGCTCAGAGAGGACACAAACTACTCAAGGAGACACAGTAGGTCCATTGCTGAGCCAGAACTAAAATCCCATCTTTGGACTCCTAAACTAGTGCTCCTTCCACTGTACCACAATGCCTGACAGGCCTCTAGTGATCTGCCCAACCACCAGGGAAGAGCAGCAGGGTCAGATGGCTGATTTTCTAAGCTCTGCTTTCAGCAGAACAAGAACAAAAAACAAATGCTGAAATGATGAGCCCCTTCCTGCCCTGAGACTGAAACTAGATAGGGCTCTGCCCTGAGCTTTGAGAACACTCCTGAGCTAAGGAGGTAGCCAGTTTGGGTAGTTCCTTCAAGTAGGCAGGTGACAGCTCTGTCTCCAGAAATAGCTCTCTCCACACTTGCAGTCCAGCAATTAGGAAGGAAACCTTGGACAGTCAGCCTGAGACAGATGACAAGGTAATCAATCCAGGGAAGACTGGCTGCCAGGATCAATAGGGCTTTGATCCTCAGAGCTGAGATAAACACTAATGTTAGCTACACAGTTAGGGACCTCCTGCTATGGCTTCAGGATGTATCAAAGCCAGAGGAAATCTCACTTCTGAGATTAGGCCATGTTCCTGCCTCTGAGCAGGAATCTGCTGACAATCCCTAGCACCACTGGATTCCTTATTAGAGCAGAGGGATGGAGGTAGGGAAAAGATGGCAGAGGGAAGGACTGGGAAAACATGGGCAGAACCCATTTTTTCAATGTAAAATGCTTTTTCCAGGGATACTGACCCTTCCTATTAAGTGTTTTATGAGAGAGATGGGGAAAATGAGGAAAAGAACAGAGGAAGAAAATCAAATCCCTGCAGACCACAGAATATTACAGTGGTTGGCAACCTGCTTCCCAACAGAGAAATTTCCTTGAGCCTCAGCTTGGCTATCTTGGAACCAGGCTGTTGGGACCTGTACCACTACAAGGAAGGTTCTGGGATGGATTAGTCTTTCTATAATGTATAGGTTAAGAGCACAGTCTCTGAAGTCAGATAGACATGGGTTTAAGAAAAGATCTACTTACCTGCTGTTTGACTTTGAGCAAATTACTTCATATCTCTAAGCCTCAGTTTCCTCATCTGAAAAATGGATATTATAAAAGTGCCACTAAATGTTTGTTTTGTGAAGATTAAGTGAGGTAATATAAGAGACCTGGCATGTAGAAATTAAATAATGTCCTGGAGAGAGCAGATGAAGACAGTCACTTCTCTCAAGCTGCTACTGAAGGGAATCCCACACCCAGACACATACACCCCTCCTTTAACTAGCCCAGGTTTGTTGGATGGTCATTATGTAACTGTGTCTTTGTGTGCAGAAGTCAATGATTGTTCAGAGCAGTAAGTCTTCATGGCACCCCATGGGTTCCAGCACACCCCCAAACGTGAAAAGCAGCTACAGCAGCAACTAAGAGCCAGACCCTCAGCAGAGCAAATGCAAAGTGCAGTCTGGGCGGGCTGGGCACAGGCTACTTATCTAAGAGGTGACTCTGCAGTCAGGCTGGGAGTGGAAGTTGGCAGAGGGATGGAGGTCAAGATTTCAAATCTCTTCTTCCAATTCAATCTGCCAGGAGGAGTAAATCATCATGATGCCAAGGATAGGTAGGTGGACAGGGAAGGAAATAGCCACTCATGCCAGCACTGAGCAAGTCAGAGATCATAGACTCAAGATAAACCTCTTGGCAGCAAGGGGGAAGGTCCCAACACCATTATGTTTTAATTTCAATACCACCTCACCTTTGAAAAGTCCTTTTATCTTCCAAATGCTTTTCCAGCACTTATCTCATTACATCCTCATAGCAACTGTATAATAACCTAACATAGATAGGCCAGCAAATGTCCTCCTGCAAGTCTTCCTTTTCTTCATAGTAGTAGTAGTAATAGCTGAGACTTGTATAGTACTTACTATGTGGCAGGCACTATGTTAAATTCCTTATGCATATTAGCAATGTCATCTCATTTAATCCTCATAACAATCTCATAAAGTAAATACTGTTAGTGTCCCCACTTACTTTCCGTCAAGTAAGTAAACAGACCAAGAGGGATTTGGTGACTAGACTAGGGCACATGGCTAGTAAGCAGTAGAGCTGAGACACCAACCCAGGTCTGCCTGATTTTAAAGCCCTTGCTCTTAGCTACTATGCTAAGGTATATAACCCTAGTTTGCAAAGGAAGAAAATGGAGCCAGAGAGCCTGAGTGGCTTGCCCAAGGACACAAAGCAAGCTAGTACCAGAAGGAGGCCTAACTTTGGGCCTTCTGACCCTCAGCCTAGTGTTCACTCCCTTATTCACTTCCCAGCCATTGGTACTACACTCCAGGCGCCCTGTGGTCAACATGCACTTGGAATGCCAGAGATCAGGTAAACATGCCATCTACCAACAAGGTCAGAGTTTAATCTTTCATTATTTTATGATACCTGCTCTATAGATGAAGTAACCAAGGTGCAAAGGAGGCAAACAGCTTACCCCAGATTTTCCACTGTACCAGGAGCAGAGAAATTCCTCGAAGTTCTTAACTTTCAAGTCTGGGCTTGTTTCACTCGAATACCTATGTGTGTGCCCACAGGGCAGCAAAGAAGGTAGTGTGGATCAAAAGACAATCAGACAAAAGAAACCCAGTATACTCCCTGTCTCCTTTTAATTGGATCTGTGGAGCCCTCAGGGCTGGGACAAAGAGAGCTGACACAGAAGTGAGGTGGCTGAAGAGAATGTCAGGAGTCTGCAGGGATAGGACAAGAGAGGTTTGAAAAATCATATAATTTGGGTAGAGGTAGAGGGTAATGTTAGGGTCTTGAAGCCTTGGAGTATCTTTTTGTAGAGGCTCTGTGGTATCCCTTAAGAGGGTATGGAGAAGGCAGGAACACAGACAGAGCTGTAAACACATTTCTATCCTGGTCTTCAGCCATGAAACCAACACTGACTAAGAACCTGCCAGGATTTTGGCCTGGTACCAGAGACTGAGGTGGCTATGGTGCATTGCAAGCCAAAGGTCTAGCCAGTCCAAGCAGGAAGCTAACATACATGTAAAGGGAACTTGTCCAGTGATCCCAAATGCCAGCATGGGGACCATACTTGTCTGGCTGCATCTGCACTACCTAGGTAATTCAAGGGCATTGTTAAGTTTGGGAAGCTCTGTATTGGCTCAACTAGTATTTTTCAGTGTCAGTGACCATTGTGGGGAGTGCTCAGAAGGACCATTTGGTTGGAGCTCTCATTCAGAAAAGGTCTCCAATGTAGACCTTATTAATCTTGTAATTATCTTGTGAATGACATATACATATATATATTTTAACATCTTTACTGGAGTATAATTGCTTTGCAATGGTGTGTTAGTTGCTGCTGTATAACAAAGTGAATCAGCTATACATATACATATATTCCCATATCTCCTCCCTCTTGCATCTCCCTTCCACCCTCTTGTGAATGACATATATTGATTACCTTGTATTTATGTGATGTGTGTTAAAAGCATATTTTGGCAATTCCTTGTTTAAAAGTACCCAGAGAGCCTCACAAAATGGATGTGTCTTGACCCTTTCCCCTGCTCTGCATGTGGAGAACTATGAATGACAGGGTCAGGAAAAGGACCTGGATCTTTACATACTGGAGACCCCACACACGGTTCAAGTAGAATGTTAAAAAGATAACTGTGGTCATTGTGTCCGTAAGGGTGTGGAGGCAGGATTGGAAACCACCACTGAGGAGGCCAGTGTCAGAATTTTTTAGGGATGGTAGGAAGGAGCCTGGACTGGAGACCTGCCAATGAGAACAGGCTTAAGACTGAACCACATAAACAAGAGTTTGGAAGAACAATTTTTAGTGTTCATCTAAACCCACCTCCTCACTTTATGCATGGACGAACTGTGGCCCAGAGAGATTAACGTATCACTCAAAGTCACTAATTTGTTAGAGCCTAAAGTAACATGTTACATATTTCTAGTACACAGATACTTAAGATATTAAAAAGGGACAGGACTCTTTCTGGAGAGGAGGGAGGAGAGAGCTGAGGAGGACTCCAAGGTTTCAAGTATGTGCCTGCATCCCAGATAGTGCCTGAACCCAGGACCCTCCCACCCTGTGGAAGATGAACAGGATTTCAGGGAACACTTCAAAGAAAGTGACTGAGGGCCTACCTCCAGGGGCTCTTTCCATTCAGTGGGCCAGGGGTTGGTCCAGTCTGTGGGTAAGGATCTCCACCTGATGGGTTTTGGTGGAGCATCAGGTATCAGTAAAAGCCCGGCTACCCAGCTCCCATTGCAGCCTGTTCTACTCTTCTATGTGGGTGGCATTCCCCAAGGGCCAGGGTGGGGGCAGGGTGAACAAGCTAGCAAACACCAAGGTGAAGAGGAGCAGGAGCTATTTGTTAAGACATGTGCTCTTTGGAGGGGGTGGCCTCCATGCCAAGAGAAACTCCTTCAGAAATAAATATGGCACATAAAAGACTAATTATGGGTTTGGTCTTTGGGGTTTAGTAGGAGAGAATTGGCTCTCTTCAGGATAAAGTTTTGCAGTCTGCAGTGCCAGTCTGCAGCAGGGGAACATGAAAGGGCAGGGTGGGAAGGGGTGTCTCCATTACCCCTCAGCAGGCTCCTCTGGCTAGGAAGTGATGTTTACCTAGGGGGAGACAGTTTTACAAAGTTGGTTTTACTAGGAACTGAAACAAAAGGGAGCCAGAGCAGAGATGGAGCCCACCATAAATGGCAGTAGCTGCATTGGGTTCTTCCCTCTTGTGCTACTTGCCCAAGGGGCTTCAACTATACCCTCTCCAATCTTCCTCCTCAACTGGCTTATGCTGTTATCATCAGTTGCCGCGAAAAAGGCTCTTCACCACCAAGCCTGGAGATAATAGCCCTCTATCCCCTCCCACCCCAAGTTGCTTGCTTTCTGTCTTGTCTGCCCACCAGGTAAATACTGTGTCCAACATGGCACAAGTGGAAGCCAGGCAGCTGTTCTGTACACAGCCCAGGCCACGCTGGTGAGAGACACTAAAGAATACTTTGACAATTGAATGCCCAGCTCTAGCTTCATCCTTTACCTTCTGTATAACTTCAGACAATTAACTTAACCCCTTCAAATTAATTTTCCTACTCTGTAACATGAGGGTAATAGTAGTCATATTATAAGGTTATTATAAGGACTATATAAAATAATGCATGTGACTCTCACCCTGTCTCCTGTAATGAAGATAGAAGAAAATTTATTTAAGGGAGAGCAGAATTGCATCCTTTCTCTTTGGATGTAAAGCACCTTGAAAAGCTGTTGCAAGGCCTCTGGACCCAACAGGACCCTACAACTCTTACCTGAATTGGATTGAGCTGAAATAAAGAGGTAAAATCCTAAATCATCTATTGAAATCTTCTTGAAAGGGTTCCTGGACACAAGATGGCAGAGTAGAAGGACATGAGCTTACCTTTTCTTATGGAAACACCAAAATCACAACTAACACTGAACAACCATCAACAAAAAATGCTGGAACCTACCAAATAAGATACCCTATATCGAAAGACAAAGAAGAAGCCACAAAGAGATGGTAGGAGGGGCACAACTGTGATAAAATCAAATCCCATACACACTGTGTGGGCGAGTCACAAAAAGGAAAATAATTATACCACAGAAGTTCTCCCACAGGAGTGAAAGTTCTGAACCCACGTCAGGCTCCCCAGTCAGAGGGTCTGACAATGGGAGGAGGAGACCCCAGAGAATCTAGCTTTGAACTCCAGTGGGGTTTGATCGTGGGAATTCCAAAAGACTGGAGGAAACAGAAACTCCACTCTCGGAGGTCACACACAGGGTCCCATGCACAGCAGGACACAGGGGAAAAAAGCGGTGACCTCATAAGAGACTGGGCCAGACTTACATGCTAGTATTGGAGGGTAACCTGCGGAGGCAAGGGGCAGCTGTGGCTCACTGTGGGGACAAGGACACTGGTGACTGTAGTTCTGGGGAGTACTCACTGGCATAAGCCCCCTTGGAGGTCGCCATTTTCTGACCAAGACATGGCCCCACACAACAGCCTATAGGCTCCAGTGCTGGGATGCCTCAGGTAAAAAAAAAACAACATGGCAGGAACACAGCTCCATGCATCAGCAGACAGCCTGCTTAAAGTCTTCGTGAGCACACATCTGTCCAATAAACACACCCCCTAACACGGCTCTGCCCACCAGAGGGACAAGACCCAGCTCCACCCACCAGAGGGCAGGCACCATTCCCTCCCACCAGGAAGCCTACAAAAAGCCCCTGGTGCAACCTCACCCACCAGGGTGCAGGAACCAGAAGCAAGAGGAACTACAATCCTGCAGCCTGTAGAAAGAGGACCACAAACATAGAAAGTCAGACAAAATGAGATGACAAAGAAATATGTTGCAGGTAAAGGAACAAGATAAAAACCCACAAGAAAAACTAAATGAAGAGGAGATAGGCAATCTACCTGAAAAACAATTCAGAGTAATGAATCCTATGCATCCTATGGGATGCAGCGAAAGCAGTTCTAAGAGGGAAGTTTAGAGCAATACAATCTCACCTCAAGAAATAAGAAAACCCGTAGGAATCAAGATGGTGGAGTAGAAGGACGTGCTCTCACTCCCTCTTGTGAAAACACCAGAATCACAACTAGCTGCTGGACAATCATCAACAGCAAGGCACTGGAACTCACCAAAAAAAAAAAAAATACCCCACATCCAAAGGTAAAGGACAAGCCACAATGAGATGGTAGGAGGGGCGCAAACAGAGTAAAATCAAATCCCATAACTGCTGGGTGGGTGACTCACAGACTGGAGAACACTTATACCACAGAAGTCCACCCACTGGAGTGAAGGTTCTGAGCCCCACATCAGGCTTCCCAACCTGGGGGTCCGGCAACAGGAGGAGGAATTCCTAGAGAATCAGACTTTGAAGCCTAGTGGGATTTGATTGCAGGACTTTGACAGGACTGGGGGAAACAGAGACTCCACTCTTGGAGGGCACACACAAAGTAGTGTGCACATTGGGACCCAGGGGAAGGAGCAGTGACCCCAGGGGAGACTGAACCAGACCTACCTGCTAGTATTGGAGTGTCTCCTGCAGAGGCGGGGGGGGGGGGGGAGGACTGTGGCCCACCGTGGGACAAGGACACTGGCAGCAGAAGTTCTGGGAAGAACTCCTTGGTGTGAGCCCTTCCAGAGTCTGCCATTAGCCCCACCAAAGAGCCCAGGTAGGCTGCAGTGTTGGGTTGCTTCAGGCCAAACAACCAACAGGGAGGGAACCCAGCCCCACCCATCAGCAGTAAAGCAGATTAAAGTTATACTGAGCTCTGCCCACCAGAGCAACACCCAGCTCTACCCACCACCGGTCCCTACCATCAGGAAATATACAAAACCCTCTTAGATAGCCTCATCCACCAGAGGGCAGACAGTAGAAGCAAGAAGAACTAGAATCCTGCAGCCTGTGGAACAAAAACCACATTCACAGAAAGATAGACAAGATGAAAAGGAAGAGGGTTATGTACCACATGAAAGAACAAGATAAAACCCCAGAAAAACAACTAAATGAAGTGGAGATAGGCAACCTTCCAGAAAAAGAATTCAGAATAATGATAGTGAAGATGATCCAAGACCTTGGAAAAACAATGGAGGCAAAGATCGAGAAGATGCAAGAAATGTTTAACAAAGACCTAGAAGAATTAAAGAACAAACAGAGATGAACAATACATTAACTGAAATGAAAACTACACTAGAAGGAATCAATAGCAGAATAACTGAGACAGAAGAACGGATAAGTGACCTGGAAGACATAATGGAGGAATTCACTGCTGCAGAACAGAATAAAGAAAAAAAAAGAATGAAAAGAAAAGACAGCCTAAGAGACCTCTGGGACAACATTAAATGCAACAACATTTGCATTATAGGGGTCCCAGAAGGAGAAGAGAGAGAGAAAGGACCAGAGAAAATATTTGAAGAGATTATAGTCGAAAACTTCCCTAACATGGGAAAGGAAATAGCCACCCAAGTCCAGGAAGTGCAGCGAGTCCCATACAGGATAAACCCAAGGAGAAACACACCGAGACACATAGTAATCAAATTGGCAAAAATTAAAGACAAAGAAAAATTATTGAAAGCAGCAAGGGAAAAATGACAAATAACATACAAGGGAACTCCCATAAGGTTAACAGCTGATTTCTCAGCAGAAATTCTACAAGCCAGAAGGGAGTGACATAATATACTTAAAATGATGAAAGAGAAGAACCTACAACCAAGATTACTCTACCCGGCAAGGATCTCATTCAGATTCGATGGAGAAATCAAAAGCTTTACAGACAAGCAAAAGCTAAGAGAATTCAGCACCACCAAACCAGCTCTACAACAAATGCTAAAGGAACTTCTCTAAGTGGGAAACACAAGAGAAGAAAAGGACCTACAAAAACAAACCCAAAACAATTAAGAAAATGGTCATAGGAACATACATATCAATAATTACCTTAAACGTGAATGGATTAAATGCTCCAACCAAAAGACACAGCCTTGCTGAATGGATACAAAAACAAGACCCATCTATATGCTGGCTACAAGAGACCCACTTCAGACCTAGGGACACATACAGACTGAAAGTGAGGTGATGGAAAAAGATATTCCAGGCAAATGGAAATCAAAAGAAAGCTGGAGTAGCAATACTCATATCAGATAAAATAGACTTTAAAATAAAGAATGTTACAAGAGACAAGAAAGGAAACTACATAATGATCAAGGGATCAATCCAAGAAAAAGATATAACAGTTATAAATTATATGCACCCAACATAGGAGCACCTCAATACATAAGGCAAATGCTAACAGCTATGAAAGAGGAAATCGACAGTAACACAGTAATAGTGGGGAACTCTAACACCTCACTTACACCAATGGACAGATCATCCAAAATGAAAATAAATAAGGAAAAAGAAGCTTTAAATGAAACAACAGACCAGATATATTTAATTGATATTTATAGGACATTCCATCCCAAAACAGCAGATTACACTTTCTTCTCAAGTGCGCACAGAAAATTCTCCAGGATGGATCACATCTTGGGTCACAAATCAAGCCTCAGTAAATTTTTTTTTAAGAAAATTGAAATCATATCAAGCATCTTTTCTGACCACAACGCTATGAGATTAGAAATGAATTACAGGGAAAAAAACGTAAAAAACACAAACACATGGAGGCTAAACAATACGTTACAAAATAACCACGGGGTCACTGAAGAAATCAAAGAGGAAATCAAAAAATACCTAGAGACAAATGACAATGAAAACACGATGATCCAAAGTCTATGGGATGCAGCAAAAGCAGTTCTAAGAGGGAAGTTTATAGCTATACAAGCCTACCTCAAGAAATAAGAAAAATCTCAAATAAACAATCTAACCTTACACCTAAAGGAACTAGAGAAAGAAGAAAAAACAAGACTGACAGTTAACAGAAGGGAAGAAATCATAAAGAGAGCAGAAATAAATGAAATAGAAACAAAGAAAACAATAGCAAAGATCAATAAAACTAAAAGCTGGTTCTTTGCAAAGATAAACAAAATTGATAAACCATTAGCCAGACTCATCAAGAAAAAGAGGGAGACGACTCAAATCAATAAAATTAGAAATGAAAAAGGAGAAGTTACAACAGACACCGCAGGAATACAAAGCATCCTAAGAGACTACTACAAGAAACTATGTGCCAATAAAATGGAAAACCTGGAAGAAATGGACAAATTCTTAGAAAGGTATAACCTTCCAAGACTGAACCAGGAAGAAATAGAAAATATGAACAGACCAATCACAAGTAATGAAATTGAAACTGTGATTAAAGGTCTTCCAACAAACAAAAGTCCAGGACCAGATGGCTTCACAGGTGAATTCTATCAAATGTTTAGAGAAGAGCTAACACCCATCCTTCTCAAACTCTTCCAAAAACTTGCAGAGGAAGGAACACTCCCAAACTCATTCTATGAGGCCACCATCACCCTGATACCAAAACCAGACAAAGGTACTACAAAAAAAGAAAATTACAGACCAATATCACTGATGAATATAGATGCAAACATCCTCAACAAATTACTAGCAAACAGAATCCAACAACACATTAAAAGGATCATACACCACGATCAAGTGGGATTTATCCCAGGGATGCAAGGATTCTTCAATATACGCAAATCAATCAATGTGATACACCATATTAACAAACTGAAGAAGAAAAACCATATGATCATCTCAATAGATGCAGAAAAAGCTTTTGACAAAGTTCAACACCAATTTATGATAAAAACTCTCCAGAAAGTGGGCATAGAGGGAACCTACCTCAACGTAATAAAGGCCATATACGACAAACGCACAGCAAACATCATTCTCAACGGTGAAAAACTGAAAGCATTTCCTCTAAGATCAGGAACGAGACAAGGATGTCCACTCTCACCAATATTATTCAATATAGTTTTGGAAGTCCTCGACATGGCAATCAGAGAAGAAAAAGAAATAAAAGGAATACAAATTGGAAAAGAAGAAGTAAAACTGTCACTGTTTGCAGATGACGTGATACTACACATAGAGAATCCTAAAACTGCCACCAGAAAACTACTAGAGCTAATCAATGATTTTGGTAAAGTGGCAGGATACAAAATTAATGCACAGAAATCTCTTGCATTCCTATACACTAATGATGAAAAATCTGAAAGAGAAATTAAGGAAACACTTCCATTTACCATTGCAACAAAAAGAATAAAATACCTAGGAAGAAACCTACATAGGGAGACAAAAGACCTGTACGCAGAAAACTATAAGATACTGATGAAAGAAATTAAAGATGATACCAACAGATGGAGAGATATACCATGTTCTTGGATTGGAAGAATCAATATTGTGAAAATGACTATACTACCCAAAGCAATCTACAGATTCAATGCAATCCCTATCAAATTACCAATGGCATTTTTTACAGAACTAGAACAAAAAATCTTAAAATTTGTATGGAGACACAAAAGACCCCAAATAGCCAAAGCAGTCTCGAGGGAAAAAAACGGAGCTGGAGGAAACAGACTCCCTGACTTCAGACTATACTACAAAGCTACAGTAATCTAAACAATATGGTACTGGCACAAAAACAGAAACATAGATCAATGGAACAAGGTAGAAAGCCCAGAGATAAACCCACGCACCTATGGTCAACTAATCTATGACAAAGGAGGCAAGGATATACAATGGAGAAAAGACAGTCTCTTCAATAAGTGGTGCTGGGAAAACTGGACAGCTACATGTAAAAGAATGAAATTAGAACACTCCCTAACACCATACACAAAAATAAACTCAAAATGGATTAAAGACCTAAATGTAAGACCAGACACTATAAAACTCTTAGAGAAAAACATAGGAAGAACACTCTTTGACATAAATCACAGAAAGGTCTTTTTGACCCACCTCCTAGAGTAATGGAAATAAAAACAAAAATAAACAAATGGGACCTAATGAAACTTCAAAGCTTTTGCAAAGCAAAGGAAACCATAAACAAGAAGAAAAGACAACCCTCAGAATGGGAGAAAATATTTGCAAACGAATCAACAGACAAAGGATTAATCTCCAAAATATATAAACAGTTCATGCAGCTCAATATTAAAGAAACACACAACCCAATCCAAAAATGGGCAGAAGACCTAAATAGACATTTCTCCAAAGAAGACCTATAGATGGCCAAGAAGCACATGAAAAGCTGCTCAACATCAATAATATTAGAGAAATGCAAATCAAAACTACAATGAGGTATCACCTCACCAGTTAGAATGGGCATCATCAGAAAATCTACAAACAACAAATGCTGGAGAGGGTGTGGAGAAAAGGGAACCCTCTTGCACTGTTGGTGGGAATGTAAATTGATACAGCCACTATGGAGAACAGTATGGAGGTTCCTTAAAAAACGAAAAATAGAATTACCATATGATCCAGCAATCCCACTACTGGGTATATACCCAGAGAAAACCACAATTCAAAAAGACACATTCACCCCAATGTTCATTGCAGCACTATTTACAATAGCCAGGTCACGGAAGCAACCTAAATGCCCATCAACAGACAAATGGATAAAGAAGATGTGGTACATATATACAATGGAATATTACTCAGCCATCAAAAGGAACGAAATTGAGTTATTTGTAGAGACGTGGATGGATCTAGAGACGGTCATACAGAGTGAAGTATGTCCAAAAGAGAAAAACAAATATCGTATATTAACGCATGTATGTGGAACCTAGAAAAATGATACAGATGAACCGGTTTGCAGGGCAGAAGTTGAGACACAGATGTAGAGAACAAACGTATGTACACCAAGGGGGCAAGCCGCGGGGGGGTGGGGATGGTGGTGTGATGAATTCAGTGATTGGGATTGACATGTATACACTGATGTGTATAAAATTGATAACTAATAAGAGCCTGCTGTTTAAAAAAAATAATAAAATTTAAAAATTAAAATAAAAAACCCTCAAATAAACAACCTAACCTTACACCTAAAGCAACTAGATAAAGAAGAACAAAGAAAACCCCAAGTTATTAGAAGGAAAGAAACCATAAAGATCAGAGCAGAAATAAATGAAATAGAAATGAAGAAAACAATTCAAAAGATCAATGAAACAAAAAGCTGGTTTTTTGAGAAGATAAACAAAATTGATAAACCATTAGCCAGACTCATCCAGAAAAAAAAGGGAGAGGATTCAAATCAATAAAATTAGAAATGAGAAAGGAAAAGTTACAACTGATACCGCAGAAATACAGAGGATCATAAGAGACTACTACAAGCAACTATGTGCCAAAAAAATGGACAACCTGGAAGAAATGGACAAATTCTTAGAAAGGTACAACCTACCAAGACTGAACAAGGGAGTAATAGAAAACATGAATAGACCAATCACAAGTAATGAAATTGAAACTGTGATTAAAAACCTTCCAACAGACGAAAATCCAGGAGCAGATGGCTTCACAGGTGAATTCTATCAAACATTTAGAGAAGTGCTAACACCCATCCTTCTCAAAATCTTCCAAAAAATTGCAGAGGGAGGAACACTCCCAAACTCATTCTACGAGGCCACCATCACCCTGATACCAAAACCAGACAAAGACATCACAAAAAAAGAAAACTACAGGCCAATTTCACTGATGAACATAGATGCAAAAATCCTCAACATAATGCTAGCAAACAGAATCCAACAACACATTAAAAGGATCATACCACATGATCAAGAGGGATTTATCCCAGGGATGCAAGGATTCTTCAATATACGCAAATCAATCAATGTGATACACCATATTAACAAACTGAAGAATAATACCATATGATCATATCAACAGATGCAGAAAAACCTTTTGAAAAAGTTTGACACCCATTTATGATAAAAATAACTCTCCAGAAAGTGGTCATAGAGGGAACCTACCTCAACATAATAAAGGCCACATATGACAAACCCACACCAAATATCATTTTCAATGGTGAACAATTGAAAGCATTTCCTCTAAGATGAGAAATAAGACAAGGATGTCCACTCTTGCCACTTTTATTCAACACAATTTTGGAAGTCCTAGCCACGGCAATCAGAGAAGAAAAAGAAATAAAAGGAATCCGAACTGGAAAAGAAAAAGTAAAACTGTCACTGTTTGCAGATGACATGATACTATACATAGAAAATCCTAAAGATGTCACCAGAAAACTACTAGAGTTCTTCAATGAATTTAGTAAAGTTGCAGGATACAAAATTAATGCACAGAAATCTCTTGCATTCCTATACACTAACAATGAAAGATCAGAAAGAGAAATTAAGAAAACAGTCTCAGACTTCCCTGGTGGCACAGTGGTTAAGAATCCACCTGCCAGTGCAGGGGACATGGGTTCAAGACCTGGTCCCAGAAGATCCCACATGCCGTGGAGCAACTGAGCCTGTGCACCACAGCTACTGAGCCTGCACTCTAGAATCCGTGAGCCACGACTATTGAGCCCACATGCTGCAACTACTGAAGCTCATGCACCTAGAGTCTGTGCTCCACAACAAGAGAAGCCACTGTAATGAGAAACCCACGCACCGCAACAAAGAGTAGCCCCCGTCGCCGCAACTAGAGGAAGCCCGCGTGCAGCAACGAAGACCCAACACAGCCAAAAATAAATAAATAAGTAAATACTTTTAAAAAAGAAAACAATCTCATTTACCATCACATCAAAAAGAATAAAATACCTAGGAATAAACCTACCTAAGGAGGTAAAAGACCTGTACTCTGAAAAATATAAGACTCTGATGAAAGAAATCGAAGATGACACAAACAGATGGAAAGATATACCATGTTCTTGGGTTGGAAGAATCAATACTGTCAAAATGACTATACTACCCATGGCAATCTACAGACTCAATGCAATCCCTCTCAAATTACCAATGGCATTTTTCACAGAACTACAACAAAAAAATTTTAAAATATGTATGGAGACACAAAAGGTCCCAAACAGCCAAAGCAATCTTGAGAAAGAAAAAGGGAGCTGGGAGGATCAGGCTCCCTGACATCAGACTATCCTACAAAGCTATAGTCATCAAAACAGTATGGTACTGGTACAAAAACAGAAATATAGAATAATGGAACAGGATAGAAAGCCCAGAAATAAACCCATGCACCTATGGTCAGTTAATATATGACAAAGGAGGCAAGACTATACAATGGAGAACAGACATCTCTTCAATAAATGCTGCTGTGAAAGCTGGACAACTACATGTAAAAAAATGAAATTAGAACATTCTTTAACATCATACACAAAAATAAGCTCAAAATGGATTAAAAACCTAAATTTAAGACTGAATACTATAAAACTCTTAGAGGAAAACATAGGCAGAACATTCTTTGACATAAATCACAGCAATATCTTCTTCAATCCATCTCCTAGAGTACTGGAAATAAAAACAAAAATAAACAAATGGGACCTAATTAAACTTAAAAGCTTTAGCATAGCAAAGGAAACCATAAGCAAAACAAAAAGACAACCCACAGAATGGGAGAAAATATTTGCAAACATTGTGACTGAAAAGGGATTAGACTCCAAAATTTACAAACAGCTCATGTGGCTCAATATTGAAAAAACAAACAACCCAATCAAAAAATGGGCAGAAGACCTAAATACATATTTCTCCAAAGAAGACATACAGATGGCCAAGAGGCCCATGAAAAGATGATTAACATCACTAATTATTAGAGAACTGCAAATCAAAACTAAAATGAGATCTCACCTCACACCAGTCAGAATGGCCATCATGAAAAAGTCTACAAACAATAGATGCTGGAGAGGGTGTGGAGTAAAGGGGACCCTTCTACACTGTTGGTGGGAATGTAAATTGGTGCAGCCACTATGGAGAACGGTATGGAGGTTACTAAAAAAACTAAAAATAGAGCTACCATATGATCCAGCAATCCCACTCCTGGGCATATATCTGGAGAAAACCATACTTTGAAAGATACATGGACCACAATGTTCACTGCAGCACTATTTACAATAGCCAAGACATGGAAGCAATCTAAATGGCCATCAACAGAGGAATGGATAAAGAAGATGTGGTATTTACATATATACAATGGAATATTACTCAGCCATAAAAAAGAAGGAAATAATGTCAGTTGCAGCAACATAGATGGACCTGGAGATTGTCATACTAAGTGAAGTAAGTCAGCCAGAGAAAGACAAATATCATATGAGATCACATATATGCAGAATCTTAAAAAATGATACAAATGATCTTACTTACAAAACAGAAACAGACTCACAGACATAGAGAATGCACTTATGGTTACCAGGGGGGAAGGTTGGGGTGGAGGAATAGATTGGGAATTTGGGATTGACTAGTACACACGGCTAAAAAAAAAAAAAAAAAGAGAAAAAAAATTCAAATTTAAAAAATAAAATAATGCATATGAATTAAAATGAATGGTATGTAAAGAAGGGGAGCACTTAATTTATCATGCAAATCATGTCAATTTTGAGAGGAAATTTTAATTTCAATAATTAGAATGTGACAACATACATAAACTGGGACACCCAGTTATTCTATTTATAAAGGTTGCCTATTATTAAGAAACCTGACTTTCATTTCTGCAAATGATCGCTGTGGAACATTGAGCAAATGACCTTCTTTATCCGGAACTCAGACTGTCTATACGTGAAATAGAGTAAACAGGGTACAGTGGTAGTCTCAGAATTACACTGACGTTTATAATCGTTTCTTTGAGATCAATCAGGATTGTGCATTTTACTCCAGAATCTTTAAAATTTAAAGCACTGCTTTAAATTACTAATAACTGAGTGAAATAGAGATTTTCAGCTTTCTGATCACTGTAATACGTGCAAGAGCCCTGTGTTCTCTGGGTCTCAGTCCCCAGCTCTGAGAAAGAAGGGGCTGGACACCACCACACCTGTGCTTCCTCTCTCATCCAAAGTCTGACAGGGGTGGGTATGGCATGGGGGCGAGAAAGGAAGTGTGGCCCCCAAAGGACTGGAGGCCCACTGGGATCATTGCTTTTCATGGGCGCAGGCCCCACCCCCCAGGGCCAGTGGCAAAGAGAGACCATATGGACAGAGTCTGTGGGTGGGGGCCCCAGGGACCAGAGGGCCCTTCCCTTTCTGTTCCAAGGACACATACAGCTTCTCAATACGTCAGTACTTATGAAACAGCCTGGAAACCAGAAGTCTCAGAAGCCAAACAACAGGAGTGACCAGGCGGGGAAAATAAGGCATTTCCTTATTTCTTCCCTGAAACTTTCACTTAAACATCTCTGTGTGTCACTGAGCTCAGTAAGTAAAGAATCCAGAGGACACTTTCCCATGCTTTTCCCCCCTTCTTTCCTGTGCCACTCCTCCACCCCCACCCCCACATACATAGGAGAAGAGTAGCAGGGATGGAGAAAAGGGGCAGCCTTACTCCCTGCCCTTTATGTTAATTGTCAAGGTCAATGGAAGCTAAATCACAAACACAGGTTTGAAGAAGGCAATATCTTGGCCCTCTGCATGAGTGGGGAGAAAAGAAAACTGCTTCTCAGAACAATTGAACTGTTGCCGTTTTTGGAGGCCTCGCAACCCACGCTTTGCATCACACGAGCCAGCAAGAGAAAGGGCACCCGGTTCATATTCAACTTCTGCTCAGAAGAGCCACTGAAGACTCAACAGTGAGCTCTGGGGTCCCAAACCACTACTTTGGGAACCCCTGGTGTGATGGAGGGGAGCCTCACCTCTCCTCCAAGCCCCAGAAGTTGCCCAGTTATCAGTGACGTGACAAAAAGTTCCGGAAGGTCATCCGCACCCTTGACCGTGTCTGCCTGGCCTGAAGAGGGGAGACCGATGGCTCCCCAAGGATACCTTCCCAACCAGCTAGAACCGACTCCTCCAGAAATGGGCACGGACAGCCAGGAAAGTGCCTGCAGCACAGGATGGTTCCTGAGCCCCTGAGATGGGCTCCGCTGGGTTCCCACAGCCCCTGGCTTCCTTTAGCCCGGGGGTAGCTCCCTGGGTTGCACTCACCTCTCGAGCACTTGCCTGCCTAGCTAGGCTGTGAGAGGGCGGGGACCACATCCCACTTGTTCACTGTTGGGTTCCCAGTCACTCGGTCACTGTTTGCTGAGTAAAAGAAGTAGCTAGGATACTCAGTGGCTCGTGGTGGGTGGTCAAGATAAGAGTCCCAGCTCAGGCACTTGGTAGTCAGACGTGCTTGTGACCTTTCTCCCTGTGGCGTGCATGCATGTGTGCATGTGTGCCTGTACGTGTGTGCATGAGTGTGTGCGTGTGGCCTGTATCCGCCCAGGAGAACCCAGGAGCTCCCTGAGGGTGGGTTTCATAAACTGGTTTTAGTTCATGCCACAACTCTGCTCCTTAGGGGGCTGGCTCTCCACTTCACCATCACCCGCCCTGCCCAGGCAAGATCCCTCCTGAGGAGGTCTCCAGCTCTTTCCTACCCCAAGCTCCTCCCTGTCCCAGCTCTGTGTAACCTTGGACGAGTCCCTGTTTCCTTGTCTGGAAAGTGAGGGTGTTGGGCTACATGGAGGGCAAGGAGCCAATCGGTGCCCCAATTGCTCATCTCCATGATGTCTGAACACTGCTGCCTCCTGAACGCCTCGGGGATTGGGAGCAGGGACTTGAGGGCTCTAGAGCCCACTCTGCCACCACTGTGACTTGAGTTGTGGTGATGAAAATGGCTGTCACCCACCCAGGTACTTCTGGGTCAGCCGAGAATCTTAGACAGACCCAGGCCTCGGCCAGAGGAAATGAGGCTCAGAGACAGTGGGACACAGGCAGGAAGGAAGACCCTCCTGACTGTAAAGGTAAATGAAACCAGCAATCGTTTACCAAGGAATGTTGTGGGTCTCCCTTTCCTGGAGATCACAGAAACGTGGAAGCTAACGGGCCCCTGGAGATCGACTGGTGCAGCCCCCTCATTGTATAGATGAGGAAACCGAGACCTACAGGGAGGAAGTAGCCCGCCCAGGGTCACAGAGCAGTGTAATGGAAGAGCAGAGACCCAGACCTGCCACCAGGGCTCTCGGGCCAGAGTTGATTCCATTACTCCAAGCTGAGAGGCCTCCTTCAACCACAGGGCAGCCCAGGCGATTCTCTGCAGTGTCTTCGCTGCACGGATGAAGACTCCCTGAGGCTCTCGGAGGGTAAATGAGCTATGGGAGGGAGGGCTGAGGCCAGAGGCCAGAGGCCCCTGTCCTCAGGATGCCCAAGCCCAGGCTGCTCCCTGGGCAATCCCTTGCCTTCTCTGGGGGCAAGAGAGACCCCCATCACTCTGGAGTGTCTGATGGCTCTTCCTGCCTGGGGTCCGGGATCTCTCCTCAAAGCCTTGACCGTACATTGAGCCCACTCACCCTCCGGAAGGCCCCTCACTCGGGCAGTCAGTCAGTTAGTCAGCTGCCCTTTGGGGAGCACCTTCCAAGTGACTCTGGGTGAGGCTCAGCTGGGGCAGGTCACAGATATCCAGAAACAAGGTCCCGTCCCCGCACTTGGGGTGCTTCTGGGTGAGGGAGAGACTGGGGTACATGCACCCAAGGGCAGACACTTGGGAATAGAGAGAAATGGGCCAGGGTGGTCAGAGGAGGTGGGAACGCGTGGGTGGGTCTTTGACAGAGGCTAGGTAGGACCTGGACTGGGAGGCGGGGACAGGGTGGAGGCCTTCCCTGCCTCCTCCCTAAAGCCTTCCCCCGCCTTTCTGGAGGCAGGACAGGTGGAGGTGGCAGAGTGTGTTTACCAGGAGTTTAGGCTCCTGACATGAGTTCCCGGCCTGGCCCCGTGCCTCAGTAGCTGGGTGGCCTTGAGCTCTTCATTTCATTGCTCTGAATCTCAGTCTCCTCATCTCAAGATTTGGGAATTAACAATGCCTCACATAACTCAAGGCAGGGCCCACAGGAGGCCTCAGGAAGAGCCCGGGGGTTAGTGGTTTGCAGGGTAATTTCGGTGTCTTGGGATTTCGGTATACTGTAGGGACACACTTGGGACCCAGAGCTGGTATAAAGATTATTTTAGCTGAAGACATTTGAGCTTTGGTAGACAACAGGGAAAAAAGCCTCTTTTGTAGCTTCCCTTATCTGACTAAAAACAGCAACTTCTGGGAAATGAGGCTGCCAAAAATTCCTTCTCAGGGCGGATCTACTCCCGGAAGGTAGACTGTGAATAAAGTCTACGCCAAATCTTTTCCCCAAGTGAGTTTGTGGCCCTGAAAAGATAGAAAGGCCACTCACACCTGTATAGACAAACATTACAGCCTCTCTCATCAAGTGTTGGTTCTCCTGAAAATCCGTGTATCTTTCCAAAAAGTCATTTACACTCCTGGCAAGTGCCTTTCTCCCCCACTTCATCTATTAAGATGGTATATAAGCCCCAAATTGCAACCACTCCTTTGAGTTGCCATCACTGAGTTCTTCTGCGTATATGGAAGTTGCACATGTAAATACACTCTGTTTCTTTCTCCCGTTAGTCTGTCTTTTGTCAGTTTCATTCGCAGGCCCTAGGTACTGAACCTGAGAGAGTAGGAGAAAAGTTTTTTCTCCCCCAAAGTGTTCAGAAAGGGGAACCTCTACATTACCGTGTGGCCTTTATTTAGACCTTGACTCAAATACACCGTGAAATCAGAACAAAAACCAAAAAACAATCAGCACTTCATGATATTGATGAGGCATTTGAAGTTTGAACACTGCCTGGATGTTTGATGAGATTATGGAATTACTGATGATTACTTTAGGTGTTCTAATGACACGGTAGTTCTGTTAAGAAGAGAGTTCTCATGTTTCAAAGCTAGATACGGAAATGCAGTTAACAATGATGTGATATCTGGCCAGGGGTTGATAATTGTTGATGCTGGGTGATGTCCACAGGAGCCTCATTATGCTATTCTCCTTGTATATAGGCTTGAAATTTTCCACAACAAAAAGTTTTTAATATGAAATAGAAAAGGGTGGATCAAGGAGATGTTTACCCAAATGTGGCTTAGCTGTCTGCCTTTGGAAGACTCTTCATTACAGAGAACAGCAGTCGCAAATTTAAGAAAAGCCTGGTATCTGTTTTGTGAGCAACAGCGACATATGACTAGAGACGGTGATTTCGCCCCCTCATTTCAG
The DNA here is from genome assembly GCF_028023285.1 of Balaenoptera ricei. Classification (NCBI taxonomy): domain Eukaryota; kingdom Metazoa; phylum Chordata; class Mammalia; order Artiodactyla; family Balaenopteridae; genus Balaenoptera; species Balaenoptera ricei. Next base: position 66,871,123 of record NC_082660.1, on the reverse strand, counting down.
CCCCCTCATTAGGCAGCATCTGTGCTGCTCCTCTCAGCCTGTGGCAGCCCAGTTTGGTTGCCAGGCAATGGAAGCCAGAAGCCAGAAGCCCTTTACTTGGGAGGGAGAAAGGGGGAAAGGGAGGGAGAGAAGCCAGGAGGGGGGAGGGCAGAAAGAAGCTGCCCAGAGGAAGGCTTGTCCCTGCCTAGCGGCCTGGCCCAGGGGGATAGATGCGGTGGCGGGGTCCCTTGTTGGACGCTGGTTTCCTACAGCCCCCACTTTCCATGGGTTATTCCTGGGGGCAGCCTCATTGCCAGAGCTTGAGGCCCCACCGAAGGAGCGGGGTGGGGGTGCACACGTGTGCACCTCCCTCCTGCGAAGACCAGTGAGGTCTGCGATTAAGTTAAGACACCAACTAGCACCCACTCAGAGTCAGAATTTCGGACAGGCCTCCCCTGGGGGACGCTCCTGAGCTCTTATTGAGTTCAAAACAATTCTGGGAAGGCAGCTCGTCAAATGGAACTTCTCCACTGGTGATCACCCTTTGCTGGGGCCATTCCAGAAGGCAGGAGGGCAGCAGGCTTCCCCCCGGGGGTGCAGAGTTCCGTCCCCGCCGTCCTTTGGGGAGGGAAGGCGGAAGCCTCCGGTGCTGCGCAGCGGCCTGGCAGTCTCACGGCCGCTGACTGTGTTGGGGAGCCCGTGCTCTGGCGTTGCTTCAGACCCAGCTCTCACTGGAAGGCTGTGTGGGCCTGAGCCCACGTCTGACTCGCAATTTCCTGACCTCTAGAAGCCCGGGGAGTGTGGTGCCTTGCCTCCCTTCAGGCTCAGGTGGGCTGGGGTTACAGTGCACGCCCCACCCCCCGACCCTGGGCAGGAATTGCTCTCATCCAGGGTAAAAGGAGCCTGGCCCACTCTGAGGCAGGAGGTAGATGGGCCCCAGGCTGAGCAGCTGGAGTTGGTCCCCTGAGGACAGATACTCCAAGAGGAAGAGGAGGAGGAGCTGAGCCCTGCCCAGGTAAAGAGAGACAGAGACCACATATTTCTCGTTCTCGAGGTCAAGGAGACCTTCCCGACTACACATGTGCAGAGAGGCTCCTTGGAGGTCAAAAAGGGAGTGATGTCAACCTACCCATAGGCCTCTTCCCTAGAATCCATCTTGGCTAAGAGATGCGTGTGCACGCATGGGAGGACCCTGAGATAAGCCAAATACGGACCCAGAGCCAGGCAAAGCAAGATGATGGGCCAAAGGAAACCCGGAAGAAATGCCCCATATAAGCGATTCAAACTACCACGAGGGCGTGGCTCTCTCTGAGCCCACCCGTGTGTGCCTATTCACACGTACTCTTCTTCCTGCTAATAAACACTTGTTTCACTACTTTCTGCCTCTCTGTGGAAATTCACTTCTACACAGCTGATGGGCCAGGGCCTCGTTACTGGCCACTGGTCCCTGGTGGCCTAGTGGCTAGGATTCAGCGCTCTCACTGCTGCGGCCCGACTTCAGTCTCTGGCTGGGAACCGAAACCCTGCTTCAAGCCTCTGCAGGCCGAGGCCACCCGAGCGAGATCAACTCTACTCCCACCCACCAGGCCAGACTGGAAGAAGCAACATAGCCAGCGACCTCGGAGAGACAGAGTGAGGGCCCTTCCTAGAGCCTCCCTGCTATGATCATGAACTACCTCCTGCTGGCCTGGGAGGTGGGATTCAGAGAAGCTCTAGGCAGGCAGGATAGGGGGTGAGGTCAGGCAGCTGCCCCAGAGATCAGCCTTTCAAGACCCAGCACCTGAGAGAGGAAGGCTGGCTGTACTCAATGAGAAAAAAAAAAAAAAACATCAGGGAGGCAGTAGTCAGGAGCTGAGCCGGAGCAGGGCCCAGACAGCCCCCTTTCTCTGCAGCATCTTTGTGGCTCCTGGTTGTTAGGAGCAGGCTCTTCCGTTGCTAAGCAACTGGAGCCTGGTGGATTAAAACCAATTTCCTGAGCTCACTGAAAGGGGGAGGGAGAGGAGGTACAATGCAGATGCCCTGGGGAAGCTCATCCCTGCCTCCAACCTTTGTCGGTGCATGCGGTGCCAGCGGGTGGAGGTGAAGGGAAGGTGAGGTGCAGCTGGGGGCTGATCTCTAGGGAGAAGGTTGGGGGTGGGGTGGCTGGGGGAGGGCTAGGCACCAGATATCCATTATAAAGACCAAAAGACCAGAGTGAAACTGCCAATTGAGATGCCAATTAGAGCACTAATGAATGCTAATGCTGCTCCTTTTTGAAACCCCAGAAAAGGCCTGCAGTCCCTGGGGTGTTTCTGAGCCACCTGACCAGGCCAGACAGGATTGGGCAAGGTTTGTCCTCCAAAGATGGGACGATCAGAGCATTTTAGGGTCCACGGGCCCCCAACAGTCCTGGGGTCCTACCTCTTGTTGAATGACAGAGGCCCCTCGACACGCTGCCCGCTGCCCTCCGCTTAGATAATAACCCCCAGATGACAGGGAGCGCACTTCCTCCTGCAACAGCCCTTTCCGTATCTTTTCCACAGAGAGTGCTTTTGCCCCACATGGCCCAAGTCTGTCTTCCTGTGGCTCTTTCCCGCAGGAGCCGAGGGAGTCATCCCAATCTGCCCTGCTGTCGGGACATGTAGCCTCTCTCTTCTGTGAGGCCCACCTCCTACCTCTTGCCGCTACTCAAGGGACAGAATGGGTGGGGCCTCACCATGACTTGGTGCCCTCTGATCCCCCACCCCCAGCCTGGTCTTTAGCCTCCTTAAGGAAGAAGCCACTAGGATGGACAAATTTACAAAGAGGTCCTGGATCCAATTCCTGCCCCAGAGTCCAGGCTTCTCCCACTATCCTGCTCATATGAGATCTTGGGTCAGAAAGAAGAGTCTATGTCTGTGTTGGGGAGTGTGGTGGGGTGTTTACAAACTTAATAGAGAGGGTTCCAGTTCTAGAATGGGGATGTGATAAGCCTTGTGGACCCATTTTCTAGTGAAAAAAACCATAATTGGTATAATCTCTTAAATATATTAAGAAGTTGTTCTAATGTCATATAGCAAATGGAGCAGCATTTATTCAAAATACTCTAATAAATCTTGATAAGAACAGCAAGAGTCCATGGCATTTGAGCCATGACTTGCTCCCATCTCTGCCCTCTCTTGCTCAGTGTAATATAAGCTCTATTCTAGGTGAGTGTGGCCAATAATAGGGGCCTCTGTCTTCCTCCAGGTCCCAGTTTGGGCTACAGTTTGATTCCTGGATGGATAGGATACAGGCATCTCTCATCCTTCCTTCAGCTCTGTGTTGCAAAAGCTTTGTTCCAGACAGGCAGGGCCAAGAGGACTGATGAGCCCTTCTACCACCCAGCTCCTACTGGTATGGTGAGAGCTCTACTCCAGACATGGCACGTAGAATATTGTCTCTGATAACCTCTGCCCTAATTCACTCATAGGGTAGAGGTTACACATTAGGAAAGACAAGTCAAAAAAAGCAGTAGCTACCGTCTTGCCTAGCACCCTGCTCATAGAGTTGGGGTGTCACTCTGGTAGATGTGGGATGCTCTCCCCACCTCCAGCTCAAGTACAGTGAAGCAGAAGTTTCCATCCAGAGGAAAGACAGACTTTTAAAATGTGAGAGCCCCTTTAGCTCTCCCTAATGGGACTAACTTTATGTGGAAAAGAGAGCGGAGAAGTTCTTGCCAAAGGGTATTATCAGAAACAATGAAGTTCTTGATGTTGAGCAATTAAGAGGGGACTTGGAGCTTCAGAATTTTAGTAGCAACTGTAAAATGTTAGACCAGTTAGAAGTTTAACAGAGAGAACCAGGGAAAGAACGAAGAAGAACTATTCTAGGGTCTGAGCAAGCCTCAAGGACTGATAACACCCTGCCCCTGCAATGGAGCAGCAACTTTAATTGGATCAGATTATGGAATAATTTATGCCCACAGGCATGATTTAAAAAAAAATAGTGGAATTAAGAAGAAATTAGTAGAGGCTAACAGCTGGGTGTGATACCACTAGAGATAGATCAGTTAGAAGCTAAATGGGAGTCTCAATGAAAGAAACAGAGATTCCATTTGAAAGCACAGTAATCACTGGTAGTAGTGATGCTGTGTACATATCCATGGCTGCGACTTTTGAGGAGGTGGTATACTGCAGGAAATAGACCTCACAAACCTAGTCCAGAAAAGCCAGTAACAGTAGCTCGAGTTGTTACGGTATATTTTTCAACAAAAAAATTATGAAACATGCAAGAAACAGGAAAGTGTAACCCATAAACAGGAAAAACATCAGGCACTAGAAGCTGTCTTGAGGGGGCCAAATGGTGGACTTAGAAGACAAAGCAGCTATTATAAATATTTGCAAAGAACTGAATGAAATCATGTTTAAAGAATTAAAAGAATGCATGATGACAATTTCTAATCACAAAGAGAATATCAATAAAGAGACAGAAAATTTTTAAAAGAACCAAATGGAAATTCTGGAGTTGAAAAGTACTGTAAGTGAAATGAAAAATTCAACAAGGAGCTCAACAGTAGATTTAAGGTGGCAGAAGAAAAAAATCAGCAGACTTGAAGGTAGATCAATACATATTATGCAAATTGAAAAACACTGAGAACATAGAATTAAGAAAAATGAACAGAGCCTCAGAGAAATGTGGGGCACCAGTAAGCCCACCAATATACGTGCAGTGAGATTCCAGAAAGAAAGAATACTCAAAAATAATGGAAACTCTTCAAATTTGAAGAAAACATTAATCTACACATATAAGAAGCTCTACAAATAACAAGAGGATAAACACAAGGAGAGACATCCCAGAGACACCACAATCAAAATGTTGAAAGCCAAAAACAAAGGGAAATCTTGAAAGTAGCAAGAGAAAAATGACTCATCATGGACAAGAGAAAATCCATAAGATTAATGGCTGACTTCTACCAAATAGAATAGCGGTCAGAAGGCAGTGGGATGACATATTCAAAGTGATGAAAGGAAAAAACTGTCAATCAAAAATATTTGCTATGGAGGCCTGTCTGTGGCGTCTCAGAGACACCGCCGCAGCCATGGCCAGTCAGTCGCAGGGCATCCAGCAGCTGCTCCAGGCCGAGAAGCAGGCCGCCGAGAAGGTGTCCGAGGCCCGCAAGCGAAAGAACCGGAGGCTGAAGCAGGCCAAAGAAGAGGCCCAGGCTGAAATTGAACAGTACCGCCTGCGGAGGGAGAAGGAGTTCAAGACCAAGGAAGCTGCGGCTCTGGGATCCCACGGCAGTTGCAGCACTGAAGTGGAGAAGGACACCCAGGAGAAGATGACCATCCTTCAGACCTACTTCCGGCAGAACAGGGATGAAGTCCTGGATAACCTCTTGGCCTTTGCCTGTGACATCCGGCCAGAAATCCATGAGAATTACCGCATAAACAGATAGGGGAAGAGCAAAAGCGCTGTGCCGTGGATTGGCATTTTAGATGCCTTCATAGAATATGAGGCTTTAGCAAGTCTTGGGTTATATTCTTGTGAAAAGGCATTAAATTATTTCTGTATATTATATAATAGGTCCCTTCACTTTTTGCAGAATAGCAGTCATAGCTTCTTTGTACAAACTTATAGCCTATCCAAAGATTTTATCTTTTTACCTCATATTTCTTAGAAACTTAATGGGTATATGTTGTCTTTTTTCCTATGCCTTTTCACTCAAGTGGCATATTATGAACACTGACTTTTTCTTTCTTAGATATAGTTGTTTTTTTTAAAATTTTAAGTCATAGCTTTATGTTGCAACTCTACTTGTTCAAAAGTTAGATCATGAAGGTTCCTTCCTATGACCTTAGATATAGTTTAAAAAAAACCAATTTTCTTAAGAAAGAAAGGGATTAAATTTTTTTTTTCCCTAAATCTTTCTTGAAGGTTAGGGGCTTTATCTATGAAAAAGTAGTAAATAGTTACTTGTAACCTATGTGAACAGCCAGCCTTAAAATAGTCCTTTCCGGCTAAGAGTTAGAACAATGGGTACTAGTATTGGGCTGCTTTTGGTTTCTCTTATTTAAAACTACTAGATGATAGAATTCAAGAACTTGTTACATGTCACTACTTGGTGTACTGATAGTGTACTAATAATCATTTAAAAGTCAAAAAAAAAATTTGCTATGGAATGTCCAAAATAGGCAAATCCATAGAGACACAAAGTAGACTATTGGTCACCAGGGGCTGGGGAATAGAGAGGTTGAGAAGAGATAGCTACTAGGAAGAATCTTCTTGGGGTGATGAAAACGTTCAGAAATTAGAGAGTGGTATTGGTTGGAAAAAATTGGAAATATACTAAAAACACCAAATTGTACACTTTAAAAGGGCAAATGTTATGGTATGTGAATTTTATCTCAACAAAAAATTTTAAAAAGTAAAGATCTCAAATCATGAACTGAACTTTCCAGCTAAAGAAACTAGAAAAAGAAGAGCCAACTAAACCCATAGCATGCAGAAGGAAGGCAAAAATTAAGACTAGAACAGAAATAAATAAAATAGAGAATAAAAAGTGGAGAAAATCAATAAAACCACAAGTTGGTTCTTTGCAAATATCTACAAAATTGGCAAACCTTTAACCAGATGGACCAAGACAGTAAAAGAGAGAAGACTCAAATTAGTAAAATTAAGTACAAAGAGGGGATATCACTACAACCTTACAGAAATAAAGGAGCATAAGTGAATACTGTGAACAGTTGTATGATATAGACAAATTCATACAAAACCTCTACTCATAGGGTAGAGGTTACATGTTAGGAAAGACAAGTCAAAAAAAGCAGATAACAGATGATATAGACAAATTCATACATTACATAACAGATGATATAGACAAACTCATACAAAACCACAAACTACCAAAATTGATGCAAGAAGAAACAGAAAACCTGAATAGAGATATAACAAAAGATTGAATAAGTAATTGAAATACTTCTCCCATTCTCAAAAATAAAAAACCTAAGCCAAATGCTTTTACTAGTGAATGGTACCAAACATTAGAGAATTAATACCAAACTTCACAAACTCTCCACAAATAGGGGGGAACATTTCTCAACTCATGAGGCCAGTATTACCCTGATACCAAAGCTAGCCAAAGATATCACAAGAGAAGAAAACTACAGACCAATATCTCTTATGAATATTGATGTAAAAATCCTCAACAAAACACCAGCAAATTGATTACAGTAATATATTAAAAAAGATTATACATCATGACCAAGTGAGGTTTATCTCAGGAATGCAAGATTGACTTAAAATCTGAAAATCAACCAATGTAATACACTGTATCAATAGAATGAAAGAAAAAAAACACATGATTATCTCAAGAGATGCAGAAAAGGCATTTGAAAAATCACAACATTCCTTCAAGATAAAACATTCAACAAATGAGGAATAGAAGGGAACTTCCTTGACCTGACAAAGGTGATTTATGAAAAACCCAAGGGCAATATCATACATATTGGTGAAAGACTGATTACTTTCCCCCTAAGATCAGAAACAAGACAAGGATGTCTGCTGTCATCATGTCTGTTCAACATTGAACTCAAGGTTTCAGCTAGGCCAATTAGGCTAGAAAAATAAATAAAAGGCATCCAGATTGAAAAGGAAAAAATAAAACTATCTCTGTTTGCAGATAACATGATCTTGTATATAGAAAATCCTGAGGAATCTACCAAAAAAAAGAAAAAAACTATTCAAACAAATAACCTAGCTCAGCAAGGTTGCAGGATACAAGATCAATATACAAAGATCAGTAGTACTTCTGTACAATAACAAACAATTTGAAAATGAAATTAAGAAAAAATTCCATTAACAATAGCATCAAAACATAAATTACTTAGAAATAAATTTAACAAAAGAAGTATAAAACTTATACTCTGAAAACTATAAAATATTGTTGAAAGAAGTTAAAGAAAACCTAAATAAATGAAAATACATCCCATCTTCATGGGTAAAAAGATTTAATATTGTTAAGATGGCAATCTCTCCAAGTTGATCTACGGGTTCCCTATCAAAATCCCAGCTGCATTGTTTTTTGCAAAGATTGACAAGTTGACCCTAAAATTTGCATGGAAATACAAGAGACCCAGATAGCCAAAAAATACTTGAAAAATAAAAAGTTGAGGACCCACACTTTCTGATTTAAAATGTGCTACAAATCTACAATAATCAAGGCAGTGTAGTACTGGCATAAGGATAGATACATCTATTAATGGAATAAAACGGAAAGTCCAGAAAAATTACATTTATTGTGAATTTACTGCTTGCAAGAGTGCCAAAATAATTCAGTGTAGAAAAAGTAGTCTGTTCAATGAAAGATGATGAGTCAATTAGATATTCACATGCAAAAGAATGAAGTAAGATCCCTGCATCACACCATATAAAAAATTACCTCAAAATGAAGCATAGTCCTAAATGTAAGAAATAAAACTATAAAACTCTTAAAAGAAAGCATAGAAGTAAATCTTCATGACCTTAGATTAGGTAATGGTTTCTTAGATATAACAACAAAAGGACAAGCAACAAAAGAAAACTGTAGATAAACTGGACTTCATGAAAATTAAGAACATTTTTTGGGTTATATACCCAAAATAATTGAAAACAGGGACTTAAACAGATATTTGTATACTCATGTTCATAGCAGCATTGTTCACAATAGTCAAAATGTGGAAACACCCAAATGTCCATCAATGGATGAATGGATAAACAAAATGTTGTATATACAAACAATGGAATATTATTCAACATTAAAAATAAAAGAAATTCTGACACATGCTACAATATGGATGAACCTTGAAGACATTATGCTAGGTGAAACAAACCAGTTACAAAAGGACAAATATTGTATGATTTCACTTATAATGAAGTACATAGAGTAATCAAATGCATAGACACAGAAAGTAGAATGTTGGTTGCCAAGGGGTCAGAGGAGGAGAAAATGGGGAGTTATTATTTAAAGGGTATAGAGTTTCAGTTTGGGAAGATAAAAAATGTTCTGGATATGGGTGGTGGTGGTGCTTGCACAACAGTGTGAATGTACTTAATACCACTGAAACATATGCTTAAAAATGGTAAATTTTGTTATGTATATTTTAGCACAATAAAATATTAAAAACTTTTGTGCTTCAAAGGACACCAGCAAGAAAGTGAAAAGACACCAACACAATAGGATAAAATATTTGCATATCTTTTATCTGAAAAGTGATGAGTATCCAGAATATATAAAGAACACTTACAATTCAACAATAAAAAGACAACTCCTTTTTTTTTTTTTTTTTTTTTTTGCCACACCATGCGTGGCATGTGGGATCTTAGTTCCCCAACCAGGGATCGAACCCACGCTCCCTGCATTGGAAGCGTGGAGTCTTAACCACTGGACCACCAAGGAAGTCCCAACGACTCCATTCTAAATAGGCAAAGATTTTATGGTCTGGCATGTAAGGAGCTTGGAAGTCATCAGTCCATCCTAACAACAAATAAAAAGCTGAACAAACTAAAAAATCAACAACTCTTCTTAGAGTCATTAGCGAAGTGAGGTCACAGGGCAAATTACTATACTAAAAATTATAGAGACAGACAGCTGAATACAGAGAATCACAACTTACTAGAGCAGAAACCCATGAGCAGAAAATTCCATGAAACAAGCATCAGGGTAAGAAAACCTAAACTGTAACTGACAAATTGCTGGAGGCTCAGTGTGGACAAGTGTGAGACTTAAAAACTCCAGGGGAGCCTGTCATGGTGGGGGTTGGGGGGGCAACCCTTTTGTGAATTTTACCTCAGGAGCTCTACCAGGTTCTCACAGTGAAGACTGGAGAAAAATTCTTCCATGCTTCTAGCAAGGGGAGGGGGAAATGTAGCTATTTTGAAATATATCAGAGCATTCTGTTCTTAACAAGGTCTGTCCACAAGAGAAACTATTTTACCAGAGCCTAAACTGTTGAGGTTTTATCAGAGTCTAACTGACCTGGGGGAAGAGAAATATCCAATCAACCCCTTTTAGCCATCCTGTCCCACCTAAAGGGGAAAAAGAACTGAGACATACTTTTGAAGTTCACAGCCCAGAAGCACAGGCGCACTAAGAGACTGAGACCTAATGATAGGACTATAAAATACTTTCTCTCCCTCCCCACCACACCATACGACCACATCACTAAAGGCCTATTTACCAGAGTTCATTTTACCTAGTACAACATGTCTGACTTTCAACAAAAAATTACAAGGCATACTAAAAAGCTAAAAACAGAGTTTAAAGAGACAGAGTGAGCATCAGAACCAGACAAGATATGGCTGGGTTGTTGGAATTATCAGACCAAGAATTTTAAAAAACTATGATTAATAATATGGTAAGGGCTCTAATGGACAAAGTAGACAACATACAAGAACAGATGGACAGTGTAAGCAGAGAGAAGGAAATTCTAAGAAAGAATCAAAAAGAAATGCTGGAGATAAAAAAACAGTGTAACTGAAATGAAGAATGCCTTTAACAGGCTCATTAGTAGATTAGACATGGTTGAGGAAAGTCAGTGAGACTGAGGCTATGTCAATAGAAACTTCCAAAATGGAAAAGCAAAGAAAAAGAGACTGGAAAAAATGGAACAGAATATCCAAGAACTGAGGGAAAACTACAAAAGATGTAACATATGCACAATGGGAGTACCAGAAGGAGACAAAAGAGAGAAAGGAACAGAAAAAAATATTTGAAGCAATAAGGACTGAGAATTTCCCCAATTAATGTCAGACACAAAATCACAGATCCAGGAAACTCAGAGAACACCAAGCAGAATAAATGTCCCGAAACAACACCTAGGCATATTATATTCAAACTGCAGAAAATCAAAGATAAAGAAAAAAAAATCTTGAAAGAAATTATCTTACCTAAAGAAAAGAATTACATCTGACTTCTCCTCAGAAGTCATGTAAGCAAGAAGAGAGTGGGGTGAAATATTTAAAATGTTGAGAGAAAAATAGCACCAACCTGGAATTCTGTACCATGGGAAATTAACCTCCAAAAGTAAAGGAGAAATACTTTCTCAGAAAAATAACAACTGAGGGAATTTGTTGCCAGTGAACCTGCCGTGCAAAAAAATGTTAGAAGAAGTTCTTCAGCGCGAAGGAAAATAGTGGGTGGGCCAAAAGTTTCATTCGGTTTTTTCCTTAAGATGGCTCTAGTAGCACCTAGCTGTCTTTTGGCTCTGTGCTTTGTGACCAGCTAGAAGGGTGGGATAGGGAGGGTGGGAGGGAGGGAGACGCAAGAGGGAAGAGATATGGGGATATATGTATATGTATAACTGATTCACTTTGCTATAAAGCAGAAACTAACACACCATTGTAAAGCAATTATACTCCAATAAAGATGTTGAAAAAATAAATAAATTTTAAAAATATATAAAAAAATAAACAAAATTGGTGAATTTTTGTGTAGCCATTTTGATATTGAAGATGGAAGAAAAAAAGCAACATTTTCAGCATATTATGCTTTATTATTTCAAGAAAGGTAAATATGCAACTGAAACACACAAAAAGATTTGTGCAGTGTATGGAGAAGGTGCTGTGACTGATCAAACGTGTAAAAATGGTTTGCGAAGTATCGTGCTGGAGATTTCTTGCTGGATGATCCTCCATGGTCGGGTAGACCAGTTGAAGTTGATAGCGATCAAACCGAAACAATAATTGAGAACAATCAACGTTATACCATGCAGGAGCTAGCTGACATACTCAAAATATCCAAATCAAGCACTGAATATCATTTGCACCCGCTTGGGTATGTTCATTACTTTGATGTCTGGGTTCCACATAAGTTAAGCGAAAAAAACCTTCTTGACCATATTTCTGCATGCAATTCTCTACTGAAACTTAATGAAAATGTTCCATTTTTAGAACCAATTGTGACGGGCGATGAAAAGTAGATACTATACAACAATGTGGAATGGAAGAGATCACTGGGCAAGCGAAATGAACCACCACCAACCACACCAAAGGCCAGTCTTCATCCAAAGAAGGTGATGTTGTGTATATGGTGGGATTGGAAGGGAGTCCTCTATTATGAGCTCCTTCTGGAAAACTAAACAATTAATTCCAACAAGTTCTGCTTCCAATTAGACCAACTGAAAGTGGCACTCGACAAAAAGCGTCCAGAATTAGTCAACAGAAAACGCATAATCTTCTATCAGGATAACGCAAGACCGCATGTTTCTTTGATGACCAGGCAAAAACTGTTACAGCTTGGCTGGGAAGTTCTGATTCATCCGCCGTATTCACCAGACATTGCACCTTCGGATTTCCATTTATTTCAGTCTTTACAAAATTCTCTTAATGGAAAAAATTTCAATTCCCTGGAGACTGTAAAAGGCACCTGGAACAGTTCTTTGCTCAAAGAGATAAAAAGTTTGGGGAACATGGAATTATGAAGTTGCCTGAAAAATGGCAGAAGGTAGTGGAACAAAAGGGTAAATGCACTGTTCAATAAAGTTCTTGGCGAAAATGAAAAATGTGTCTTCTATTTTTACTTAAAAAACCGAAGGCACTTTTTGGCCCACCCAACAATATAGGTCAGAACTTTTGATCTACATAAAGAAAGGAAGAGCATTGGAGAACAGATGAGCGAAAGCAAAATAAAAACTTTATTTTTCTTATTTTTAATTGATCTAACAGATCAATTTTTTCCTCAAAATAATAATAGCAACAGCGTTCAATTATGTATACTTACATATAAGTGAAATAAATGACAGCAATGATAGAAGGGACAGCAAGGAAGAATTAGAATTATTTTGTTTTTATAAGATACTTACACTACTCATGAGGCAGTATAGTGTTATATAAAAGTGGACTTGGATTAGTTGGTGATGACTTTTTAGATATGATCCATAAAAGAAAGAATTGATAAACTGTACTTCATTAAAATGTAAAACTTTTGCTCTGCAAAAGACACTGTCAAGAAATGAGAAAATAAGCCACAGACTGGGAGAAAATATCTGCAGAGGATATATCTGATAAAGGACTGTTTGTTATCCAAAATATACAAAGAACTCAAAATTCAACAATAAGAAAATGAACAACCCGATTAAAACATGCACAAAACATCTGAACAGACACCTCACTAAAGAAGATATATAGAGGGCAAATAAGCATATGAAAAGACGTTCCACATCATGTGTCATTAGGGAATTGCAAATGAAAACAACGAGATCCACTACATACCTATAAGAATGGACAAAATCCAAAACACTGACAACACAAAATGCTGGCCAAAATGTGCAGCAACAGAAGCTGTTATTCATTGCTGGTGAGAATGCAAAATGGTACAGCCACTTTGGAAGACAGTTTGGCAGTTTCCTACAAAACTAAACATACTCTTACCATATGATCCAGCAATTGTGCTCCTTGGTATTTAAGGAAATGAATCAAAAAACCTATGTCCACACAAAAATTTGCACATGATTATTTATATCAGCTTTATTCATAACTGCCTAAACTTGGAAACAATCAGATGTCCTTCATCAGGTGAATGAATGGATAAATAAACTGTGGTTCATCCAGAAAATGGAATATTATTTAGTGCTAAAAAGAAATGAAGTATCAAGACATGAAAAGACATGGAGGAAATTTAAATGCATGTTACTAAGTGAAAGAAGCCAATCTGAAAAGGCTACATACCATGTAATTTCAACTATATGACAGCCTGAAAAAGGCAAAACTATGGAGACAGTAAAAGAATCAGTGGTTGCCAGGGGTTCAGGGGGAAGGAGAGAGGAATAGGTAGAGCATAGAGGATTCTTATGGCTGTGAAACTATTCTGTATGATACTTAACTGTGGAGTTCGACATTTGTCAGAGTTCATAGAATGTACTGATACGAAGTGTGAACACAATGTAAACTATGGACTTTGGGCACTGATGATGTACCAATGTAGGTTCACTCATTGTAATAAATGTATCACTCTGGTTTGGGATGTTAATAGTAGGGGAGGCTCTGTGTGTGTTGGGGCAGGGGGTATATGAGAAATCTCTGTACCTTCCACTCAATTTTGCTGTGAGCCTAAAACTGCTCTAAAAAATATAGCCTTTTAAAAAATCAGGCAAAAAGAATATTTAGATAGACATTTCTCCAAAGAAGAAATATGAATGGCCAATAAGCATATGATAACATGCCCAACATCATTACAGAACTGTAAATCAAAAGAAAAAAAGAGATACCACTTGATACTCACTAGGATGGTTACAATAATAATAATTAAAAAGGAAAATAAATGTTGGTAAGGATGTGGAGAAATTGAAATCGTCATTCACTGCTGGTGGGGATGGGAAATGATTCAGTTGCTTTGGAAAATATTTTGGCAGTTCCTTAAAGTGTTAAACATAGAGTTATCATATAATCCAATAGTTCTACTCAGGTATATATCCAAGACAAATGAAAATATATGTCTACAAAAAAAACTTGAACACAAATGTTCATAGCAGCATTATTTATAATAGCCAAGAAATGGAAACAACCCAACTGTGCATGAATTGATGAATGGATAAACAAAATGTGATATATCCATACAATAGAATATTATTCAGCCATAAAAATGAATAAATTAATGATACATGCCACAACATAGGAGAACCCTGAAAACATTATGCTAGGTGAAAGAAGCCAGTCAAAAAGACCACATATTGTATAATTCCATTTATATGAAATGTCCAGAACATGCGAAGACATGTGGACAGAAAGTAGATTAGTGTTTGCTGAGATGATTGTATGGCATATGAATTTTGTCTCGATAAAGCTGTTATTTAAAAAAAAAAAAGCTTAATAGAACAGAAAGTGATCTTTGAGTTGAGTCCTGAAGGATAATCAAATAATTACAAATGGTTTGGAGGCTTGAAATACGAATGATACAGTGTGAATGGAGAAGGTATGTGTGGGTGGTTTAGGTAGGTGCTGGGTGGAAAAATATGAGCCTGGGAAAGCAGCCTGGGAACTTGAATGGCATGCTCAGGAGTCTGGATCGAATCTCACCAAGTCAATGGAGATTCATGAGTTGTTTCTGGGCTGGGAACTGACAAGGTCAGATTTTCATTTTTATGGAGCATGTCCTGACAACGGTCAGTCTGTAGAATATATGGGAGAAGGCAAGAATACCAGTTAGGCTTTTGTAAACTGTGTAGTCTGCAAAGGCTGTCACTGGGGGCTTTCTCAATTGTCTTCTCTGAGCTGCCTCTCTCAGGGCCTGCCCTGATCCTTGTTCCCACAGGGTCTCGCCTATACTAAGATTTTATTTTTGGAAAATTAAATATGCACAATTTTCAAGCTCCAAAAGAATTACTCAGAGGTGGCATCTCTGTTTCTGAGAGATACTTTGGTGCCAGTGCCAGGAGTCTACCAGGTCAAAAGCAAACCAACCCTAGAGGTGGCCACAAAGTCCAGAGTATGGGTCTTGATCTGCTTTCTGCATGCCCCCCACACATTTAACTTAGGATATTCTCTGTTTTAGAAGCTTCCCTTCAACCCATAGCCCTAGACTTCAGTTCTCAGATCTACCACTAATCTGCTGTGAGGCCTAAGTCAAGTCCCTTACTCTTCTAGATCTTTGTTTCTCTGCCTATATCATGAAGGATTCTGAAAACATTTGCTCTAAGGGTCCTTATCACTTTCCAGCTGAGCTTTCTTTAAATAGAGCTAAGGCTGAGTGGGCAGAGGAGGAACAGAGACAGAGACAGGAAAATAGAGAAGAGGGGTAAGCCCTTAGACCTCTCTCCCTGGCTGAGAGCTACCTGGGTATATGGTGATCTGGTTCAGCCTGGGAAGGGTGGGGACTGTCCCTAAGCCAAACATGCTCCCCTCAACCTGGCATCTGCCCTTTGGGAGTGTTCCACTTTCAAATTCAAAACGTACTTCATATTTTCCAATGCTCTCTGTGTCTCCAAATCTCAGGAGAACATACTGTTTTGGGTAAGATAGGAACCTATAAGAAGCATACCCTTTGTTAACAATCTGAACAGTCCACTGAACAATGGCAAGCAGACCAAAAGAAACTTGGAGATCAGGCTTGGCTTAACTGTGGTGAGGATCCTTGCCCTCGTCCCTCTAGCCTGTCTGGGTTCCTGCCCATACTTCACAGAGGCCTTATAACTGAGGAGAAACAACCCAGAGAAGAAGGCCTACCACTCTACAAAGCAGCCACAGTTTGAAAGGCTAGTATGGCAGTGTCACAGAAACTGGGGGGCCAGGTTTGAAGGCAGCAAGTTGAGAGCAGGGACTCATTCCCTGGGGCACCTAAAGGGCTGATGGGAGCTTAGTGACCATCTATTCCAGCAGCTTTTAACTGAAAATGGTAGAAGGTAGTAAAGAGGGAATGGAGGGAAGGAGAGAAGTCTTTGAATGAATCTGAAACCCTCAAAGAAATTCTAGGTTGACCCAGGATAAGGTGACATACAGCACATGCTCACTAAAGTGTGAAGTTTCTTTCTTTTTGGCTATAACAGTCATTATCTTTACTGGTCAGAAGTTCTGATTGGCAGTTATGACTTAGGCTAATAAGATGAGGAAATAAATTATAACATAATCAATATATTTATTAGTAAAAAAAAAAAAAAGAAATCTCGCAAAATACATGGCCCAGGAGGGGAAATATTTTTAAGGGTGAAAAATTTGGGAACTGTTAATGGAATCCAAATATTTAATTTTACTCATGAGGAAACTGGGACCCAAGGAAGAGAAGTAACTTGTCTGAAGTCACATAGTGAGTGGACCTGTCAGTTATGGAGCCCAGATCTCTTAACTACCAGCCAGAACCCTGTTTCCTCTACTCCACTCCAGGATTGCCTGTTCCTCCACAATAAAGCAGGTGCTCAGGAAAGGTTTGTTGAATTGAATAAAACCCATCCATTTTGCCAGGAAAAATGTCTGGCTAGATTGGTTCCATGGTCATAAAGTGATCTGGGTTGGCAGAATTGGGCCAAGAAACTAGAACCCAGGCTAAAATGTATAACACCTCTCTAAGGCCACATCACTAAGTATTGGGTACTGTTGCAAAGCCATGGACTTCTGAACCATGCTAGGTCTATGGCAACCCTAACTTAGATCAGGACATTATGGTCTCAGTCCAAACCACAAGTTCCAGAACTCTCAGACCCCTCCTACCAGGTGAGTGTTTTATTGTGTCCCCAGTGTCACTGAACTGGTGCTCAGAGTGGCTGTGACTGGGTTGGAGCTTGGTAAAGTAACTCAGGGAAAGGCAACTTTGTTTTCACCAGGCACAATGGGTCAATTTCTTTGTGTCGAGGAGAGGCACAGAGAATGAGAGTCCTAGAAGAAGCATGGGTCTGCAGCAGATCCCAGATAAAATATATTCAGGTAAGAGGAATGGTGAGTAGGGAGTCAGAGAAGTGGATGGAAAAATGCTGTCGCCTGAGCAGCTGTTTGGCATTTGTAGCTTTTTAGGAGCCAGGTCTAGAAGAAGCTCATAAAGACAATGAAAGTAAAAAATTCACACCAGCCCCAAGCACCATGGCTTTGAAGCATTGGTGAGAGAGTACGGAGTCTGAATCCACCGCCCATCCGGACTCCTGGAACCCTGGGGCCTTGGATGGAGCCTGTATCCTTCTTCCTAGGCTTCTCCCAATGGCGTTGCCTGCTGGGTTTGCAGTTCTCCGGGTTCCCTTCTCATTTCTCCTTGGAGGTGGTATTGACCAGCCCTCTCCCACCAGATAAGGACATCGTGTTCTTCCTGATCTGGGAGAGCAAAGCAGTCCACATTCCCTGGGGTCTGGGAGGGCCGGAGAGGGAAGTTCTAATGTTTGTAAGCAGATCCGTCAGTCTCCTGGGCAGCCCCAGGGGCTCCTGGTCTAGATATCCTCCACCACCTCCCTTTTAGTCCCCTCCTCATCTTTTTCCCCTCGCACAGCTTCTGGACTGCTTTGTTCACTGCCCAGAAATTAGCAGCTAGCCAAGAACAATGCATCCCACCTCCCTGGAATTGTCTCTTCAGTATGGGGGTTGGCTGAGGAAGAAAACTGCAGTGTGCTCCTCACTAGGCCTCTCTCCAACTCTCTCCAGCCCTTTCCTGCCTGCCAGTGGGGACTGTTCTGGTGAACAAACACTGTCTCCAATCTACAGGATGGGCTGAGCACTACCTCCAGCCTCCCTGGCAGCCTAGCATAGCAAAAAAATACTATTTAAGCTGGTCTGAGTGGCCTCAAGGCCCAGGGGAAGAATCTGAAGAGTGAGCAAGGGCAGCAAGAACCTGGAGGGCTGCAGTAACTGATGAATCAGTGCTTTCTAAGGGGTTCTGCTCCTGCCTTCCTCTGTAGTAATTCATTCTCAGGGACACATGCAGGGACTCCAGAGTCCAGGGCAAAGTTTTTGTGCTTGGATTCCCCATTCTAGGCTGCCCCTTCTCACACTGTGACAAAATCTTCTCAAGCCACACTCTCGCCTGGACTGACAGTCATTCTTGGTTTCCAAATAGTCCCATGAGGCCATTTTAAATTTTGTTAAGGAAATATCAACTAAAATAAAATAAGAATGAAATAAAAGTATGGCCATTTCCTTGGGGAGTCCTGGAGGGAAGACATGAGATAGATATTATATCCCATGCACAGATGCATGGATGCACATGCAATCTCTCTCTGAACCCCTTTCCTGAAACAACAGCTGTTTGCTGGCCATGGGCCAGCCCAAACCTGAAGGCCAGATCCCTCCATGTTGCCATAGTCTCTGGCTCAATGGCAGAGCAATAGGTCTGAAACTGACAATCTTAGGATTGTGTTCCCTGTCCCACTCATGGACTTGTAGTCTCTCCTATCTGAAGACCCTAGCCTTTATCTAGGCCAGTGACTTTAAAAAGAAATTAATTCTGTCCTTTTTTGGTATTATATTTATTGGTTTGTTTTAGTAAATATATAATATTTACAAGGGCTTTGGCTCTTATTTCCCCATCAAGACAACTTTTTATACAAAACGCCTTAAGTTTTTCAGCTGAAATTCTTACTACATGGGTTTTCAGAAACCCATTCCTCACACTTGGGGAAGTGCTACTGCAGGGTCAACAATGTGTAATAACATCAAAAGGATGTAAAATGTCAACAACAACAAAAACTGCCAAAAATAGCATTGAGAACAAAAGAGAAACACAAATGCAACATTCACCAAGTCAGTTTCTGCTAAACACATTTTGAAAATGGAAGTCATCAGTTGAATTAAAAAGCACTTGTAAATGACTTACACAGAAATGTTCATAACAGCTTTATTTTTAATAGTCCAAAACTGGAAACAACCAAAATATCTATCAACAAGTGAATGGATAACTGTGTTATATCCATACAGTGGAATACTACTTAGCAATAAAAAGGAACAAAATGGTGATACACACATTATTTTGAATCTCAAAATAATTATGCTGAGTGAAAGAATTTCTAAGACAGAGCACATACTGTATAAGTCCATTTACACAAAATTTTAAAAAATGCCAACTAATATATAGTGACAGAAAACACACCAGTGGTTGCCTGGGGATTGTGGTGGAAGGAAAGATATACTGTGCAAGGGCATGAAGAAACTTTTGGGGGTGATATGTTCATTATCTAGATTACTGCAATGATTTCACAGGTGCATACATTTGTCAAAATTTACCAAATTATAAAATTTAAATGTATGCAGTTTGTTGTATATCAATTATACTTTCATAACCTGTAAAAAAAAAAAGTAATTAGATATAGAGTAAAAAAGTTAATTGTAGCAGACGTTGTTGGGCTCACTCAATATCTATTTCAATTCTCTATTTCTGTCACCATTACAGAAGCTACAAAAGCTAAACGCTTACTTTTCCAGACTCCCAGCTAAAAGTTAGAAAGTTTAAAATCTTTCTAAATCCATGGAATCTCTTTTCCTTTAAGTTTAAAATCTTTCTAAGTCCATGGAATCTCTTTTCCTTTCCAATTGCAATCTTACACTGAAGCACATTGTGTAAATCATATAAAAGTAGGGCTGCACTAGTGTGATGAGAGTTCTTGTCGGGATAGTGGAAACTCCACTCAATTTTTTCTCATTTGCTTTCTCCTCATCAATCCTCTCCCTCTGCTGTAGTCCCTGAGGGGTTCTGAATAATCTCTGGAGTCATACAGATCTCGTCTTTCCCAGGCTAGCTACTATCTCACTATCTGTCCTAAAAGAGATGGAGTCCAGTCTCCTCATTTGATAGGTGGAGAAATTGAGCCACAAAGAGGTGAAGGGACCTGCACATGGTCTCACAAGACAGAAGCAGAAGTTGCTGGCCCAAATGTTTTGGGAGTCCCAGGCCAGATCCCCGTGTTGAGCCTGTGGGCTTTTATTTTGATGGGATTTTCTCTTTGGTTTCTTCACAGGTGTCTTGAACCCCTAATGAATTCCTGCTACACTAGTCCTAAGCACAACTATTTCTCTGCCCCCTGCTCAGTCCTATTTCTCTTTGGTCATGGTCTTCCAGACCTGTGAACCCTCCCCCTCCTTTCTAGAGAAGCCCATTCTCCATGGATCTGCAGCAGGCTTGACAGCAAAGTTGTGACATGCTGGGACAAGAACACTAAACTGGGGCCAAAATCTCTGGGTGAAACACTAGCAGTCAGAAGTCTCCCCAGGAAACAAGTACCTCAGTACAAGTACCACTTTAAATGAAGAGAACCTCAAGCCCCAAAGGAGCCTGGGAACCGGAAAACACAAACAACCTTGATTCCCAATCGTTCTCTGGATGCCTGCGAGGGGCTCCACCCAAACTCAGAGGGGCAGCTCCGGACCCTCTTCAAAGACACTGGGTCAACAGAGGTGGGGTT
This sequence comes from Balaenoptera ricei, assembly GCF_028023285.1. NCBI lineage: Eukaryota > Metazoa > Chordata > Mammalia > Artiodactyla > Balaenopteridae > Balaenoptera > Balaenoptera ricei. Next base: position 66,850,367 of record NC_082660.1, on the reverse strand, counting down.
TCCGCCACTAGGGAGAAGAAGAGACAGGAAGAGGGAGTCCAGAGAGAGGGGCAGCTATGAAACGAGCTGGCCTGGCCTGGGCTGAAGGGCTCAGAAAGACACACTCCACTGAGGGTAGGAGAGTGAAGGCCACTGCAGGGCACAGGGTTAGATTTAGAGAAATCAGGAGCTTGGAGCCTTTGCTGCTGGCCTCTCCATATGGGGCTGGAGATGGGATTAAGGCTGAATCTCTCCTAGGAGGAGTTGGAAGTGATTAAGTTTCAAATCTCTGGGGTGGTTTCCGGCAACATAAAGCTAAGAGCTAGAATGTCTTTCAACTTTGTAATTTCTTTAATTTGGTAGTGATACCAGAGCTGCAGACCCTCTGTTCCATATATTTGTGTCTGTCTTTTAGTGGCAGATCCAACCCAGGCCAAGGAGCAAGGTAAAGAAGATTGTAACTCCGAAAAGAGCATTCATTCTTACAAAAGTAGGTCACCATGTGTGTTGCCTAGCACTGCGTGTGAGGGAACCGCCAAGCGAAGCTGGAAACAAGCTGCATGGAGGGGATGTCTCTGTCTTTGTCTCTGTCTCTCTCTTTCTGTCTCTCTCTCTCACACACACACACACATACACACACACACTGCACACACTCCTTTTCCAACACATTGCTGTCCTTTAGAAGAACTTGAACACCACGATTTGGTTAAGAAAAGACTGAGAAAACAGAGAAAAAGTGGTAGTCACAAAAAATAAGAGCTGAGGTCCAGAAAGGGAAGGTCATAGAGAGTGTAAGGACTTGTTCAAGGTGACATGGTTTGTTAGTGGCAAACCTGGAGATAGATTTCCCTGACTCCCAATCCAAAATGGAGATCAAGAAGAAATGAATGTTTCCTAGGCAATACTATAGCTAGACTAAAGAAAGAGCTTCCTATGAAATCTTGCCATTTGTGACAACATGGATGGACCTTGAGGGCATTCCACTAAGTGAAATAAGTCAGATGGAAAAACATAAATACTGTATGATCTCATTTATATGTGGAATATAAAAACAAAACAAAAACAAAAACCCAACCAAACAAAAAACCCCAGAGCTTATGGATATAGAGAACAGATTGGTGGTTGGCTGAGGGTTGAGGTGGGTGAAGGGGGTCAAAAGGTACAAATTTCCAATTATAAAATGAATAAGTCATGGGGATGTAATGTACAGCATGGTAACAATAGTTAATAATACTGTATTGCATACTTGAAAGCAGCTAGGAGAGTGAATCTTGAAATTTCTCATCATAAAAAAAAAATTGTAACATTTGGTGATGGATGTTAACTGGACTTATCGTGGTGATCATTTTGCAATATATACAAATATCGAATCATTACACTGTACACCTGAAACTAATTTAATGTTATGTCAATTATACCTCAATAAAAAAGAAACATCTTCCTCCATACGAAGTCATATAAGACACTGAGTTAGAACACTGAAAAAAAAAAAAAGAAAAGAAACTTATTCATACAAGATTCTGATTTGGAGTAAAGCAAGGCAATAAATTTGGATCACTCACAAAGTCTTTCTAAACCCTAGGGATTTCCCCACAATGTTTAGAAACTTGATGACTGTTTTCTAAGGGTGGTTCATGGCTTCTCATCACATATAACCCTGGGTATAGATCCAGACTCCAGGCCAATCCATTTGATTCCACATTGCTCAGAACTTGTGTTAGTCTGGGGCTTCCAAGAATCGGACAATAAAATGGAAGTAAATGTTTGAGGATTTACTAAGGGAAATGAGAGCATGGGGAGGGGGGCCTGGGAAGGCTAAGAGAGCCATGAGACTGCAGTGTAAGCCTGGCCCTGAACAAAAGAGAGAGGAAGAGAAGGTTGGGTAGATGTGTCCCAGTCTGCCCTACACTCTAAGGAAGGTTTGGCAAAGCCATCAGAGATTCATGTGACCAATTTCAGTAGGCAGTCAGAGGAGTTCTGTGCCTCCCAGGAATAGGCCTACTACCTTAGTATCTCTGCCATGTAGCAGGTGTCTCAGTGCAAATGCTGGGATGGATTTCAGAGCACAACAGCCAAGGCCCTTGGTCGCTTAAGCTCCTTGTAGTTAGAGGTCATCAAGGCACAGTCTCTTGAGTACCATAGAACTCCACCTTTATCTTCTACTGTACCCCTTCTTTGCCCAGATGCATCTGCTTTCCCCAGACCCACAGGCCCAGCTGGAACCTTGAGTCTCTAGAGAGAAGCAACAGAAGAGAACAGGGACCAGAGAGCCTCTACCTGAAGCACTGAAGTCAGACCCACCTTGAGCCGTGGTTCTTTTCTTCCATAGCTCTGCCTTCTGTCATGAGCTAACATGTTCATACCACCCATGCTAGTTGTCGATCGAAGCCATTCAATTCCAGCAGCCTTTCCAAGTACCCTGAATGTACAGACTCTTTCTTGCTCCAGGCACATTCTTATCCTTCCTTTCTCTAGCCTCCTAATCACCTGGGTCTGGAGAACACAAAGCAAAGAACGGCCAAGGAGGTGGGGTGAGAGTTGGAGAGAGTGTCACATACAACTGTTTTCTTCCAACAGTGGGTGTGACTATTAGGACCAGGCCAACATTTTGTTGACCTCCCTCCAATATACCTAACCTGCATTACTCTATACATCTGTACTGATAGGTATTAGAATACTTGCTTAGTGGATGAGAAAACTGAGGATACAGGTAAGCCACGTGCCTACAGTCACACAACTCTAAGTGGCCGAGGCACTAAACTTCCAATGAACAAAAACCTTGGGGGAAGGGGACCCAAATGTTGCCATTCAGTGAGTTTTTCCTCTGTCAGAACCCCAGGGATTGGCAGGGGTACAGCTGTCTCTGCAAGCTGCCTCCACTGGAGGCCATCACTAATCTACATTTCTTTCTGGTAACTGTCATGTCTTCAACTCAGCTCCAGGCACTGGGGTGGCCACTGCCTCAGTGTCTGTTTCCCAGGATACCTCTCGGCTTCTGGCCTTGATAGGAGGCAGGAAAAGCCCTGGATTAAGATCAGGGTCAGGGCTCAGTTACAGATAGAGGCCAGAGCAGATGTCTGGAACTGGCTTGAGGGGATCCAGGCAAGGTTCTGGTTAGACAGGGATTGGAGCTTAGCTGGGCTTTCTAGGCACTCCAGTCCATGCACCACTTAATGAAATGAACAGGATAAGCTATTCTCCCACAACACTGGCCCAGAGGGATTTCTTTATTGCTGTAGCTTTGATTTTACATTTAAAAAGTCCACAGAACACCAGTCCAGGAGATTTAACAATCACATTCTTGGGCACTAAGCCATAGGTGGTAGGAGGTAGAAGAAGGAGCAGAAATCTGACCAAAGGAGGACATCAAAAGACAACAACATAGCAAAGTGCCTATGTTGCCAAAAAATTATTGATAATCCCTTCCAGCCTGATTATTTAAAGATAGGTGTATATAGTATATTGAAGAGGATGTTCTGTTTATTCAGTATTACTAATGTTTTGTTTACTAGACTATTTCAATAAATCTTACTTTTCTAAAAAAAAAGAAAGCCTATTTGGTGGTGTGGGAAAAGATACACATATCTACCCCCTCATCCCTGGGCAAGTCAAGCTTACACACAACTATGGGCCCAGAGCCAGCAAGACAGCAGGCAGAGATGAACAGGCATCAGGAGTCCCAGTGACCAGTGTCTCTCTTCTCCCTCCTCTGTGCTAACTCTTCCTAAGGCTCTGGTGCATAGGAAGCACGCTCTATGTGTGAGAACTGTAAGTATTGATAGATGGGGTGGAAGCTGAAGGATATTCTAGATAGCATGAGTCCCTTGGAGGGAGCCAGAGAAGAAACATGCCTTGTGTGGGAGGCTTCCAAGAAAAGTCAGAAACTGGGTCAAATTGTTTGTGGGCTTCTCACTGGAGGCAGACAGTCTCTTCATAAGCCTTTGTGATAGGTAAAGAAAGAGTAAGAAGGCTGGAACTAAAATAGTTCTGATCTAGCACAAGGGGAAAGGTGATGACAAAAGGGTCAGTGGGGCTCAGGACAGTATCACTGATCCTGAAACTCAGACTTTCAGACTTCTAGGTCCTCCACATACCAGGGTTCAGGGTCTTGTTGAGGTGCAGGGTGACCCAGAGTCAATTGAGCAGAGGCTGGGAAGCCTGATTTGTTGGGAGTCTGTCCTTCAAGTCTCACAGATGTAAGGTTCGTTTTCTGTAGAGCAAGTTCTTAAAAAAATCTTGACTGTACGTTAGAATCATCTAGAGAGCTTTTTAAAATGCCGCCCCAGCTCCCAGAGATGCTGATTCAATTGGTCTGGGGTAGGGCCAGCCCATCAGCATTTTTTAAAGCTCCCCAAGGGATTTTGATGGGCTGCTTGGGTTGAGAACCACTGCTCTGGAAGAAGCCCATAGTCTCAGTCTGATGCCAGCTTAGGTAACAGGTCAAGTGACTGGGAGTTGGTGGAGGTAGAGAGAGAGGAAGTAGCAAGAGATGGATGCTATGGAAAGCACACACTGGCCTATGTGAGCCAGGAGATCTAGGTCAAGGCCCTGTTTCTGCCACTGCTTTACTGTGTGTCCCTGGTCAAGTCCATGTCTTTCTCTGTGCTCCCATATTTCCACCAGTATAAAAAAAGAGTTGGATTTCTAAGTGTCCTTCCAACTTCTTCAACATTCTAGGAATTTACCAGGCAGGAGAAGGGAGTCGGGGATGCTTTGCTGCTGCTGTGTGGTCAAGGCTTGGCCCGCAGGGGATGCAAAAAAGCACTGCTAACCCAGCCCACTGGGAAGGGCTGGTCTCAGGGACCTGCCTATCCAGAGCTCAAATTGGAAGGCATACAAACTGTACTCAGGTCCTCCTCAATTGTGAACCCACTAGGTAGAGGCAGTGCCTAAGTGCAGGCTCCCGTTGATAGCATCACATACAAGTTTATTAATATTATTTGCAGTAGTAGTAGTAGTGATAATGATCTTAATTTGACATCTAGATTTCCCATCTCATAATAATGACAGCTCAAGTGTGTCTGCAGTAACATCCTAAGGAGCTTAAACCACTTCAACTGCATTCTCTACTTCATTCTTATCATCTCCCCACTGGGAAGACAAAGGCCCAGGGAACCGAGGTAGAAGTGTACATGGTAATTCATATTTCAAGCCACTGTTTTCCAAGCTTGAGCCTGGCCGAGATTCTCAGCCCACACATTGGACTCTAAGAATGGCTTGCTGCCCAGTTGGGAAGGGAGCAAAGTGTCTTCTTCCACCTGCAATCTGTACCTCCTTTCCTAGCCAGTGTCCTCATACCTCCTGGCAGTTTCTTCATCCATTTCCCACCTCTCCCCCATAGCCCTACTCATGAACCACAACTACAGAACACAATCCATTCAATAACAATTTCACCATGCAACAACCACAACTCACAAGTAGGTCAATTACATAGACTGAAACCTTCTTGGGAAAGAGATCTTGCTTCCTCTTTCTCCTCAGTCCCCTACAGCTTAACACAGAACTGAGCAGTTCAGTGCATATCTTTCACAAGAGGCCAGTTGGCTCATCTGATAAAGTTGCCAGGGCTAATCAATCAAGGATTGTAAGAGCCCAGTGCAGTAGCCAGATATTCATTGATATTGTGAGTAGATATTTTGGAATACAGATCCAGAGCCTTGGCTTGCCACTGCAGGCTCTCCTTTTTCCTCTCCCACACAGTACACTCCAACCCGTGCCATAGAACTACTCCTGTCTGCTCCCCACATGGCTGCCATGACCTGGTGTCTCCTCTTCAGGTTCATTCTCCTCCTGATCCAGGTCTTCTCTACCAGCAGTATAATGTAGGAGGAGCAACACTCCACCTCTTCCACTACCCCCCACCCCACTTGGGCCCCCTCTGCCTGGAATGGCCTGACAGACTCTTATCAAGGCCAATACTACCCCATCCCTTCCTCATTGCTTCCTCATCACCACCAGCAAGCCTTCCCTACTCCCCCAGCCAGAAGAACTTTTAAATTCCCTGAGGCCTTTTGCTCCCCTCTCTCATGGCCCTTAGCATTTTCTATTCTACTTTTATAATTAATCCCCCAATAACCCTAAGACAGCTCATTTGCTGTAGGACCTTCAACAAGTCACTTAACCTCTCAAGCTTTAGTTACTCATCTGTAAAATGGAGATGACAATTCTCGCTCTAACCTCCTCCCAGATCACAAGATAACATATGTGAAAGCATATAGTACATAATCATAATGATAGTTAATAAATATTTATTAACTAATATTTACTAACTAATATTTATTAACTTTCATTATATGTTCCAGACACTGTTCTAAGTACTTCATACAGATTAATTCACTTAAACCACCAAGCAACCCTATGCAAAGCATACACTTATTATCCTGATTTTGAGGAAACTGAGATACATAGAGAGATTAAGTAATTTGCACAAGGATATACAACTAGTAAATTGTAAAACTGGATTTGAACCTAGGCAGTCTAGTTTTTGAGTGCTCACTTGTATGACTTAGTAATACAACTCCAGTGCAGGCAACAAGATATTAATTTATATATATACACACAAATGCATACATACGTATATATTCTTATATAATAAGTGTGATGCAATAGACAGGAAATGCAATAGAAATTTAGAAATTCAGAGGATAGATCGATGTGATTTAAAGCTGTTGAATAAAGTGTCATGGAAGATATAGTGACTTAAGCTAGGTCATGAAAGATGAATTGGAGCAAGGAGGGTATCAGAAGATGAGGGTTTAGTGTAGTCAAAAACCCAGAGTCAGAAGTATGTTTGAGGTACAGGGAGGAAAACAGTGAGGACACCAAGTTGGCTGGAGTTGGGGCATCATGGTAGCCAGACAGAGAAAGGATAGATGAACAGTAAAAGGAATGGTCTGGAAAAAAATAAACATGACATGCTGAGCAAGAGCTATGTGGGGTTTAAATGTAATTCTCTCCAGGCCAACGAAACCAAATTTATATGCATGAAGATGGTCAGGGATGAGATATGTAAGTGGATTCAAAAAAAGTGAGTCAAGGTGAAAGGTATACTGTAACAGAGATAAATGACAGTTAATATACTTGGAGTAAGAAGAAACCTGCACAATTATAGAATGAAGGAGCTATGGCCTAGTAGAAACATATGTGAGAGATACCTAGGAGTTTTAGACAACAATAAGTTTAATAGGTATCAAAGTTGTGATATGCTGCCTTATTGGAAATCTTGAACTGAGTTGTCCAAAATGTACTGATCAGAACAAAGGAGGAGATATTTGTGATTTCTTCTGCTCTGAGCAGACTATGCCTGGAGGGATGCTGTGATTCCAGGGCCCCACACTCAAAGACCAACTGGAATGTGTCTAGAGGAGAGTAGAGTGAGGACAATTGAAATTATACCATATGAGCATCAGTGAAAGAAGACCTGTATATATTTATATGTGCAAAATATATATGTATTACACATACCTATATATGTATATGTCACATTTGTGTCATGATGTAAAATGTGTATATATATATATATATATATATATATATATATATAAAACTAATCTATATTTTAAAATATACATATGATATTTACATATACCTTAAACAAATTTCATAAAACAGTAATTACTCCTACTCTGTGTGACAAACTGACATTTTCTAATGCACTGTATTTTTTTAAAATGCAGAATGTGAACTTACTAAATTAATTTCATGACCCACTAATGGGGTGTAATGCACACTTTGAAAAACACTGTAGTAGATAAATCTAGAGGTCTCCACATGCTCTAGGAGACCCTTCTGTATTGCTCATTGCTTGCTCCCTAGTCCAAAATGGTACCTGAATTATGGGCATGTCCCTGCTCTTCTTTCCTAGAGCAGGAGCTATAAGACTGCCCCCAGCAGGACAAAAGAGAAGGCCTGCCCACTCCAGGCTAGTTCTCAGATCCACTCTGCTGAGAGTAGTGGTGGTAATGCTTCAGGGAAGAGAGCTGACTGGCAGTTGGAAAGGTGGTGGGAACTGGCTGGCCCAGCTTCAATGTATGTCCAGTGTGGGGGGTGCCTAGGGGGCTTGCCAAGTCCATTCTGGTCATTTTACTATGATCCAAGGGGGTCAAGGACCAACCTGCTGCTAGTCATTTAGCTCAAATTGTGCTCTAACAGTGGACAAAGACATTGACTTTTCCCTTCTTCAAATAGAGGGCCTCCTTTGGCCCTTTTCCCAACTATGGGCTCCTCCAAGCCCCTTACTAATGGTAATGCATCCCTCCTCTTTCTGACAGAGCATGACATACTTGAATCCAGGCTCATTCTCTCCTATTTATAACACCAGGGAGGCTCAAGTACACCAAAAGCATTTGATCAGTGTGGCACATTTAACTGTCACATTCTCCATTTGTCCCATGACAGGTGTGGGACCCCCAGGGGGATGACATTTCAATGCAAATAGGCATATCACTATGAGAAATTCCCCCTCATACACATTCACACACTTCCTTTATAATCCCTTCTTGAGCTACTGGGCCCTGAGGATCCAGAGTTCTCCTTGCCTCATAGCTTATCCCCCCATCACTAACTATTTACTTTCCATGTCAATTTATAGCCAAGCCTACCAAAGTCTAGCCATGTGACATGGTCATTTTTTCCTTGCCTGGAAGAAAACATTGAAAATAAGAGGTGTCATTGGCAAAGTGCATTGCAAGTCTGAATAATCTCATAGAGTCATAGAATGAACAGTAGAACTGGAAGTTACCTCAGATATTATGCAGCCTAAATCTGATCTTTGATCATGGAGCCTAACTGTATATACGAGGGAAGGTGGGAGGTATGGGTGCTCAACTTTTCAATTTATTGATTACACTTTTTAGGCTGCATACATTCCTTGTCCAATGAACATGCTTTGCCTTTCCTCAGAAAACTGCCTCTACCTCCCCTCTGAAACTCACCATATACCCACATACCCACTGCCTAACCCCAACTCCAACCTGACTCATCACATTCAAAGCACATGCACAAAACAAACTGCCTTTCTACTGGTTACATATTTGGAATCAGAATCATAGATGTCAGGGATTGGAAGGTTTCTTAAAGGTTATCCTTAATAAACAGCATCTTTAAAGTGCATGTGCTTCATCCACAGAGCTCTATGGAAACCCAATCCTGAGGGACAAGAAAGGAAAGACTAACTAAGAGAGATTCTACCTTTTCCAGTTTTCTGCCTGGTTTCCTTTAATCCCAGGCAGGGATTTTTTTTTTTTTTTTTTTTTTTTTTTAATGGCTGTGTTGGGTCTTCGTTTCTGTGCGAGGGCTTTCTCTAGTTGCGGCAAGTGGGGGCCACTTTTCATCGCGGTGCATGGGCCTCTCACTATCGCGGCCTCTCTTGTTGCGGAGCACAGGCTCCAGACACGCAGGCTCAGCAATTGTGGCTCACAGGCCTAGTCGCTCCGCGGCATGTGGGATCTTCCCAGACCAGGGCTCAAACCCATGTCCCCTGCATTGGCAGGCAGATTCTCAACCACTGCGCCACCAGGGAAGCCCCAGGCAGGGATATATTTTATGGCTGTATATATTTTATGGCTGAATGAGACTTTCAAAACCAAGACAAGGATTTGTTCTGTCATGACCAAGACTCCCAGGTCTTCAGAAAACCTGTCCACCCCAACCACCACTAGAGCCCAGGGGATACCATTTGTGCAACTTACTTCTCGTGGGCCATCAAAGACAGTGTAGAAGGGGCAAAAAATGGGGGACCTTGAATGTTGTGATTTTCACTCATAGAAGTGAGATCTAATCAGTAATCCTTATTGTCAGGGAGGGAGGCAGTGCCTTCTCTGAAATTGGCTTGGTCCAAAATCCAGAGTTTAGTTCTTTTTTCCCATCAGCATGAGCCAAATACTCTCTGATAACTAGATGGAGGTTTCTTTCACTTCTTGGAGCGGGGGGGGGGGGGGGGGGGGTGTTGGGGGGGGGAGGGGGGGAGGGGCATTTGGTATTAGAGTTCAGATCACAGAGTCTTAAACTGCCAGAAATGGAAGATTCCCTAAGGAAACATTGAGTTCAGCATCCAATTCTATAGAGGGAGAGACTTAAGACCCAGAGAGAGGAAGGGATATGCCCAAGGTTAAAAGATGGGTTAGCGGCTGATCCAGGTCTCCTGACTCAGCTAGCACTATTTCCTTTGGTTTTTCAGTCTGTTTAGTCTTCATTTGTTCAGTCATTATTCATTCAACAAATATTTATTTAGTATCTATTATATGCCAGGCAGGCCTTGTGTTAGACCCTGAGGCATGCAATGGGACGTCCATAATTTCTCAATAGGAAGGGCATAAGGAAAGCAATTTGGCTGGAAGGAGGTGACTAAAGGACTTGTCTTGATGCTTGCTTGCATAGCAAGTGCATGAGTTTTACTTAGATTATCGATTTATTAATTATGGCTTTGGGAGATGCTAAAGTTTCCCAAGGTAGCCCTTGTTACTGTAACTGGTGGTAAAGGAAGTGTGGGCCTTCCTGGTAGACCATAGTGCCCTGTTCCAAGACAAAGACCATCCTATTATCCCTAGAGGATTAAGGCGGAGGGTGGGGAGGAGGAGGAGGGAGGGAGGGTTATTGGGAGGAGAAGGGTTAGGCAGAGGAGAAATCCCCTTCAAGAAGCTGAAATATCCAGAGTGCAGTGGAGCCAGGCTGGACTGAGATATCGCCCAGCTGAGGCCCACTGAAGCCAGCACAGTAGGGCATGAACATGTTATGCAAATTGCTCTGGAGGTTAGATCTTGAACCTGGGGTAATAACACATCTTCTCCAAGAATGAACTCAAAATGTGGGATGAATAGGGCACCATGGGGTCAGGGAATGGGCATCACCCATTAGGTGCCCTCTCCCTTGACCCTACAGCTTGGCTCTTAGGTTAGCAGCATTCAATCAAAAGTGAAAGGCTCTGAGTCCACCCTCCTCATTGTGTGGTTGGGGAAACAGGCTTAGAGGGGTGAGGGCCTACTCCCCAGTCATATCAAGTGAACATAGCAGTGGTGAGGCTAGAACCCAGGTCTAATGACAGTCAGTGCTCCTTCTACCATACTCCCCTACCTAGCTTGACACTGAGCTCATCTCAGTGAACAAAAATGAGAACTACAAGTCAGCCCTGCCTTGCCCTCCACCAGCCATCTTTCCATTCTACTTCTTACGCTGGCCCTGAAGAACAGCAGGCCAAAGCTGTGGGCAGCCCTGAAGACTTAGAAAGGGTGAAACACAGTGCTGTGAGAGTGATAAGCACAGCTTAAGATGTGGACATGAAGGAACACCTCCCAGGGCTTGCCTCAATGCTGGGTAATTGACATTTGAGGCATTTTTCAAAGCATGCCATTACCCTTGCACTTAAGGCTGCCGCCGGCAATAGTGTGATGGGAATAAGGCCAAAATTCCCCGAGATAAACAAACAGACACTTAGCTCCAGCCCGAGCTTTAGGTAACCTGCTGCCACTAGACATTCTGGCTCCCTCAGCACAAGAACTGGGCTCCCAGCTCCCACACAGCTCTGGACAGATCTCTGGCAGCACACACACTTGAAACTTTGCAGCCATCCCTGCTTTCTGAAGGAAGGGGTCACTGTGGCTCCTGCCCCAACCTTTTATCCCTGGAAAAATGAAGGTGCAGAGGCTAAGAATGTGCAGCAATTTGAGAGTCTGGCTTCAAGGATAAAACTCAAGGACTTGGAGCCTCAGAGATGGATCTGACTTGGCCCCAGAGTCAAAGTATGCATAATTCCGGAGACACAGAAAGATAAGTAATGGCAGGATGCAGAAGAGTAATATGTGTGTTCTATACAAAGAGGGGATGGTAAGAACCAAGGCAGAAGGGCTCTGCCCTTATTTTCCTGTCTGGCCACTTTGCTGCAAGCCACTGACCCTCTGAGCCTTAATTTCAGCATCTAAAATCAAAATCAAAGGATTCAACCAAGCAATTCCCAAACCTGGCCTATTATCAGAATCACCTGATGAGATTATTTAAAATACAATACAGGCTTTGGGGCCCCACCTCAGAAACTCTGATTCAGTAGATTTATCATGGGCCCCAGAGAAGCTGTATTTTTAACACATTACCTAGATAATTTTGATGGTCAGCCAGGGTTAGGAACCACTGGACTAGATAACTGCTGTGGTTCTTCTAGCCCCGACCTTCTATGAATCTAAGTTAAGTTTGGACCAAGTACTTTATCATGATTATCAGTGTCACCATCCAAAAAACCTTTATCATGCAACTACCTTCACATGACTCAGGTCTGGGCATTTCACATGGGGAGTTTGTGGGCCTCTCTGAAAACTCACAAAGATTGAAATTGACCACGTGTTCAGACCTAAAGGACATACCTATGGTCTCTTGAACATTGAAACTTTTATTTGAATAACTAAGTCAATAACTTAATAACCTTATTTAGGATGAGAAGGGCAAAAGCTTATTGAGGGGTGGCAAAGGGAGAGGTATTCAATTACATGTTGGGGCAGGACCGGGTGGGGAGGAATGCATTCTCTATTGCAGTTAGGTAACTCTGTCATTCTGTCATCCTCATCTTCTTCCGGGCCCCAGGCCAAAATCTGAACTTCAGACACTAAGAAAATAGACAGAGACCTTCATCTCTCTGGCATGACTGGAGGCAGGAGGCTGAATCCAAGGCATTAGGGAGAACTGTATCTGTAACAATGTCTTAGAATTCTCAAAGTTGAGAGGTTCTTTCTTCTAGATTAATTTTTTCTGCTGCAGGTTTACCTCACCAGTAATCTGGTCTTTGTATGAGAGGTAGGCAAGCTTAAATACCAATCCCTAGATAATTACATGTCAGAATCCACTTGAACCTGGGATGCAATCTGCTTGCTCCATCCAAAGGTGTCACTGAGCTGACAAGAGAGAAGCCTGTCCCCCCTGCCAACTTTTCTCACAAAGGGGAAAGAAAGCAGAGAACTGACTTAGGTTGAGTCTGGAAACTGGGGGTGGGGAGGCCAGGCTGCCCAAGGGAGGACAGGGAAGATGCCTAGGAAATTTACCCTGTCCAGCTGCCCCTGGAGTGCAGACAAGGCAAACCATCTTTGGGAATTCCAGACTCGGCCAGAGGATGGGTGAGAGTGTACGTCTACTCTGGAATTGAGAAACCTGATTGGTCCCAGGGGAAGAAGGCAGGGGGTGTGTAGAATCTTGGCCTCCACAACTAAAATCAGAGTCCATAGATAGGGCAAGGAAATGGGAGAGACGTTTGCCAGCTGTCCAAGAGCAAAGTGAAGCTCAGGGGCTTCCTGTGGGATTTCTTAGACAGAGGGGCATGGTCAGCAGTCAAAGGAAAAGCCAAAAACTCTGACGACCGTGGCTGTTAAGAACAATGATTTGGAAAACAAATCCAAATACATCACACCTTTAAAGTAGCCTTGCAAATAAGGCCCGAGAAGTCAGCGGTGGATCCTGAAGTGACAGGCATGAAACATGCCCACAATGCATTAACCTTTCCCCCAAACATGCCCATGGTCTCCTACCTTTGGCCCTCATTTCTTTCAATACACATTTATCACACACTTACTATATATAGTGCATTGTGTTAGGTACTGGGATCACTACATCATTCTTTATAAATCACTGTACTCAATTGTATGTCTGTTCATACAGACATGAAACATGAGACTTCGTTCTCTAGCTCCCCTTGACCCTCTGATCATAGCACCTAGCAAATGTGATATATATAATGAAATAAAATAAGTCTTCTTGTAAGAACCCAAGCCAAATAGAGAAAGAGACGAAAAGGTAGTGCACAGTCAGTATCTTTTTGGTGCACTGCTTAACCTTTTTTAGGATTGCTGCCTGGTTTTATTTGATTCCTGGAGACTGATGGTTATCTTAATGGCTAATCCAGACTTCTCACCTCTTATATGCTTCCAGATGAACTTCCTACCCACCTCAACACACACACACACACACACACACACACACACACACACACACACAACTTAAAACCTGCCAATTATCATCTACGTGCCCTTTACTTCACTTCTCTGAGCTTCAGTTTCCTCATCTGCAATAACAGGCTAACAATAACATCCTGAGACAAGCCGCATCTTCCCAGATAGATTTCTCCTACTGGTTTGCATTGACTTGAGATTGCCACTGCTCTTATGGGTGAGATGAGAAAGCATTTCGGTGCAGAAAAGCCCAGCTAAGTTTGTCCCTGGGAGAAGAAAGAGGACCCTGTGGGAACATTGTGATTCTCTGCCAAAGACATAGAGATTCCAGGAACAGATGACTACCTAGTCTTCAGAGCAAACATCGGAGGGGGACAGGACATTAGCCAAGCTGGGTAACTTTGAATGTATGTGTATGGCAAGGCAGTCAGGGAATAGAGGGTATCAACAATAACAACTCCTCCTGTGCAAATAGCACTTTAGAGCTCTCCAAATATTTCCAGTTTATTCTCTCATTCTATCCTCAAAATAAGCAACAGAAATGTCCTAGATGTTTTTGCATACATATTTTTTCATTTAAATCCTGAGTCAAACCTTGAAAAACAGTTTGCTTTTTTCCTGTTCTACAAATGACGGAACTGAGGTTCAGGGCAATAAAGTACATTGTTCAAAGTCAACAGGGAGATAGTGGTGAAATTTGTGGATAGTAGTAGAACCCATGATTTCTGATTCCTTTCAGAGTGCTCCTTTCCCTGTAACAAATAACAAGGGTGAAGGAGTGAGGGGCAGGATATGGTGTCAGGAAAGCAAGGTTTGAAGAAGGAGGCAGTATAGAGAAGGCAGAGAGAGAGCATCAAGATGAAAGAAGGGGAATGGGAAGGTGTCTGAACCACAGCCCCTCCACCCATTGTAATTTCCCAAGTGCTGCTCAGGGCCCTCCTAAGGAAACACCCCTCCCCAGATGTTGCCTCCACAGGCAACTTGGCTCATGCCAGACCCTGGACACCAGCCACATCCAGGTAGTCTCTGATTGTGTAGATAAGTACCACCTCCACCAGACCTTGACTAATATCACTCTGTGAGCCAAACTGCCTTCTTCTGCTCAAGGTTGAGAAAAGGATGGAAAATTCATCATCAGCTTCCAAGAGGAAAAGGTCTGATGGAGTAGTGGGGAAGGAAATATTCATCTCAGCCTACCAAGGGCTGTGGACAATGCAGAATCAAGGTTGATCTCTGTGTGGGTTAATATCCAGAATATAAAAACAGTTCATATAACTAAACATCAAAAAAGCAAACAATCTGATTAAAAGATGGGCAGAAGACCTGAATGGACATTTTTCCAAAGAAGATATACAGATGGCCAACAGGCACATGAAAAGATGCTCAACATCATTAATCATGAGAGAAATGCAAATTAAAACCACAATGAGATATAACCTCACACCTGTCAGAATGGCTATCATCAAAAAGAACCTGAATAACAAATGTTGGTGAGGACGTGGAGAAAAAGGAACCCTTGTACACTGTTGGTGGGGATGTAAATTGGTACAGCCACTGTGGAACAGTATGGAGGCTTCTCAAAAAACTAAAAATAGAACTACTATGTGATCCAGCATTCCACTCCTGGATATATATCTGAAGAAAATGAAAACACTAAATTGAAAAGATACATGCACCTCAATGTTCACTGCAGCATTATTTACAATAGCCAAGATATAGAAGCAAGCTAAGTGTCCATCAACAGATGAATGGAAAAAGGTGTGGTATACACACACACACACACACACACACACACACACACACGTGCACACACAATGGAATACTACTCAGTCATAAAAAAGAATGAAATCTTGCCATTTGCAACAACGTGGATGGACTTAGAGGGTATTATGTTTAGTGAAATAAGTCAGATAGAGAAAGACAAGTACTGTATGATATCACTTATATGTGGAATCTAAAAAATACAATGAACTAGTGAATATAACAAAAAAGAAACTCACAGATGTAGAGAATGAACTAGTGGTTACCAGTGGATGGAAGGAAGGGGGAGGGGCAAGATAGGGGTAAGGAATTAAGAGGTAAAAATGACTATGTATAAAAATAAATAAATAAATAAATAAATAAAAATAAGCTACAGGGATGTATTGTACAACACAGGGAATATAGCCAATATTTTACAATAACTATAAACATAGTATAGCCTTTAAAAATTGAGTCACTATGTTGTACACCTGAAACTTATATAATATTATACATCAACTATGTGTCACTAAAAAAAGTTTTTTTAAAAGGTTGACCTCTGTCTGCAACTCCTAACTGTACCATAAACCCAGAGAAATGCGCACACAGACACGGACACAGTCACACAAGGCATGGAGGGAGCTTCTCTGGGCCCATTTTGCAGGATTTTCTCATTTGCCAATTTAAGGAGATATTTCCTGTTTTTCAAAGAGGGAAAGAATTACAGGGCCCAGGCCTAGAGCCCAGAGCACCTTCTAGAGGTTGATACAGAAAGCACCTCACTTGGTACTTGGGGTCAGCAGTGGGGTAGCTGAGTCAGAGCTCCAGGCCAACAGACTAAGCTGATTGGGGGCCACTTGCTCACTCTTCCCTAGAGGGAAGGGGAGCATGACAGGGGAACACATCAAAGTGACTCAAGGCTGCTTGAGTTTGTGGGGAAGGGTTACCATAGAGTTGCTGACCTCTAGAATGTCAAAGCTGGAAGGAGCTTTAGGAATCATGTAGATGGGGAATCTGATATCCACAGTGGATCAGGGAAAACACCCTAGGCTTGGGAGTCAATAGGCTATACCAGTGCTATACTAGCACTAGACCTTGGATGAGTTACCTAGCATTTCTATTCCTCAATACCCTTATCTGTAAAAAAAGGGAGGAGTATCCTCCCCATAGGGCTATTTTGAGAATTAAGTGAGATAATGCATGGAAAAAATATTAGCATAGTGCCTGGTGTGCAGTGGGTTCTCAATAATTTATTTTAAATGTAAATGGATTTCATACCATTAGTCAAGCAGAGTTGTATTTGAATTCTGATTCCCCTATTACTAGCTGTTTTACTTTAAGCAAGCTACTTTACCTCTTGGAGTTTCTTACTGAGATGAATCCTACTTCACAGGGCTGTTGTGAAGGTTCAAGGAGATAATTAATACATTGGAAAGTTTAGCATCGTACTAGGCATATAGTAAATGCTCAATAAATATTGACTGAGTCTGAACTGGCATATCACGACATGAGACCTGGGTTGTTTTCTCAGTTGTGCTGCAGCACCCCATACTCCTTTGCTTCATCCTTTGTTTGACTGGTCAGGCAAATGCATGCAGCCTGAACAGAGGTTCAAGAAAGCTGGATTTGTCCAGGTGAGGACTGAATCACGGTTTGGGGTTTGGGTTCATCAGCACTGGGCTAATGCACAGCTTGCACTTGCTCACTTGCACAGCTAACTCCTCAGCCACAGATAGAACAGGCTAGAGCTCATGAGAGAGTCACCCATCCTTCTCCTGGGGGCACAAATCCCCATTTCAACAGCCAATCCTAACACTCCTGGGGCCTCTCCAGCCATTTCCTTTGCCCAGAGCCCAAAGTGATGAGGGCAGGAGCCGAAAGGTCAGAGATTAGAAGGGGAGAGGCTTTCCTGTCTTATTGCTCGGTCTGGGGATACTTTCAGCCTATGTCTGGCCCACATCCTGTGAAGGCCTCTAGTGGGTCTTTACTATCCAGGTTTGTCTCCAAGGCAAACCTCATCTGTAGGTTGTATGTTTGGAGCTGGGAGGCTTTGTGTGATGTTCAAAACACTGGAAAGTTTCTATTACTTGAAAAGTTCCTTCAGGGAGGCAGGCTTAGAGAACTGGCCATCTGTCAAATCTTCCCCTTGCACTCAAATCTAGGCTTACAGGCACCTCAAGCTTACTCTCAAGCAGCTTCTTCCCAGACTTGCCAAGTGCCTGTTGTTTTCAGAAACCTTAAAGAAATAGCTAAGCTTTTACTCCAATGCATGGATTGGCAGTTGGCTCCCAATCAGGATTTTGTGACTGTCGCTAATCTACCCCCAACCACTGACAAGAAAATAGTAAGAGTAAGTCTCATTACACATGCCTCAGTTTCCTCACATGTAAAATGAGGTGGTGGTCTATGTGATTGCTCTCTGGAAGTTAAAAAGTTCACAACTTAATGAATCAGGGGGTCAGGCCTGGTGCTCATGTGCACACACACACACACACACACACACACACACACGTGCACACACACCCTCATTTATCCTCACCACATCCATGTTCATACACTCACACGTCCATACACATGTACATGCCCAGAGTTACACACAGTTACATATACTCATATTCCCACTCCCACTCATACATACTTTAAAAACTTTGACACAAATACATACACACAATACACAAAATTGCACACACACACACAAACATACAATTTCTCCTCTTCTGAAGCTGACCAGGAAATAACATACTTGGGAAAGTGTTCCATTATATATTTATGGATGACAGCAAGAAAAGGAATTCATGTTCAGAATAAACAATCCTTAGTCTCAAGGCTGAATCTCCCTGCCTTGCTCCCCACTACCCAACCGCCCCCCTCACACACATTTTTCAAGTCATACTTGTGAGGAGCCCTTACAGTTTGCCCTTTCCTGGAAAACTAGAGCAATATGGCCTAAACCTAGAATGAAAATATATCTTGGTCTGCCTGGGACAATCTTAGTTTATGCCTGTTGTCCCACCAGGCTATTGAAATGGGAACTATTATTATTAATAATAATTAATATTATTAATGGTGTCCACTTTCATTCTTAAAAGTATCCCAGTTTGGAAAATAAATTATCTGATAGCCCTGCCTAAAGCTCTCCTCACCCTGGGCCATGGCTAAGCCACCTGGAATGAGGCCCATCACATCTGGCCTGGGCCTGCTCTCTTCCTGGGAACCCATCTTGCTCTTTAACCAAGCTTAACTTTTCAATTCTATCACTAGGGCTGCTTCTTGGTGTTCCCACCCTGCATACAAACAAAACAGTTTACTAGATCACATCTAGGTGATTAAGGGGAGGCTGAGGTGCTTTGCCTTTCTAGTTGGCCTCAAAGTGGGCATTAATCCATCTCCTTTTGGTGTCACCCCATTTAATTCCGCAGCTATGTTCTTCCTGCTTATAATCCCGGAAACCCTAACTTTTTGTCTCCTTTCCTTTCCTTTCTCTTCCTTCCTCCCAAAGAGGAGAGCCTGATGAACCCAGGATCTCTCTGAATCCAATACACTCCATGCAAACACCATCCTCTACCCCACTACCGAGACAGAGAGAGAGAGAGAGAGAGAGAGAGAGAGAGAGAGAGAGAGAGAGAGAGAGGGGTGGGGGGGAGGGAGAGAGAGAGAAGGACCCGGGGAAGGGAGAAAGAGAGTGAAGAAGGAAGAGGAGGGGAAGGGGAAGAAGAGGAGGAGGAGGGGAAAGGAAAGGACAGGAGAGGGGAGATTGATTGATTCAACCTCATTTAGGCTTTGTGACTAAGTTTCATTAGGCTTGTTGCCTAATTTGTTTTAGCTTCAGGGCATGTGAGCCAGTGACTATTTTCATGGCTAGATTAACTGTGTTTTGAAATAAATATGAAAAAGCTGTCAAACATGGATATCAATATATTGTGCAGAATAGAGTGCTATTCACAGAGCATACTCTGGATACCACATACTACAGCTTGAATTGTGGCAGCAGCTGTGCTAATCTGCAAACAAAATGGAAGCAAGGAAGAGGCCCCAGCAAGGGCAAAAGGGACATTACCAGTATGAAATGGGGGGATTAACAAACAGGACCTTTCTCAGACCCTTAGAAAACTGAATGGTCTGGGGGGAAGCTGAAGGGTATGGTATGCTCACCTGTACAGCTATGGGGCTGTACATATATGTACATATGCATGTCAAAACATACATAGATACATATACATCTGCCTGTGTGTGGATATATATGTGAGAGAAAGAGAAAGAGGCTATCAACATAGATAAATGTGTATCTGTGTGACTATGGGTATGTGCTTTTAGTTGCCTATGTCATGATTATGTGTATAGTTTTGTACACACAAGTGGTTGCTTATACATATGTGCGTCTTTGGTGATGCCTCAATCCAGCTCTACATGCATGAGTATATGTGCAAATCTATAGATAAACTTATGTACCTGGCAGTCATGATGATAATTCATATGTAAGGCTCAAATCAGTATTCAAAGGACTGTCACATCCATCCTCTCATTTGAACCTCATCGCAAGACAGAGATTATTACTCTCCCCCCCACCCACCATTTTACAGATAGGTAAAGTGAGGCTCAGAGAGGCCAAATGACTTGGCCATGGGTTGCAGATTAGGTAAATGGCAAAGTCAGGACTCTAATGTTGGTCTATCTGATGTCAGATCCTGTTCCTTACCCTATACCACACAGCACAAGGAGAAATGACGCAAAAGGGACTTGAACTTCAGGGTCTTCTTTACGCCCTCCCATTCCAAAGCAATCTTTTCTGTTAGTGCTGAAACAAATTCCATGAAAAGGAAGAGGGCTCCAGGACCTGTGCTATTCTCTGTTGAGCCATGGTCTGGAGACTGGCCTGCAAGTTGCTGGTCCTGCCTGGAGATGTGGCCAAATCCATTCATGGGACACAGATAAGCCATGGTCCCCTTGAGCAGGTATTCACTGGTGACATCCTGGAGCCCAAGGGGAGACTTCCAGGGGTTAGGAGTCAGAACAATAGGTTTGTTCCTTCCCTATTCTCTCCTCTGGCTGTCTGTCTTTCTCTTCCTAAGAGCCTCAGGCTCTCAACATCTGGTCTGACCGGTTCCACTGAGCCTTCCATGTTTGAGATATACTGTGAGGAGGGCAGGGAGCACAGGCTTGGCTAAGCCTGAATGTGAGTGGTGCCATCCCAGGGCAAAGCAGCAAATGAACCTGTTTGGGGTCCTGCTAACTTCCTTTACCCTGGCCACCAGGTCCCTCCAGCTGGTTGACCCGAAGATTTAAGGAAAACTTGCTTTTGGCTAGTCTTCCCATAGGCAAAATCTAGGTCAAAGCAAAAAACCACTGTGGCTCTTGGAACACACACAACTTTCCTGTTGTTCACCATTTGGATGATTAGAACCTGGTCAAGATTAATAGAGATAATGATAGTAACTCCAAATCTTCAGGATCACTAATTTGAAATCCTTGGAGAAGTCAGGGCTCAGGGAAAGGGGGGATGGTCTCCTAGTCATCTGCAGGCAGGAGATCCTCACCATTCCCCCTCTCTATTATGACTGTACTCAGTCATCCCAACTGGTCACCAGAATTTTAACTTGCTAATATTTACAGCCTCCCATAGGGGGCCCTTACTGGGACTTCCTGGCATTTGTCCTCCCCTCCCCCACCCCAGAAGATGAACCCTCCTTCCAGGTAATAGGATGGGAGGTCCCAATGGGCAAGGAGGTCAAGGGGCTTGGCAGGATAAGCTCTTAGGAGGCAGGACACAGAGCACCATGTTGTAGATAGAGCTGTTTGGGTTCAAAATTGTTGTATGTGTATGTGTAGACCACTCACAGTCATTGGTTCCCTCCAGAATTTAGGGAGGAGCTTATAGGCTGATGTGGCCAGTGCAGGATTACCCAACAGGTGGACTAAGTATGAGTTTAGGGCATCAATGAAGCAAGGGCACCCCAAAATGAAAAAATTATATATTTAATGAATTGTTTCAGAATTCAGCAGTTGGAAAAACAGTGCTGCAAGCCTCTAAAGGTATTAATCTGGTCCTGGGAATGACCAACATCAGAGACGCCTAGATGGTATCTTGAGAAGGCACCTTTACCTCCAAAATTCCTGAATGAGTAATGCTAAACTCCCTTGGGCTCACTTGGGGTTACATTAGCTTACTAGACAGATAACAAGAAGAGCAAATGCTTATATGTGCCGGTAAAAGTACTTACTATGTGCCAGACACTGTTCTGAGATATATATAACTCACTTAACAACCCTACTGGTAAGTACTCTTGTTATCCTCCCTTACGCATGATGAACTAGTGGCACGGAGAGGTTAAGTACCTTGCCTAAGGACACACAGCTGGTAAATGGTGGAGCCAGGAATTACCCAGGCAGTTTGGCTCCAGGGTCAGTCAGTGCTCACTCAAGAGGACTGCAAGAAAGGAGGACTCTCAGTGGTACTTTTCCCATAAGACACGAACTCCCTTTTAAAAAAATAAAGCTAAGATTTTAAAAAAGTGATCTTAAAGTAGAGAATATTCAGGAAAGATGTCCAGGCATGTTGACTCAGCATATCATAATCTGTCCCACCAAATCTCAGTTTCACATTGAGGTACTTGCTCACTTGTGCACACATGCTCTCTCTTTGCCTCTCTTGGGTGGAATTCTTCAAGGAGATAGGATAGAGACCATGGGATAGCTACCATTTCCAAAACTCATCTTTCCTCAAATCAGGGAGGATCAGTTTTCAATTTTCATCAGAGAAGTTGTTCTCTTACACTCACTGTCTCACCATTCCTTATAACCTCTGACCCCTTGCCAGGAAGCACCCAAGACCTCTTTGGTTTATAGAAACCGTTGGTTCTAAGCACCACTAAGTTTCTAGGAGGTCCAGCTTTTTCATTGCTTAAGTGGAGAAATCAAGGCCCAGAAAGGGAAAGGGACTTGTCAAGGTCACAAAGACAGTAGCAGAGCCAGAAGCAGAAATTGGCTCTCCTGACTCCCAGTCCAGTGCTCTTTCTTGATCCCAGCCAGCAGGCCTTAGCTATGCCCAGATCCTTCCTTCCATGACACTTATTGCTGTCCCCCTTAGCTTTTTGACTCTCAATTTGTTTCAGGCTGCTATCAAGTTTAGGAAAAACTGTTCCAGGTTTCAGGGAGCTCCTACATCTCTGCCCCCATGAAACATGGAATTGGGAGACCTGGTTTCTAGTCTCAGCTCTGCTACATATTAAGTATATGAGACGTTGGGCCACTCACTTGCCCTCAATCTGCTCTCCATTTTCTGCAACTGTAAAATGGGAATGGTTCTCTACACAGCCCTTCCCTGCCATGAACTTTTCCTTAACTAACACAAACCACATTGACTTTTCATTTTCCAGAACCCCTCAACATACCACTTGTTGTGATCAAAGAAGTTGGCACACAATGAGATTCAACTGAGTATTTTATTTCATAACTGTCTCTGTTGCAAGGATAAACATCAATTAAGATGTAAACTACAAATGTACCACACACAGAAGGGATTATTATCACTCAATTGTCTCCCCCTCTTCTGGGGCTCATAGCATCAGACCTGTTTGGGACTCAGGGTGAGGGGCTGAGAGCTGCTGCCACTTCTGCTCTCAGGCCCTTTATCCCTCTTCTTGGACCTCTTAGAAAAAGTACCTGGCTGCTGACATGGAAGAGCAGGTGGTGTAGGCTGGGTGGGCTATGCCACAAGCCACTTGTAGGCACCTCATTCTGTGGCCCAATGTCCAGACATCCCCCTGTCCCATACCCTTTTCTCTAAATGTCCTCAGGATTTTCCTCTCCTCCTTCCCTTCCACTCCACTCCACCTGCTGGGTCAGGGACTTCCAGAGGGCAAAGACCCAGACATTGAGTAACAACCAAACTGTCCAATTCTCAACCTTCAGCCGACCACTGCCCAATTCATAGGCTCCTCTCCACTTAGCTAAGTCCCTTTTCAAGTTACAACTCTACCAGCAAAACTTCATTGATTCCTCTGGCCCTCACATTCGTCTCTCCTTTTCCACATCACCACACCAAAATTGCATTCAATTTTATATATACATATTTTTGCTACCTAGCGGTGATCTGTGGTTGTTTGGTATGTTATGTCTTCTCAAAGAAATTATAAACTTCTTGAGGAACACCTGTCCTTCTCTTGTTCATCCAAGGTCCAGCCTCCTAACACATAATAAACACCTATTGACTTGAATTGAACCAACATCAATTGAATTGAAGATGGAGAGTATGGGGAAGGCTTGTGAGCAAGGAGTGAACTATTTACTGAACACTTAGTATGTGTTAGGCTGTATGCTAGATGCTTTATATGCCTCCTCTCATTTACTCTCCACACCAATAATGACAGATGTTATTATTATCCCTATTTTACACATGAGAAAACTCAGACTTCAAGAAGTTAAAACCTTTGTCAAGGCCAGCCATATGGTGAGTATTTGAATCTAGTGCTGTTTGATTCCAAAGCCTATATTCAAAGAGTGGCTACAGCTTGAATGCTTATTAGCAAAGTGCTGAATAAGTAAATTATGACATACCCATATAATGGAACACTGTGCAGTTATAAAAAAAAAAGAGTGAGGATTTTATGCACTTAATGTGTAATAATATCCAAGATATATTTTGAAGTATAAAAGGCAAGGTGGAGGATAATGGGAATTAAAGGCTACCACTGTGTTTTTAAAATAGGATGTATACACACATACACAAATGCTTGTACATATACAGAATATCTCTGGAAGGACACCCCAGATAACACTGGTGGCCTCTAGGGAGGGGAACAAGGTAGGCACAAGATAGTGTAGGAGAGACGCTTTTTACCATCATACCTCTTGAATTCTGTCTCAGATTAAATAAATAAAATTACATTTATTACAACACAATACAATCTCTTTCCACAAAGTAGTGCCTGGGGATTAACTTTAGAAAAGTTCAGGGAAAGATGAAGGGGGCAGGATGCCAGTTATTGAACTGGGGAACCTCCAAGGTGCCAAAAGGCCCACCCCTTACACCCATTCCCCAACTCCTCTTATAAACCAACCTTCACTACAATCATCTACCTATAATACTGACTGAGGTTACATCTTTCCAGATCTCAGTTCTCTCCCTGTAAAATGGGAACCAAATGGTTAGGAATAGGTAGTCTCTAAAATGCCTTCCAGTTCACACATTTAAATAACTGAAAGTCAAGATGGTATGTCCTAGTATATTTGAAATATTAGTCTCAAAGAAGGACTTGGGGATTTTGTTTTGTTGTTTACAACAAGAAAGAAAAACATTTTCATTGTGAAATGGTATAAACATTTGTCTACTAAATGGTATTAATGGAGGCTCCATAAGTGTTCACTGAAATGCTGCTCAAAACTGCTATTGCAGAGAAACCAAGATGGAGGAGGAGTAGGAGGACGTGGAGGTCATCTTTACACAAATGCATCAAGAATACATCTACAGATGGAACAATTCTCACAGAACACCAGCTGAAAACTAGCAGAAGACCTTGGACAATGGAAAGGACAATAAAGATCCTCGCATAACCAGGTAGGACAAAAGAAAGAAGGAAGAAAGAAGAAGAGAGGAAGCAGTAAGGGATCTGCACCCCTGGGGGGTAGCTGAAACAGAGGAGAGGTTCCCACATCTGGGGAAGCCCCCTCACCAACGGGGAAATCAGTCGGGACAGAAGGGGAGCATCTGAGGCTGTAAGAGGAGGATGAAATGGCCAGTCTGTGGCAGACAGGACAGAGTGAGACCTACACAGACAGTCCGTGCCACAGCCCTGTGCACCCCAGACTGGAACGTGTGTCCACCAGTGCACACAGGGGCTGAGAGCTGGAACGTGGGAATTGGAGAGCAAACCCGGGGGGAGGACTGCAGTTGGCTGTGAGGAGACAGCCTGAGGGGACCGGAGGGAGGAAATCCATAACTAGGAATGCTTGTGGAGGAAACCCAGACTGCCACAGAAGCAAGGCGCCACTGTTGAGTGATGTGCAGGGGGTGGAGCCGCCATTGCAACCTCTCTCTCCCCACGCGCCAGCCCCCAGCCCTGCCAGGTGCTAGGAAAATCCCCCACCAGGGCTAACTTTCTCGCGCCTGCCACCAGGCACTGAGAAAAGTCCCCACCAGGGCTGACCTTCTCACACCTGATGTCAGGTGCTAGGAAAGGCTCCCACTAAGGCCAGATCTCTCATGCCCATGGTCACCAGCTTCCCCACACACCTGTTGCTGCCAGGGCCCCTGTGACCCAGGCATTTCATGCCATCTCCATGCCCTGTCCTCACCAGGGCAGACCCGAGTGCTCCAGGACAGCCTCAGGAGCAGAGTCCTGTGGGTGGCCCACACGCAGAGGTGGGGCCATAGCTGAGCCCCAGGGCGGGGCGACTAGGAAGAGGAAAGAAAATCTTTCCACGCAGTAGCACAAGCTGCAGATTAAATCCCCACGATCGGCTTGGTAATATCTTGCATCTATGGAATATCTGAATGGACAATGAGTGGTCCCAAAACTGAAACCAGTCTAGCCCTAGCAGCTATGGACTTTGGGGACTAGTATATGCAGGAGTTATGCCAGGTCAGAGTCTGAGCTGCCCCCACAGTGCCCACAAAGGAACCAGAGACCTACCTAGAGGTTTTGGAGGGCTTCCTGGGGAGGTGGAGGTTGACTGTGACTCACGGTGGGGCAAGGACACTGACAGCTGAAACCCCAGGAAAATATAATTATTACTATTTCTTTTTATGTTTTGTCTTGTTATGTTGTTGTTTTTTATTATTTTTTTAAGTTTTAGTTTTTTAAATTTTTAATATATTTTTTATTTTTTTATATTTCTATGTCTATGTTGCTTCTTTTGTTGTTCTGTGTTTTTTCCTTGTTTTTTTAACTTCCTTTGTTCTATTTTGTTTAGCTTTTTTTCCTTTGTTCTATTTGTTCTTACCTTTTTTTAATCTTTTTTTGGTGCTTGTACTGTTTTCTTTGCTGTTTCCTTCAGTTGCCATTGTGCTTTTGTTTTGTTTTTTATTTTTTGTTTTTGTTAGTTTTGTTTTTAATTGTTTGATTTCATCTTGGGATTCTTTTGTTTGTCTGGTTATTCTCTTGTTTTTTGTTTTCTCTGTTTTTGTTTCTTATCTTGTGTGTGTGTGTGTTTGGTTTTTTTTGTTTGTTTGTTTGTCTGTTTCTGTTTGTTAGGTTTTGCTTTTACCTTTGTCTGGGGTTCTGTTTGTCTGTTCATTTGATTGTCTGTGTTTAATTGTTGCTGTCACTGTTTGCTTGATTTTGTCTTTGCTATTGTCTTGGGTTTTGTATGTCTGTTTGTTTTCATCGTGCCCTTTTTTTCCTTTTATTTTTTTGCCATTTCTGCCAAGCCGTGTGGCTTGCAGGGTTTTGGTTCCCAGGCCGGGGGTTGGGCTTGAGCCTCTGGGGTAGGAGTGCCGAGTCCAGGATGCTGGAACACCAGAGAATTCCTGACCCCAGGGAATGTTAATCAGTGAGAACTCTCCCAGAGGTCTCCATCTCAACTCCAAGACCCAGTTCCACTCAACTGCCTGCAGGTTTCAGTGCTGAATGCCACACGCCAAATGACAAGCGAGACAAGAACACAAACCCAACAATCAGCAGACAGGCTGCTTAAAGTGATATTAAGCCCACAGACACCCCAAGACACACAACCTGATGCAGCTCTGCCCATAAGAGGCCAAAGGTCCAGCGCCACACACCAGAATGCAGGCACCAGTCCCTCCCACCAGGAAGCCTACACAAGCCACTGGAACAACCTCATCCAATGGGGGCAGACACCAGAAGCAAGAGGAATTATGACCCTACAGCCTGCAGAGAGGAGATCTCAAACACAGAAAGTTAGACAAAATGAGAAGACAGAGAAATACGTTGCAGACGAAGGAGCAAGGTAAAAACCCATAAGACCAAATAAATAAAGAGGAAATAGGCAGTCTACCTAAAAAAGAATTCAGAGTAATGACAGTACAAATGATCCAAAATCTTGGAAATAGAATGGAGAAAACAGAAGAAAAGTTTAATAAGGACCTAGAAGAACTAAAGAACAAACTGTGATGAACAACACAATAAGTGAAATTAAAAATACACCAAAAGGGCTGTCCTTTGGTCTTTTTTAAGGTTTCCTTTGCTGTGCAAAAGCTTTTAAGTTTCATTAGGTCCCATTTGTTTATTTTTATTATTTCCATTTCTCTAGGAGGTGGGACAAAAAGGATCTTGTTGTGATTTATGTCATAGAGTGTTCTACCTATGTTTTACTCTAAGAGTTTTATAGTGTCTGGCCTTACATTTAGGTCTTTAATCCATTTTGAGTTTACTTTTGTGTATGGTGTTAGGGAGTGCTCTAATTTCATTCTTTTACAAGTAGCTGTCCAGTTTTCCCAGCACCACTTGTTGAAGAAGCTATCTTTTCTCCATTGTATATTCTTGCCTCCTTTATAACAGATAAGGTGACCATATGTGCATGGATTTATCTCTGGGTTTCTATCCTATTCCACTGATCTATATTTCTGTTTTTGTGTCAGTACCATACTGTCTTGATTACTGTAGCTTTGTAGTATAGTCTGAACTCAGGGAGCCTGATTCCTCCAGCTCCGTTTTTCTTTCTCAAAATTCCTTTGGCTATTTGGGGTCTTTTGTGTTTCCATACAAATTGTGAAATTTTTTCTTCTAGTTCTGTGGAAAATGCCATTGGTACTTTGATAGGGACTGCACTGAGTCTGTAGATTTCTTTGAGTAGTATAGTCATTTTCACAATGTTGATTCTTCCAATCCAAGAACATTGTATGTCTCTCCATCTGTTTGTATCATCTTTAATTTCTTTCATCAGTATCTTATAGTTTTCTGCATACAGGTCTTTTGTCTCCTTAGGTAGGTTTATTCCTTGGTATTTTATTCTTTTTGTTGAAAAGGTAAATAGGAGTGTTTCCTTAATTTCTCTTTCAGATTTTTCATCCTTAGTATCCAGGACTGCAAGAGATTTCTGTGCATTAATTTTGTATCCTGCTACACTACCAAATTCATTGATTAGCTCTAGTAGTTTTCTGGTAGCATGTTTAGGATTCTCTATGTATAGAAGCATGTCATCTGCAAACAGTGACAGTTTTATTTCTTCTTTCGAATTGGATTCCTTTTATTTCCTTTTCTTCTCTGATTGCTGTGGCTAAAACTTCCAAAACTAAGTTGAGTAAGAGTGGTGAGAGTGGGCAACCTTGTCTTGTTCCTGATCTTAGAGTAAATGGTTTCAGCTTTTCACCATTGAGAACGATGTTGGCTGTGGGTCTGTCATATATGGGCTTTATTACGTTGAGGTAGGTTCCCTCTATGCCCACTTTCTGGAGAGCTTTTATCATAAATTGGTGTTGAACTTTGTCAAAAGCTTTTTCTGCATGTATTGAGATGATCATGTGGTTTTTCTCCTTCAATTTGTTAATATGGTGTATCACATTGATTGATTTGCGTATATTGAAGAATCCTTGCATCACTGGGATAAACCCCACTTGATCATGGTGTATGATCCTTTTAATGTGCTGTTGGATTCTGTTTGGTAATATTTTGTTGAGGATATTTGCATCTATGTTCATCAGTGATATTGGCCTGTAGTTTTCTTTTTTGTGACATCTTTGTCTGGTTTTGGTATCAGGGTGATGGTGGCCTTGTAGAATGAGTTTGGGAGTGTTCCTCCCTCTGCTATATTTTGGAAGAGTTTGAGAAGGATAGGTGTCAGCACTTCTCTAAATGTTTGATAGAATTTGCCTGTGAAGCCATCTGGTCCTGGGCTTTTGTTTGTTGGAAGATTTTTAATCACAGTTTCAATATCAGTACTTGTGATTGGTCTGTTTATATTTTCTATTTCTTTCTGGTTCAGTCTTGGAAGGTTGTCCTTTTCTAAGAATTTGTCCATTTCTTCCAGGTTGTCCATTATATTGGCATATAGTTGCTTGCAGTAATCTCTAACGATCCTTTGTATTTCTGCAGTGTCAGCTGTTACTTCTCCTTTTTCATTTCTAATTCTGTTGATTTGAGTCTTCTCCCTTTTTTTCTTGATGAGTCTGGCTAATGGTTTATCAATTTTGTTTATCCTCTCAAAGAACCAGCTTTTAGTTTTATTGATCTTTGCTATTGTTTCATTTCTTTTTCATTTATTTCTGATCTGATCTTTATGATTTCTTTCCTTCTGCTAACTTTGGTTTTTTGTTTGGTTGCTTCTTTTTCTTTCTCTAATTGCTTTAGGTATAAGTTTAGGTTGTTTATTTGAGATTTTTCTTATTTCTTGAGGTAGGATTGTATTGTTATAGACTTCCCTCTGAGAACTGCTTTTGTTGCATCCATAGGTTTTGGGTCGTCGTGTTTTCGTTGCCATTTGTTTCTAGGTATTTTTTCATTTCCACTTTGATTTCTTCAGTGATCTCTTTGTTATTTAGTAGCATATTGTTTAGCCTCCATGTGTTTGTATTTTATAGTTTTTTCCTGCAATTGATATTTATTCTCATAGTGTTGTGGTCGGAAAAGGTACTTGATAGAGTTTCAATTTCCTTAAATTTACCAAGGCTTGATTTGTGACCCAAGATATTTTCAAATGAAGCAACTGACAAAGGATTAATCTCCAAAATATACAAGCAGCTCATGCAGCTCAATATCAAAAAAACAAACAACCCAATCCAAAAATGGGCAGAAGACCTAAATAGACATTTCTCCAAAGAAGATATACAGATTGCCAACAAACACATGAAAGGATGCTCAACATCACTAATCATTAGAGAAATGCAAGTCAAAACTATAATGAGGTATCACCTCACACCGGTCAGAATGGCCATCATCAAAAAATCTACAAACAATAAACGCTGGAGAGGGTGTGAAGAAAAGGGAAGCCTCTTGCACTGTTGGTGGGAATGTAAATTGATACAGCCACTATGGAGAACAGTATGGAGGTTCCTTAAAAAACTAAAAATAGAAGTACCATGTGACCTGCAATCCCAGTCCTGGGCAAATACCCTGAGAAAACCGTAATTCAAAAAGAGTCATGTACCACCATAACGTTCATTGCAGCTCTATTTACAATACTCAGGACATGGAAGCAACCTAAGTGTCCACTGACAGATGAATGGATAAAGAAGATGTGACACATATATACAACAGAATATTACTCAGCCATAAAAAGAAACGAAATTGAGTTATTTGTAGTGAGTTGGATGGACCTAGAGTCTGTCATACCGAGTGAAGTAAGTCAGAAAGAGAAAAACAAATACCATAGGCTAACACATATATACGGAATCTAAAAAAAAAAAAAGGTTATGAAGAACCTAGGGGCAGGACAGGAATAAAGACGCAGACCTACTAGAGCATGGACTTGAGGACATGGGGAGCGGGAAGGGTAAGCTGGGACGAAATGAGAGAGTAGCATTGACATATATACACTACCAAATGTAAAATAGATAACTAGTGGGAAGCAGCTGCATAGCACAGGGAGATCAGCTTGGTGACTTATGACCACCCAGAGGGGTGGGATAGGGAGGGTGGGAGGGAGACGCAAGAGGGAGGGTATATGGGGATATATGTATACATGTGGCTGATTCACTTTGTTATACAGCAGAAACTAATGCAACATTGGAAAGCAATTAAACTCCAATAAAGATGTTTAAAAAATACACTATAAGGAATCAATAGCAGAATAACTGAGGCAGAAGAACAGTTAAGTGAGTTGGAAGATAGAATGGTGGAAATCACTGCCACAGAGCAGAATAAAGAATAAAGAATGAAAAGAATTGAGGACCATCTCAGAGACCTCTGGGACAACATTAAACACACCAACATTCAAATTATAGGGGTTCCAGAAAAAAAAGAGAAATAGAAAGGGTCTGAGAAAATATTTGAAGAGTTTATAGTCGAAAACTTCCCTAACATGGGAAAGGAAATAGTAAGTCAAGTCCAGGAAGTGTAGAGAGTCCCATACAGGATAAAACCAAGAAGAAACAATGCTGAGACACATATTAATCAAACTATCAAAAATTAAATACAAAGAAAAAATATTAAAAGAAGCAAGGGAAACCAACATATAACATACAAGAGAACACCCAGAAGGTTATCAGCTGATCTTTCAGCAGAAACTCTACAGGCCAGAGGAGTGGCAGGATATATTTAAAGTGATGAAAAGGAAAAATCTACAACCAAGATTACTCTACCCAGCAAGGATCTCATTCAGATTCAATGGAGAAATCAAAAGTTTTACAGACAAGCAAAAGCTAAGAGAATACAGCACCACCAGACCAGCTTTGCAACAAATGCTAAAATAACTTCTCTAGTCAGGAAACACAAGTGAAGAAAAGGACCTACAAAAAGAAACCCAAAACAATTAAGAAAATGGTAATAGGAACAAACATATCAATAATTACCTTAAATGTAAATGGATTAAAGGCTCCAACCAAAAGACACAGACTGGCTTAATGAATACAAAAACAAGACCTGTATATATGTTGTCTATAAGAGATCCACTTCAGACCTGGGAACACATACAGACTGAAAGTGAGGGGATGGCAAAAGATATTCCATGCAAGTGGAAATCAAAAGAGAGTTGGAGTAGCAATACACATATCAGATAAAATAGACTTTAAAATAAAGACTGTCACAAGAGACAAGGAAGGATACTACATAATGAACAAGGGATCAATCCAAGAAGAAGATATAAAAATTGTAAATATTTATGCACTCAACATAGGAGCACCTCAATACATAAGGCAAATGCTAATAGCCATAAAATGGGAAATCGACAGTACCACAATAATAGTGGGGGACTTTAACTCTCCAATTACACCAATGGATAGATCATGCAGACAGAAAATTAATAAGGAAACACAAGCCTTAAATGACACATTAGACCAGATAGACTTAATTGATATTTCTGGGACATTCCATCCGAAAGCAACAGAATACAGTTTCTTCTCAAGTGCGCATGGAACATTCTACAGGGTAGATCACATCTTGGGTCTCAAAGCAAGCATCAGTAATTTAAGAAAATTGAAATCATATCAAGCATCTTTTCCAACCACAATGTTATGAGACTAGAAATCAATTACAGGAAAAAAAACTCTAAAAAACACAAACACATGGAGGCTAAACAATACGTTATTAAATAACGAAGAGCTCACTGAAGCTACCAAAGAGGAAATCAAAAAATACCTAGAAGCAAATGACAATGAAAACACGACAACCCGAAACCTATAGGATTCAGCAAAAGCAGTCCTAAGAAGGAAGTTTAAACCAATACAATCCTACGTCAAGAAACAAGAAAAATCTCAAATAAATAACCTAACCTTAAACCTAAAGCAACTAGAGAAAGAAGACCAAATAAAACCCAAAGTTATTAGAAGAAATCATAAAGATCATAGCAGAAATAAATGAAATAGAAACAAAGAAAACAATAGCAAAGATCAATAAAACTAAAAGCTGGGTCTTTGAGAAGATACACAAAATTGATAAACTTTTAGCTAGACTCATCAAGATAAAAAGGGAGATTTTAATTTCAATAAAATTAGAAATGAAACTAAATGAAATTAGAAATGAAATTAGAAACGAAAAAGAAGTTACAACTGACACCACAGAAATACAAAGGATCATAAGAGACTCTTACGGGCGACTATATGCCTATAAAATGGACAACCTGGGAGAAATGGACAAATTCTTAGAAATGTACAACCTTCCAATACTGAACCAGGAAGAAATAGAAAATATGAACAGACCAATCACAAGTAATGAAATTGAAACTGTGATTAAAAATCTTCCAACAAACAGAAGTCCAGGACCAGATGGCTTCACCAGCGAATTTTATCAAACGTTTAGAGAAGAGCTAATACCTATCCTTCTCAAGCTCTTCCAAAAAATTGCAGAGGGAGGAACATTCCCAAACTCATTCTACAAGGCCACCATCACCCTGATACCAGAACCAGACAAAGATGTCACAAAAAAGAAAACTACAGGCCAATTTCACTGATGAACATAGACGCAAAAATCCTCAACATAACACTAGCAAAGAGAATCCAACAACACATTAAAAGGATCATACACCATGATCAAGTGGGATTTATCCCAGGGATGCAAGGAATTTTTAATATTTGCAAATAAATCAGTGTGATACACCACATCAACAAATTGAAGAACAAAAACCATATGATCATCTCAATAGATGCAGAAAAAGCTTTTGACAAAATTCAACACCCATTTATGATAAAAACTCTCCAGAAAGTGGGCATACAGGGAACCTACCTCAATATAATAAAGGCTATATATGACCAAACCCACAGCAAACATTATTCTCAATGGTGAAAAACTGAAAGCATTTCCTCTAAAATCAGGAACAAGACAAGGGTCCCTACTTTTGCCACTATTATTCAACATAGTTTTGGAAGTCATAGCCATGGTAATTAGAGAAGAAAAAGAAATAAAAGGAATCCAAATTGGCAAAGAAGAAGTACAACTGTCACTGTTTGGAGATGACATGATACTATACATAGAAAATCCTAACGATGCCACCAGAAAATTACTAAAGCTCATCAATGAATCTGGTAAAGTTGCAGGATACAAAATTAATACACAGAAATTCCTTGCAATCCTATACACTAACAACAAAAGATCAGAAACATAAATTAAGGAAACAATCCCATTTACCATTGCAATGAAAAGAATAAAATGCCTAGGAATAAATCTACCTAAGGAGGCAAAAGGCCTATATGCAGAAAAATATAAGATACTGATGAAAGAAATCAAAGACAACACAAACAGATGGAAAGTTATACCATGTTCTTGGATTGGAAAAATCAGTACTGTGAAAATGACTATACTACCGAAAGCAATCTACAGATTCAATGCAATCCCTATCAAATTACCAATGGCATTTTTCACAGAACTAGAACAAAAATTTTACAATTTGTATGGAAACACAAAAGACCTCGTATAGCAAAAGCAATCTTGAGAATAAAAAGAAAAAGAGCTGGAGGAATCAGGTTCCCTGACTTCAGACTATACTACAGGACTAGAGTAATCAAGACACTATGGTACTGACACAAAAACAGAAATACAGATCAATGCAAGAGGATAGAAAGTCCAGAGATAAACCCAAGCACCTATGGTCACCTAATCTATGACACGGGAGGCAAGAATGTACAATGGAGAAAAGACAGCCTCTTCAATAAGTGGTGCTGGGAAAACTGGACAGCTACATATAAAAGAATGAAATTAGAACACTCCCTAACACCATACACAAAAATAAACTCAAAATGGATTAAAGACCTAAATGTAAGGCCAGACACTATAAAACTCTTAGAGGAAAACATAGGCAGAACACTCTGATATAAATCACAGCAAGATCTTTTTTGACCCACCTCCTAGAGTAATGAGAATAAAAACAAAAATAAAGAAATGGGACCTAATTAAACTTAAAGCTTTTGCACAGCAAAGGAAACCATAAACAAGACGAAATGACAGCCCTCAGGATGGGAGAAAATACTTGCAAACGAAGCAACTGACAAAGGATTAATCTCCCAAATATACAAACAGCTCATGCAGCTCAATATCAAAAATACGAACAACCCAATCCAAAAATGGGTGGAAGACCTAAATAGACATTTCTCTAAGGAAGACATACAGATGGCCAATGAACAGATGAAGAAATGCTCAACATCACTAATTATTAGAGAAATGTAAATCAAAACTACAATGAGATATCACCTCACCCCAGTCAGAATAGCCATCATCACAAAATCTACAAACACTAAATGCTGGAGAGGGTGTGCAGAAAAGGGAACACTCTTGCACTGTTGGTGGGAATGTAAATTGATACAGCTACTATGGAAAGCAGTATGGAGGTTCCTTAAAAAGCTAAAATTAGAACTACCATGTGACCCAGCAATCCCACTACTGGGCATATACCCTTAGAAAACCATAATTCAAGAAGATGCATGCACCCAGTGTTCATTGCAGCACTATTTACAGTAACTGGGACATGGGAGAAACCTAAATGTCCATCAACAGAGAAATGGATAAAGAAGATGTGGTATATATATATACAATGGAATATTACTCAGCCATAAAAAGGAATTAAATTGGGTCATTTGTAGAGACATGGATGGACCTAGAGAGTGTCATACATAGTGAAGTAAGTCAGAAAGAGAAAAACAAATACCATATATTAACGCATATATGTGGAATCTGAAAAAATTGGTATAGACAATCTTATTTACAAAGCAGAAATAGGTACAAAGTTGGGGGGGGTGAATTGGGAGATTGCGATTGACACATATATACTATTGATACTATATATAAAATAGATAACAAATGATAACCTAGTGTATAGCAAGGGAACTCTACCTAGTGCTCTCTGCTGATCTAAATGGGAAGGAAATCCAGAAAAGAGGGGATGTATGTATACATATAGCTGATTCACTTTGCTGTACAGCAGAAACTAACAGTTTTAAAGCAACTATACTCCAATAAAAATTTTTAAAAAAACAAAAAAACCTGCTGTTGCAGTCCTCCTCCAGGCCTCTGGCTTTCTGTGGCCTCTGTTCTCTGGGGCTATCCTGTTTAGAACATAAGGAAATTGGCCCACTCCGAAACTGAATACAAAGGAGCAAGGCCCCTTCTTTGCTTAATGTCCCCTGGCCCAGACCTTCTGACCCTAAATATCCCTTTCCTTCTTCTCACTACCTGCAGGAGAACAGAGACTCTGTGAGAGACCCTCGGGAGGAAGCGACACCCTAACTCCACCCACCATCTGCCCCCAATGCGTAGCAATTCCTATTTAAAAACTCAGTCCTTGACTCAAAGGGAGGTTTGTGAGCTCCTGCCAAGAGCTGTAAATATTTCAACATGCCTTGTTTCCTTGAATGTATATGACCTGGGATCTGGCCCCTCCTCTCCCTGGGCTCCTAGAGAATTGAGGAACAAAGAAAACACGGCCAGTCCTTAGCTACAGGATACCCGGGTAAAACTGCAGAAGAATACAGAGGAGAGATGGGGAAGAGATGGCGTGGGGAGGTGGAAGGTGGGGAGGAGGGGTTGATTCCTCTTCCAGAAATATTTAGAGAAAGGTGTAGCAGCTCACTTTCTAGGAGCTGGAAAAGGTTACTGGATGATGATGATGATGATGATAATAATAATAATAATACCAACCCCTTCACAATTTACAAATGTCTTTCACATACAGAATCTCATGTGACCCTTCATAGTCCTATAAAAGTAAATGCTGTCAATCTCACTATGAAGATGAGAACACTGAAGCCTTGAAAGGTTATGTGACTTATTCAGGCTAACCAACTAAAAAGAGACAGTTTCTCTGGCCCTTTTTTGGACCCAAGGACCATGGACTCTGGGTAGAGTAAGATGGGTGGTTAGAAGAGTATGTCATGTATCACAAGACTGTGAGACTTTTGTTTACTAAACCCTTTCTTGGTCATCTCTTTTTATCCCTTAGTCATAAGGATGCCCTGAGGCTACAGGAATGGAAAACTCTGCAGCAGTCTTCCTTGGTAGCTGCGCCTCTCCCATCTTTAGTATGTATTAGGTGATATCTAAAAGCAGGAGTTCTGGTCTCATACTCTCTGGGTTCAAATCTTGGCTCTGCTATTATTTGCTATATGAGCTAAGCAAGCTACTTAACTTCTGTGCATCTTTCTCTTTATCTGTGAAATGGAGGAAATAATAGTACCTACCTCATAGAGTTGTTCAGAATTTAAATGGGTTGGTACATGTAAAGTGCTTAACATAATGCCTAGCACAGAATTAATTGCTAAATGCTAAATAAATGTTAGCAATTTCTATTGTTATTATTACTATTATTATTATTATTATTA
Organism: Balaenoptera ricei; assembly: GCF_028023285.1. Classification (NCBI taxonomy): domain Eukaryota; kingdom Metazoa; phylum Chordata; class Mammalia; order Artiodactyla; family Balaenopteridae; genus Balaenoptera; species Balaenoptera ricei. Next base: position 66,812,873 of record NC_082660.1, on the reverse strand, counting down.
GGGTGCTTGATGGAAGCAAGAAGCTAAATGTCAAAGAAATAACACTGTGGAAGAGCAGCTATCACTAGGCTGTATGCTTCATGTCTTTTCCCCCGTAATAGGGAAAGCTTATAGGGAGTCATCTCCATACTTCTACCCAGTCCTCTTGGGATCAGTGGCAACCCCACATGAGGGGCATGGGTGATGAACAGAAGGAGAGTTCTTTTCTTTGTGAGAAGCTCAGTTACCTAAACAAGTGACTGAACTTGTGACCTGAGTCTCATAGGCACCATGTTCTAAGCAACTGTGCTAATTGGCCCAGAGAGACATCACACACCCAGCTATACACACGTACACACAGGTCTGGACATATGGGTGCATGCACATACCCTTCCAGCCTGGGTAAGAAGGTGGGTGGACAGATCCACAGGATAAATTAGACAAGGAGACTGTGTGGGGACTGCTAGTTTAGTGACATTTCCTTTCCTTTTTTCCCTTCAGCTGCATGGAAGCAGGGAAGCAACTAACCTGGGAGTTTCACTTCCTCCCTCTCCATCCTCACTGAAAGCACTTTTGACTCTAGTTAGGACATGGGTGTCTGTCTCCTCCCCCCTCTGACTCCTCTACAATCAATTCTGCAGTATTTTTTGGCAAGAAGAGAGATGATAGGGGCTCAAAATAGAATGAAGAGCTCTATTCTATCGAGAACCCCTGAAGCTACTGAAAACCAATCTGAAGTCTCTGGAAGTTCAGTTGGCTGAGGAATTGAGGGACAACAATAGTGAGGATTTGAAGAGAAAGGGTGCAACTGACCAGGACATTTGTCGAATACTATTGAGTAAGACCTGCTACAATGCTATCTCTTTGACTGGGGTCCTGGGGCTGTGAAAAAAGGAGGTGTGGAAATGATGAAAAGGGTTTCATAGCAGCTATCTTACTGCAAAAATCCAGAGGTGATAGCTTCTACACTCTTGAGTGCTTCACAGGAAGTCACCCTTCCCCAAGAAAGTGGAGAATAAGAGAGGAGAAAGGGGAAAAGGGAAAAGATACTTCCACAGGATGTGTGGGAATGGGCCTGAGATCCAGTCTGGAGTGAGGCCTGTACAACATCCAAACCCCAGCTGTTCCTCTAATTGAATGAGGGAAAGAAGAAGAGAGAACAATACTGGGAGCAAAGGGATGGCATATGAGCAGAGGTATTACAGATGCACTGTGAAAATAGGAGGAGCCAAGAAAATGTGTGGTTGGGACAGCCAGTTTTAGTCCTTCTTCTACCAACCCCAGAAAAAAAGCAAGCAAGAGAATAGAGAAAGACAAGACTTCCAGGGTGAAGAAGCATGTACTTCCTCAAGCCACCCAAGCAGGCCACATTCCCTAGCCACAAAATAAGTGCCAAGTGATTTCACATTAGTAATCACAGTACCTTGACTTCAAGGCAAATGATTAAACATCCCTAGGCTTAGTCCTCTGTTACCCTTAAAACGGGAGAGGGCTGGAGTATCCTAAACCCTCTTCCCAATAACCTTTGAATACCAAGAGGGATGCAGGATAAGGAGAGGATGGAAGCAGAAAGAAACTTACAATAAATGTTTCCAAGCCCCACTGTTGAGGAGTTGCAAAGAGTCCATGCCAAGAGGTACAATCCAGGCTGGCCATATTCTCTCCATCACTCTTACCTAACAAGTTTCCCAATCTGGGCCCTTTGCACTAGTCCCCCACAACCCCTACAGAAGCTTCTGTTACATTAAACCTAATTCTGTAAACAGATGAGAAAAGACTTTTTTCAGATAGAATACTCATAATCCATGGCTTGAGGTGTAGAGTGTGTGTGTGTGTGTGTGTGTGTGTGTGTGTTTTATGAATAAAGATTTTTCTCTAAGGTTTACTCATTCAATCCCAGGTGAAATAATTCCTTTCAAAACAGGAAATCCCACTCCATCTTTCACACACTCTGAAAAGAGTAAATGATTCTTTCTTTTCAAAATGCAATAAAACAAAAAGATGTTGATGGGAAAAGCAGCATACCCTCCTGGGAAACTGGTCTGCTCAAAAGGTCCAGATGACATCCTTTATATATTTCTGTAAATGTTGATAGTCCGTTTGTTTACTCTTCATGGCACTGCAGGAAATATTTCCAAAGCAAGTATAAATTCAGGGAAAAGGAGAGAGAGCTCTGTGCCTGCTACTTCAGTAGCCACACTCTCAGCTAAGCCCTGAGTGAAGCTGAAGTTGCCCAGAAATTGTGGATACTCAATATGGCCTTCTCTAGGATGGCAAGCAGCAGCCCTCTCATACCCACTACAAGGCAGCAGCCCTTAGCCAGCTATAAAGATGCCCTGTCTGAAGCCTCCTGAAGGAAAACACTGTATTGCACTTAGGAATCTTGGTTTACTCTTCTATCCTGAAGTAACAGCAAACCAAGATCATACTAACCATGCATTTCTGAGAAATGAGAATGAGCTGTGGAAAATTAAGTTTCAGGAGAGGGGTCCAAACTGAGGCTTAAGGGAATGCTTGAAGTTTAATGCTTTTTAGAAACAGGCTCAAATGCTGGGAAACAGCAGCATACAGAACTACTCTGCTAGCCTGCAGCAGGCCAAGTTGAGGGAATTCTCTTGGAGGCCCAATTCTATGCTAAGCAGGACATTCTGGGAGAAGCATTGTGGATGTGAAGTTGCCTTTACACACTGGGTTAAAAAAAAAAAGTGGATCTTTTCAACCACATCAGTACATATGAGTTAGCCCCATAGTCTTTTAATACACATGGAGAAATGATGTCTACAAGGTTTTCCATTGCTTTCCCAATCTCCTCCCAACCGATCCACACCCTCATTCAGGCAGATTAACATATTTCCATTTGTCTGAATGAGTCAAAATTTATGCCAAGTGAATAGTAAAGAATAAAATATCACATAATTTTAGAAGGATAGAACAGCAGAGCTAAGAAGTTTATCTAGTCAAACCCTTTCACTTTACAGATAGATAAACTGAGGTACAGAGAGGTAAAGTGCCTGCTCAAAGTCACAGAGCAAGTCAGGGGCACAAGTTGTCTAGCTCCTAGTCACTGCCTAGTTGGTATTACTGAGATCACCAGACCATTAGGATCCAGATTTAGACTTAGAATGAGCACTCGAGGCTACTGGACAGTGAGCCAGGGATCCAACTTCAATTGGCTACTCCAGCTCAAACAAGCATCCCCCTAGTTGGCTTCCAAGTACCCCAACCTCTCCTCCTCATCCCCTCCGGTATGAGTCAAGGTCTCAGTTTTGGACCTAGCTTGGTTGGAGAGGAGTCAGAGGAGTGACTTGAAAGATGCCTGGCCAATGGCCCTGTGGCCTAAAGCGCCATAGCAGGCTCTGAGCCAACCTTCTCTGGACAGTAAGCAAAAGCCTTCAGCCAAAGGCAAGACATTGGCAGATTTGCTCAAAAGATACCTGGCTCTCAAAGTCAGCAATTTAGTGGTCAGCCCAGTGAGACACTGAACTAAGCAATGAAAGCCCCTAAAATGGGGAAGAGAAAGATAGCTTAAACTGTCCCTGGCCCCATCTATCTTTGGGACTCTTTGCCCAAAGGCAGATTGTATCATTTATCCCATGCCTAGAAAATTCTGTCTCCATCAGAGTGGCCCATGAGCCTGAACTATCTGGTGCCCAATAATGAACCTTCCTGACCATTATTACCCCTTTCCCCAGGTGGTGAGAGACATAGCCCCACACTCCTCACCTGGGAGCCTACAAGGGTCATGCTTATAAACTGCCCAGGAAAAGATGCCTCCCATCATATTTTATGGCTCAGTGCTAGACTGGCAGTCAAGGTGGAAAGTGCAGGGTACTGGGTTTACTCTGGAGCACCTTCAAAAAGACCTAAGCTTGGAGCCAATGTTAAAAACTCTGACTTGTTCTGCCTTGTCTTCTGGACCCCCAACCCTAACCTTGCCCCAGCTCCAACTCATTTAGGGTTCCAGTAATGATCTGAGGCCTGCAATCAATGCTACCTTGCTCTTTCTTTCCTCCAAAATGCTCCCCTCTCATGCCAGGAAGCCATGATATACTTTCCACCAAATTGTTGGGTTGCCCATGTCCTGTCTGCTGCTTGGTCTGGGTTGGGGGAACTCCCAAATTTCCCACAAGCTCTACAAAAGTATAGGCTCATTCCTCTCTTGATTTTTTCCATTTTTCCCTAAATCGGACCTTGGTCACTTGCCTCCATCTCAAGAACCTTTTGTCTGCCAGTCATCCCAGGCCTAAGGCCCAGGGAAAGTTGGTTTCCTTTTCAAAATGGGTGAAGACAAAGGACAAGATACACTGCCACCATAGAATTGTATGCACCACAGAGTTCACAAAGACTGGACATTGCATGCTCTAGAATGGCCTGCATTCCACTTCCCTTCTACTCTCCATGGTTTTTTCACATGACCAGAGACCCCTCTGATGTGGAGTTAGCCCCCAGACATCAAAACAACCTTTCTCTGGGGCACCCTCACAATAGTCCCAGTCATCTGCAGAGCCTTAGACCCATTAAGCCAATCAGCACAGCTTTAGGACTGTGAAGATATTAGGCCTAGCCAAAGAGAATTTGGGTTGTGGGGTGCCTCCAAATATTAAATTCATAGATTTCTAGAGATGTAAGGCATGTCAGACATTAATAGAAATGGACAATGCACCAACCTCCTTGACTGTGGGAGTGTATATTCTGTGTTCCTCAGAATGGCTATTGGGCAAACACTGGCTGACAAACAGCAAGCTTCTACTGGCTTATGCTATCCCTTTGAGACACCAGTGCTGTGGCATAGGTAGCTGAGAAATTTTGAGTAAACGGCAGAAAGTGTGTGGAGACAGAGGCACATTTGGAATCTCAGGACCTGAATGGTTGCTTGGGAAAGCTGAGGGGCTCAAAAAAGGTAGTGGTGAGGATGAGATTTTCTAGGAACTCAGGAGTGTAGTGGGGTGTTCCTGACTTTTTAAAAATAAAAATTGAGGTGTTTCCCAGAGCCTCCAGTATCAAAAATAACTTTCATGAATTCAAGACACATACAGCAAGGACCCAAGCCAAAGTAGTCTGTGACCCTGGGGACATACCAAATTCCTTTCTATCCTTTCCTGACCTATACTCACCATAATTTAAACTGGTAACCCCAGCCCCTCAATGGACCTAGTCTGTGTCAGAACACACACCAGCCACACCTCTGCACAGCTCACTGCTACCCCCCCCCCTTCCCAGCTGCACTGTGAGGTCTTGACCGGAAAGTCTCAGCCAGCCCTCCCCCTGAGTCCCCTATGATCACCTACTTTGAAGTTTGTTCCCCAGCAGTGAACCTCTTCCTGGTAAAATAGTGGTTTTTCCAAGTTTTATTACACACTCCTAAGGCCCCAGCTCTAGGCCTGCTCACATCACATGAATGCCAGGGCCTAGCTTCAGCCCATCCCCCATTACCTCCCATGAAGTTTTACCCAGACTTTGCCACTGACCCCGAAGGCCAACAGCCTGCCTTTAACCACAGGGCAATGCTCAGCAGGTGCCCTCCAAGGTAACCTAGGCAACAGCCAGAGGCCCTACACTGGCTTCCTTCCCAAGAGCCCCTGAACTGCATCAAAGCAGGGAAAATGTAGTCCCAGGGGTGAGTGTGACAGTGACCTTCCGCCCAAATGTTGTTCCACACAGTCAGGGACCCCCTCCACTCAGGCGTCAACGCAGCCTGGGCAGTCCTGAGATTGCCTTGGACAGCCATTGCCGCACACTTGAACTTTCAAGTGGGGCCCCGCACACTAGAACGCCAATGGATCACAAGGTCAGAGGCACCAAGAGTCCCAAAACCTCTTAAAGGGCAGCCTAGCAAACTAAAAAAAGAAAAAAAGAAAAAAAAAAAAAAAGAAAAAAAAGAGTCCTTGGTTGAGAGCCGTAGGAGAGGCTCTCTAAGGGCCCAGGGAATCCACAGGTGGATGCCCCCAGAATTCAAGGCTTCTATTCACTAAATGATCCCCAGGCTCCCTCAAAGAGCAGCAGAAGTACGTGTTTGGGGGTGGCGAGAGGAGGGAACCCTTCAGTCCCAGGGCAACACTTATTCTGAGCTGCGTTTTAAAAAGCCACGTATTCTAAGCTGCAAACTTGCGGCGGGTCTCGAGTGGAGCTGTCCTGAGGAGCCACAAGAGGGAGTGAGCCTTGAGGAAGACGGCATCCCAAGCCCCTCGGCTCGCTCTCGAGACTCCTCATGAGAACGGCTGAGGGGCTTCGCCGGCGGCTTGCCGAGAAAGCGGGATGGCTACTTTGACTTCTCCGAGTCCACAGGCAGGCTCAACGGGAGGAGCGCACAAGCCTGTGGTCCTGTGGCCGCGGGCCTGAAGAGCGAGAGCTATGCCCCCAGCCCTGCTTGTCTTAGGGAAGAAGACCAAGTCAGCACCACACGAAGGCAGGAGGGGTGGAGGCCGGCATTCCGGCTAAAGACTAACGAGGCACCCAGCGGATAGCGGAGAGGCGCGGGGCGCCAGGCAGGGCAAGGCTGAGATTGGGGGCGGTGCGAAGTGAGCCTCAGGGCCCAGTCTGCCAGCCGCCTCACGCCTCTCTGGCAGGAGACCGCGGAGACTGCCTCCCCGCCTGCTTTGGGGTTCAGCTCAGAAGGCACAGAGATCCGCTCGCTCCCTCAGAGTGGCAGAGGACGGCCGGGCCCGGTTGGGCCGTAACCACGGCGGGCAAATAGACGCGCGCACACCCCCCACTCGCACTCCTTCCCTCCCTTCCTCTCTCTCCTGCAGATACACACGCCTGCCATGTGTCAGAGTCTTCGCTCAGTCACCAGGATTCCTAAAGTGTTTTTGACAGAAAACACCTCCGCTCCCCGTACAGGGACAGGGGCTGCTGCGGAGATCTGCGGTACAGTGTTTCTCTCAAAGTCCTCCCAACCTCCAAACTCTCTCCTCTCTCCATGTCTTCGCACTCCACCCACCCCCCCCCCCCAAAATAACCAAAAAACAAAAAAACCACAACAACATTCTGCAAATATTTTCCCCCAGTACACACGCTCAGAGTACTTTAAACAAACCCGAAAGGTGCGTCTGGATATGTCCCAGAGCAAAAAAGTTCATTCCTTGCGTATGATCAACGAAGGTCCCAGGTCCCACCCCCGGGACTTCTTGCGCCTAGTCTCCACAGCCGAGGCTGCCCAGAGCCCGGCAACCGGCGCTCTAGCAGCGCCACGGGCAAGGGGCAAGGGGGAGGAGTCCAAGCGGCGCGCTAGAGGGGTGCCTCGGACCAGGAGGTATAGGATCGGCGGCAGCCGGAGCGGACACCCTTGCCTAGAATGCCAGGTGGGGCGCGCGGAGCCGCTCACCTGCTTGGAACTCCACTTGGCGATTTTTCTCTCTTTCCTCCTGCAGCAACATGGAGTAGAGAATCCCGAAGGAGTTCTGGATGCCAAAGATGGAGCCGTTGCACCAGGTGGCAGCGAAGACCACCATCCAGCCGAAGCCACCTTCGGGGGGCTGGAAGCCGCGCGCGGTGCCGCGGGTCTCCACGGTGGGCGTGGGCTCGGGTTCGTGCACCGGCTCAGGCTCAAACTCCAGCTCCGGCAGTGGTGCAGGGTCCGGTAAGGGCTGGGGCTCCGGCTGGGGCTCTGGCTGGGGCTCGGGTGGGGGTACTGGCACGGGCTCGGGCTCCGGCTCCGGCTCCGGCTCTGGCTCGGGGCTACCCACCCGCTCCTGCTGTTCCTGGTCTGCCTCCCGCCAGGGCCCCTTAGCTTCCTCGCTCGCCGGGCTTTGCAGCGCCATCGCGGCCGGGGGACTGTGGCTGCTCGGGCCGGAGGAGCCGCTGTGTGGCTGGTACTTGTTTCTGCTGCTGCTGCTCCAAGCGCTGCTACTGCTGCCTCCTCCTCCCGGCTCCGCGCCCCAGCTGGCCAGCCTGTCCCGAGACAGACGGTCCCTCGAGCCCTCTCCTCCTCCTCCCCCATCCCCCCTCCTCCTCTCCCCATGTCATCTCTCTCCTCCCCCTCCTCCTCCTCTCCCTTCCCCCCAACCTCTTCCTCCCTCAACAGGCAGCCGCTACAGCCTCTCTCTTCTCCCCAGCCCTTCCTCCTCCTCCTCATACTCGCCTACCTACTCAATCCGCAGCTGTCTCCCTCAACTCCCTTTCCAAACTACTGAATCCTGTTCTCCTTGTCCAGAAGCCCAGTAGAGGGATAGTTAAAATGGAAAAACGAGAGCATAAACTATCCTGTTCCTCTGCCCTCTCCTCCCTGCAGGCTCCAAACGAGCATTGATCAACCCAGAACCCCCAGGGAAGACCCCGCCTGTCCTTTGCTCCCACTCTCTCCTTTCTCACAAGTAGCCTGGAACTGGGGTGGCCCCAGGGACCCCAGGACGAGAGGTGGCCCTTGAGAGACCCCACCCCGCCCTCAGTAGTGCCTATGCCCCCCTTGGGTTTGAGGGGGACTTGGAAGGGACACCCAAGCTTGGACAGAGGGTGGGCACAGTCTTCTCGAGCCCGGGGGCTCAGCCCCCCACAGTCCTGCGCAACAGCCCCCCCATCCCCGTCTCTCCCCCTCCACCCCCGCCCTTCCCGGCAAATCCCTGGCGGGGCACGGATGGGAGGAGGCGGCCCGGCAGCGAGGCCCGCCTCTCCGGGCAGTCAATCAGGGCTTTGTTTGCGCCAACCTGGAGCCCAGAGGAGCCGTAGAGGGCCGGGTCTGGGCCGGGGGCCGGGCCAGGTAGGGAGGGAGGTGCAGTGGCACCGGAGGGAGCCGGGCCCGGGCGGGGCGGGAGCCAGAGCTCAGCTCAGGCTCCTCCCGGCTCTCTGTCCCGCATTGGGGAACTGGGAGTCAGGGCCAGGTCGAGCCGCCAGTTCGGGCAAGGGCCGCTCAGCCCCCAACATCCCAGCTGGGCTGGTCCCCCGGGCCTCCGCCGCGGCTTTTCGGGCGCTCAGGAACTCGGCCGAGGCGCTAGCGGAGGGATGTCTTCCCAGCACCCACCGCGCCCTTCCGCCCACCTCGGGCATAGAGACACCAGAATCCCGGTGAATGTCCCAGACTAAGGCCCTAGCCCCGCGAGGGTAAGGGAGAGTTTGCTCCCTACGGAGTGCGCGGCTCCCGGGAGGCGGGAGGGGTGATCTGCCCTGCGGGCGGCTGGGCTCCCTGCCGCAGTGCACGGCTGTTTCCAGCCTCAGCCCTCGGGGCCGGCCCTAGCGATCCCGGGAAGCTCTGCCTCCCCTTAGGGCCCGCGCTTCTAATGCACTAATCATGAGTTCGTGGTGTGGTTACCAAGCTACTTCGCTCCCCACCAGCGGGCGGGCAAGCGCCAAGCCCTTTCTACCCAGCATCTCATTAACCTTCTTGCTGGGTGAAAAGACTGCATGGCAGGTGAAAATGCAGCTCAGGGCTGTGCCAGATGCCCAGGAACACAGTCATTAAGCACCTGAACGCGGGCTGAGCTGAGCGGGAGGGTGGAGGTGTCCCAAGTAGTTTGCCATGCCGTGAAAGGAATCGGCCATAATTCACAAATCACGGGGGCCATGCCAGTCAGCAAAGCAGGCATTGCTAGAGGAATAGAGCATTCCCTTATTACCCGGAGGTGAGTATTTTTATCACCTGCTTTTTCCAAGCAGGAAGGCAGAGGCTCAACGAAATCAAGGCGTTTATTAGCCGAAGGTCCTGGGAAGAGTCAAGTACAAGGTGGAATTCAAGTCAGACCCTCGTGCTCCCTGAGCTTCAACACAGGCGGCTGGGGCCTGGTGCTCCCCGGAAGAGGGACAGAGGAAGGAAAGGCAGGATGTGGCTGAGTTATCACAGTAGGCTTCCGGAGCACATAGTGGCCTAGATGGGCCTTGAATCTTGAGAAGGATTTTAACAGGCTGTGGGTGGAGGTTGGGTGTCTCTACCTAAGAAGGACAAAACAAAGAGGCATGGAAGGACTCTACTCATAGAAAGAGGTAAGTGAAAGCTAATCAGGCCAAAAAGTTAATATGTATGCTGCCTCTCCCAGGAAACGTTTGCATTTTAATAAAAATCCACAATGCTTCAGTCATGAGGAGTGACAAATCATAGACAGTATGGGCACTGGGGCTTAAGGTTTGCTTTTTAGTCAGCGGTTTCACAGGACCAACTGCTGTCCTAGGGGAGCACTAGCCTTGGCTTCCATTTGCAGGGAACCTGATTAAGACCCTGAAAAAGGTTATTTCCAACCCCAGAACTAGGAATAGACCCTGAAGTCTTGCAGCCCTTCTCGGACTCCTACTGTCTAAATTCTGTTCTAGTTTGAATGTCTTTTTTAGAGTACTGGAGTGGGGGGTGTGGTGACACTCACTGAGAAACTCTTGTGAGCCTAGTACTATGCTAGCCCTTTACAAACATGATCTCATATAATCTTCATAACAATCCTATAAGATTGGGATGATTTGTCCCTGTCTTATAAGTGAGGAAACAGAGGCTCTGAAAGGTTAACTCAGTTGTTTAAGTCTACCAAGCCACCAAGAGGCAGAATAGTAATCTTTGCTCATTTGTGTGAGCAAATTATGTGCTCCATCCAGGAAACAAGATTACATAATTACCATTCCGCCATTCTAGAAACACATGCAGTACCTACCATTTATTCCCTTTTTAAAAGGCATTTTATAATGGCTAGAGCACTGGCATCAAGAGACCTGGATTCTAATCATGGTTCTACCATTGCATACCTGGGTGATCCTAAGAAAGTTGTTTTCCCTTTCTGAGGTTCAGTTTCTTTATCTGCAAGATGGAGTTAATACCCACTTCACAGTTATTAAATAGCATACTGAGAAGTATAGGCTTTATTTTGGAAATACAAGAGAGCCACTGAAGATTTTCGAGTAGGTAACTAATATCAGATCTGCATTTTAGAAAAAAAAAACCAAAACTGTGGCGACAATATACTATGGCTTGGAAAGATAAGAGGTGAGGAAACCAAACAATGAACCGGGTAAAACAAATTTCATGATCTGAAATAGGGCACTGACTGGGGATGAAGAAAAAGGGTTGGCTCTGTGAACCATTGTTATGGTAGAGCTGACAGAACAGATTTGGGTAGTGAGAGAAAAAGAAGAAGCAAAGATGATGCTGACATTTCTTGCTCAAGTGAAGGAAAGGATGGTCGTAGTGTTAGTGAGGATCGGAAATTAGGAGCCAAATCAGGTCTGAAGGTGCCTATGGCTTTCTGTCTCTTCTCCTTCCAAACAATCCTGTCAATTACAACTTTAAAATACAGTTTTAATCATGACACTTCTTGGCTTTAAAAACTTTCAGTGATTCTCCATTTGACTGTTAAGTTTAAATTCCGCAACCAGGCATAAAAGGTCCTTTATGGTTTGAGACCAGCCGCATTTACTAAGAACCTTTATGTGCCATGCTCTGTACTAAATACCAAGGACACAAAAAGACCTGGTACCTGTCTCTGAGGCAATCATATTCAACCTGTCTAGCTCCACTCTTTGACATTTTCTCCTCTCCCCTTTCTCCCATTCATGCCAGGCTCCAAACATACTGGATTATCCACCATTCCATGACATATGGACACCTGCTGTTCTCTCATCCCTCACCACCCATTCTCCTCACTATCTTCTAGTTGAGATTCTAATGCCTTTCCTGAATCTCCAGAGTGAGTTCAACAAAGCATATAGGAGGGTTAGTCTTGAACTGGGGAGATATGCCTCTTGCCTTTGTCATACCATTCAGTCATTCATTTCACAAATAGTTACTGAGCAACTACTGTGTGCCAGTCACCATGCCAAGCACTGGGAACATACAATGGTCCTTGTCCTCATGGAGTTTACATTCTAGTGGAAAATATTAATAATTATAACTACCATTTGTTGAATTTGACTCCACTAGACTGGGTGAAGACATTTTGAGATTGAGGAAAAGGGAAGAGAAGGATGTAAAGGATGAGACAAGATTGAGAGTGAGGTGATAGAAGTAGGGCTAGGGTCTTGAGATGAATGAAGTTTTCTCTACAAATTTCTAAATCAGACTTGATTGACAAACATCATCAATAGTAACAAATCATTAGAGAGCACCTAGTATGTGTAGACTCATTCAGTTTGGCTCATGCTCACAACAAGTAAGTGATGTGTGGCCCCTGTAAACTCTTTAAATTATTTTACTTGTCTGACTGTGGATCTTAGAAAACCCCAGTGGAGGTCTCTGGTTTACACTGCAAGTGAAAGAATGTGCTTTATTTCTGTCCCAAACAGAATAAGCCCACAGTGGAATCATTCTAATTGCTTATGTTCTTGATTAATCATACAAGTGGTGAAGCAGAGCAGTGGTTCCTTAACCTGGTTACACATTAGAATCACCTAGAGACTTTTGTACAAGTTCTGCCTCCTGGGTCCCACTCCACACTTGCTGAATCAAAATATCTGGGGGTGGGAGCCAGGAATACATAGTTTTAACAAGGCTCCCAGTAATATTGATGCACTGCCAGGTTTTGAAACCACTAGACCAAAATAATAATAACCGAAAATTTGGAATTCAAAGACTAGTACAATTTCTCTAAAATTTCTCCCCAAACTTTGGGAACCAACATAAGGATGTCAACTTTTAATGTTGCCATGTAAAGGCATGTATCATCACTATTATATCATTAATGAAATGATGTTTTAACACTGAAATATAGAAAATGTAGAAAGGACATAGTCTTTTACTGAGGAAAGTCTTTCTCAAGAAAGGTCAGTTGGCAACAATTTTTCTCAACATTTCTCTGATGAAAATGTCACAGACTGCCATGGGTCTGCAGGTTAGTGCTTGGGATTCACTGGTCCAGATGACCTCTGAAAGCCTTTTATCCCTGATGTTCTCTATTTAGGCCAAATGTACTTCCTTGCTTTGGGCCTCTCCTATTTTTCAATAGAAGTCTCAGGCTAGAGTGGAACTTAATAGGTAATTCTCATCATCCCCCTGTCCTGTGCCTAAATCATCCTACTTGAGAATGGATGACATATTGAGAACTTTCTCAAGAAGGTGAGTACATAATCTTTCCCTCATTTGCTCACTTTTCTTTATTAATGTCTATGAGGGTAACTAAGGAGTTCTGATGACACAGCAACACCTTAGATTGATTGTGAGAGCCAAGTGGGATTGATTGTGAAAAGGAGCCAGGATGCTTGTAGTGGCAAAAGAAATAGTGATGGCAAAAGAAGTCCAAAGGCAAAGAAGACTTGGGTTTTATTGTCCATAATCAGGAAAGAGTACTGATTTGGGGCAAGGAATTTGAATGTTGACACCTCCTGGTAGCCAAAGTGGAGGCATGGAAGGGAAAAGATATTGGATGTAGCCTGATTTCAGTTTGAGCCAGGTGCATTAAAAACAAATCAATTGGCCATATGCATGGAGCCTGCTTCCTGAATGCCAAGGAAGCAATTCTGCTCAATCATTGGTCTATTATTAGAGCAGGCATAGAGGAGAAAAGATGACAGAAGCAACAGGAGCTTTATAGAAAAAATGAGATAGGACTTAACCCTCTGAGGACTAGTACAGAACAGCAAAGCTTGAAGTGAGAGAAAGGGTGAAATGGATTGGTTTCTTGATCATATCCAATGGAGAAATAGAATGGGTTTTTTAAAGCCTTTTATTAATTAATTAATTTTTTCATTTATTCAAGAGATATTTATTGAGAGCCTACCATGTGCTAAACATTGTGCTAAACCTTGGCTAAAAGTTTCCTATCCTGAGAAGTGACACCCTTGTAGGGCTGGAACAGAGGTGTCTCAGGTGTATGTTACAATGCAGTGTAAGGATGAGCTTTGCCCTTTATATCTTGGTTTCCTCTCCTAGACTGTGGCCTCCTTGAGCATAGGGTCAGCATTATTTATTTTTATATCCTTAGCATTTAACACAATGCCTGCTACAAAGAAGGTACTATAAATAAATAAATAAATTTAACCACTTAGTGTAACAAAGCCCATAAACAATAGAGAAGAGGCTCATCTTTCATATTTGTTGTGAGGATGGGAAATAAAATATGGAAAGCACCTGGCATAGCACCTGGCATGTAGTAGGTACTCAATAAATGTTAGCATGTAGTAAATGCTCAATAAATGTTAACAAGATGGTTTGCAGATTGCTTTCACTGGAAAAAGAAAACAACCTAGTATGTTCTTTGGCATTGGTTCAATTCCAAAATCTAGAGCATAGATGTCAGAGCTGGAAGGGACCTTCCACAAAATCCAATCTCCTCATTACACAGATGGGAACACTGAAGCCTAAAGAGGGAATAGGACTTACTTAAGGTGATATCTAAATTATCTAAGCTTTTCCTTCTAATTACTTCAAATACTTGTGAACAGCAATATGACATACATACATATAAGATAGGGGTATCATTTTACAATAACACAGGGAAAGGTTAAATCATTTACTCACGGACCTATGATTCACACTGTGGCAGTCTGGCTCCAGGGTCTGTGATTTTTAACCACTAACACTTCTCTATCACAGCACTTATGAAATTATATTAAAATTACCCATTTAACATGTCTCCTCACTAGAACCTAAGCTCCTTGGGGATAAGAACAGTGTCTGACTTCCACTGTGGATAGGTATTCATTCACAAATATTTATTGAGCAACTATTATACAATCAGGAATTGCTAGCCTTAAGAGCAGGCCATATCTTTGAAGCCAGATTATCTAGCTCTGAGGTGCTGTTGGTTTTTATTTCCTTCCCTTTTCTAGTGTCTTGTTGAACATTTCAGCTTAGTCTCATCTGTTCTGTGGGGCATAAAGTTCTGGGCCAGGCTTGGGTCAGACTGTTAAAGGAGAATAATCAGAAACTTCAGGGGGAAAGTGAAGTGTCAGAGACATGATGAGATCTGGGAGTTCCTCATCACATCAAGAGGCCTCTTTCATATGTTGATACATGCAGAAAGATAACTCCCCTAGCACCAGGTCAGTGGTAGAGACACTAACTGCTGGAGAGAGTATAGGTGAGCCAAGTGAGGGAGACCTGGGGGTGGGATGGGGTGGGGTTCAGGTTAGCAGTGGGAAGGCTGGGAGTAGACATGGTGTGTCTGCATCCTCAGACATTTCCTGGTCCACCTCTTTGGGGTGACTTCTCAGGCTCCAAGATAGCCACAGACCTAAGGCCTTTAGGAACCCCAAGGCCCTTACACAGGAAATTTCTAGAGAGCAAGAGACAGAAGGTTGAAACAGTGGTGAGTCTTAAGGCCAGAAGCAGGTATCAGCAGCTGAGTTAGAGGAGAGTGACTGGTATGGTCTGGCCCAGGGGCCAAGTTTCAAGTCTAACTTGCTGACCCTGCAGATAAAGAAAGCCAGTTAAAGGGGAGGAAAAAAATCATTCAAATGGAGCAGGGGCAAGAGTGCAAGGGGCAGGGGCAAGGGAGTTGTCTGGAAGGGAAGGACAAAAAGAAGCAGTTTATTTTTCTCCTTCAGTACATATATACAGGGTTTCTTCTGTGCCTGCTTAAACTCAGTTTTCTGAGGGCCTCTTTTTGGGTGGAAGAGGGGACAAAGAAGGAGGAGTATATTTTGTTGAAACTTTCTGAGACCTGGATGTACTAATCCACTTGCCCAAGGTCATGCTATAAGTGGGACCAGAACCCTTCTCTCTTTTTTTTTTTTAAAGGATATTTATTTTACTTTTTTTTTTTTAAAGGAATTCCTTTTATTTTTATTTTTTATTTATTTATTTAGTTAGTTAGTTTTGGCTGTGTTGGGTCTTCGTTTCTGTGTGAGGGCTTTCTCTAGTTGCGGCAAGCGGGGGCCACTCTTCATCGCAGTGCGCGGGCCCGTCACTGTCGCGGCCTCTCCCGTTGCGGAGCACAGGCTCCAGACGCGCAGGCTCAGTAATTGTGGCTCACAGGGTTAGTTGCTCCGAGGCATGTGGGATCTTCCCAGACCAGGGCTCGAACCCGTGTCCCCTTCATTGGCAGGCAGATTCTCAACCTCTGCGCCACCAGGGAAGCCCACCCTTCTCTCTTAACTCCTAATCACAGAACATTTTTCCATGCCACACTACCTCTTATCATTTCATTCAACTCCTTAAAAATCTGAGATGATTCCTCACTGCCTAAAAAGTAAAGTCCAGACTCCTGAGCTGCCACATGGGGCCCCTTCTTATCTTGGCTCTGTTCAACTCTCTGATTGGTTCCTGGGCCACTTCCCACAATGGCATTTAAGCCCAAGCAGCACAGAGCTCTTTTCCTTTCCCCCAAATGCCCTAGTTTCCTTTTTCTCAACTCACCCCCACCAAATTGAAATAATTTTACCATGAACACCTGTATACTCACCACTGGATTCTACAATTAATAATTTACTATATTTGCTTTATCTGTCCATCTATTCAACTCTCTGTTGATCTATCAATCCATGTTATTTTTAATGCATTTCAAAGTAAATTGAAGACATTAGTATACATCTTTCCCTCAGTATTTCTTCATGTATATTATTAATTAGAGTTCAATTTTCTTGCAGTTTTTTCCTTTTGAGGTAAAACTTACATATAGTGAAATACATAAATTTTAAGGAAACATTTGCTGAGTTTTGACAAATGCTAACCCAAACCCCTATCAAAATATAGAACATTACCATCACCCCACAGATTTCCCTCATGCCCCTTCCCAGTCAAACCCACCCCTACCTCATCCTCGAGAGAACCACCATGGATTAGTTGTGTCTTTTCTAGAGATTCATATAAAAGGAATAATACAGTTTGTAGCCTTTTGAGCATGGCATCTTTCACAGCATAATGCTTTTGAGATTCAGCTGTGTTGTGCTGGGTAGTATTCCACTGTATTTGTATTGTATTTATATTGTATTCACCAGTTGATGGGCATCTGGGTTGTTTCTAGCTTGGGGCTATTATGAATTAGGCTGCTATGAATATTTGTATACAAGTCTTTTCATGGACATATTTTAATTTCTTTTGGGTAGATACCTAGAAGTGGAAATGTCAGGTCATAGGGTAAGGTGTATGTTCAACTATATAAGATACTGCCAGAACTGTGTCAGAATAAGTTGTTCCATTTTACACTGCTGCCAGCAGTATACAAGAGTTCCAGTTACTCCACATCCTCACCAATATTTGGTATTTTCATTTAACATTTTTTATTTTAGTCATTCTAGTGGATGTGTAGTGGTTTTAACTTGCAGTTCCCCGATGACTAATGACGTTGAGTATATATTTTTTCATGTTCTTATAGGCCTTATCTTCTTTTGTGAAGTGTCTTTCAAATATTTTGTGCATTTTTTAATGCCAAGTTTATTTATTTATTTATTTATTATCATTATTATTTTTTTTATTGGCTGCACCACGTGGCTTGCGGAATCTTAGTTCCCCGACCAGGGATTTAACCTGGGCCACTGCAGTGAAAGCGCCAAGTCCTAACCCCTGGACTGCCAGGGAATTCCCTGTGCATTTTTAAATTAGGTTGTTTATTTTTTATTATTGAGTTGTAGGAGCTCTTTACATATCCTGAATACCAGTCCTTTGTCAGATATACGTTTTGCAAATTTTTAATTTGCAAAATTAATTAAAACTTTAATTTCAATAAAGTCTAATTTAGCCTCTTTTTTTCTTGTTTGGGTATTGCTTTCTGTGACTTAAGAAATCTGTGCCTACCCCCAAGTCATATTCTCCTGTGTTTTCCTCTAAAAAATTTATGATTTCAGATATAACATTTAGACTTATAATCCATATCAAAGTAATTTTTGTGTGTGGTGTTAAGTAAGAGTTGAGGTTTGTACTTTTCATATGGATATACTATTATTCTTATGCCATTTGAAAAGACTTCCATTTCCTCCATTGGATAGCTTTGGTTTCTTCTCTTTTTATTGTTAGCTCTTCTATCTAGAAAAGTGAATGTGTACATATCATTGGATTTTCACAAATGGGACACTCCCATTAAACCAACCCCCATATCCCAGCAATCTTATCATTACCAGCATCCCAGATGCCCCCTTTGTGCCTACTTAGAGTTAAAACCTCTCCTTCTGCTGTGGTGGTAACCACTATCCTGATGTCTAATAGCATAGATTAATTTTGCCTATTTTTTATACTTTATGTAAATGGAATTGTGTGCTCTTTTGTGTCTGGCTTCTTTCCCTTAATTTTATGCTTCTGAGAGTCATCCATTTTGTGTATAGCAATAGTTCATTCATTTTCATTGCTGCATATTATTTTATTGAATGAATATACTACATGGACATGGACATGGACATCTGGGTTGTTTCCAGTGTTTGACTATAATGAATGGTGTTACACATATGTATGCATTTCCGTTAGGTGTATACTTAGGAAGTGGAACTACTAGCTCATAAGGCATGCATATCTTTACATTTTAGTAGATGCTGCCAAACAGTTTCTGAAGTGATTATTTCTATATGTATTCTCACTAGTAGTTGCTCCACATCCTTGACAACACTTGGTATTGTTAATCTTTTTCATTTTATTTATTCTGGTGTAAATGACATTGTGGTTTTTATTTTATTTCCCTGATTAAACGAGTACCTTTTAATACATGTATCAAACATTTATTTGTCCTCTTGGAATTTTCATCTTTTTACTTGTGACCATTCTGGTGGGTGATTTACTTCCCTTTATACTTACTAAGAATATATTCTACCTTTAAGATCCAGCTCAAATGTCACCTTTTTGATGAAGCTTTCCCCATATTATAGGCCTTATAAATGTTTCCTCAGAATTCTCATAGCGTTTTGCACTCAATTATAATATTTCACTTTTATTGGGTATCTATTTTCACCCTTTACTGGGTTAAACTGGGGCAACTCCACATTTGCATCATGGGCCTATCTTTTTGTAATTACCTCCTTTACTAGGCTAGGAGCTCTTCAAGGACAGAAACTCCACCGTGTTTAATTCTGTACACCCTCTTCCATTCACTGTCCCCACACTTACAGAGTGACAAGCACATAGTAGGTACTCAATAAACATTTGTTGAATTAAATGCATGTTATTGAATATATGACACATTACTTTGGATCTACAAAGGGCCTCAACAAATGGCTGATATTGTTGAGTTAATGCTAAAATAGATTTTGTATGGAAAGCATTAAATCTAGTGATTGAAAGCTCTTCCATAGCCCTGAGGCTCAGAACTAAACCTTGGATTCAGCTTCCTAGGCCAGAGGGACAGGGGCTATTTTTCTTAGGTCCCTGCCATGCTCCTAGAATGTCAGTTCCTTGGGAGCAGGGACTTTTATCTCCAGTATCTAGAAGAATGCCTAGACATAGTAGATGTTTAATAATTGGTTGTCACGTGAATGATAAAGTCAACAAAGTGGCCTGAGCCTCCACCTTCTATCCCATCCTGTCCTGATGTTTAAAATACTGTATTAGTGGCAGCTTCCTTCAAGTTATGCTCTTTCAGAATACCAATCCCCAAAGAGAGATAACTCATTCAACCTTTCACTTGTACATTGTGATTGACTGTTCACAAAGCAACTTGATGTTCAGTATCCCCTTTGATCTGTACAGTAATTTTCTGAGAGGTAAGCGAGTCAGGGATTATCATGCCTGTTTTGCAAAGAGGAAACTGAGACTCAGAGAGGTGAAATTATTTTGTTCCAAGTAACACAACTAGTAAGTGAAAAAGCCAAGACTTGAACCCATGTTTTCTTATCTCCATCTAGAAATTTTCCCACCACAAATGAATTTATTGGATTGGTGAAAACTGGGGTACTTGAGATCCCTGGGGATGTGAATGGAGTGAGAAGGAGCCAGGGAGAAAACTACAAACAGAGACATGGATCCTGAAGGGAGAAGTGGGGAGAGACAGTTGAAGATGA
Source organism: Balaenoptera ricei (assembly GCF_028023285.1). Classification (NCBI taxonomy): domain Eukaryota; kingdom Metazoa; phylum Chordata; class Mammalia; order Artiodactyla; family Balaenopteridae; genus Balaenoptera; species Balaenoptera ricei. Next base: position 66,793,133 of record NC_082660.1, on the reverse strand, counting down.
GTCTGGTGCTATGGCTGGTCTGTCCTCTTCCTATGCATTGCCTCAGGAGCCCCAGTTTTAGCAGGGCGGCTAAGCCTGGTACCTATATCAGTAGAGCTCCCTAAAGGTGAACACTTTCCTGGCTGTGAGGAATCCAATCCAGGGGGTAGTTACGAAAGAAACAGTATTTTGGGCCCTCTTCCTATTAGAAGATTTCATTTTAGGGGTTTGGAGCTTTTGGGGGTATTTGGGGGAGCAGAGATGATGGTAAAAGTGGCCCTCAAGGCCCTGCCAGCCAATCAGCAACAAAATCCCTACGTCCAGGTTTCTGGGGAAGCAGCACATGTGTGAAGGGGGTGGGAGTGGGTCCCCAGCTTCTCATCCAACTACGGAAATCAAATAGAGGTACCAGAATCAGATACTACTAATCAGTTACAGACCTATTTCCAATACTTCCTTTTTGAAGTGCTCCATTAACAAGTCTGGGCAGGGAAGGAGATTGGGAGGAGCCACAGCCCAGCACTCAGTACTTTTGGAGTTGAGTTTTCTGGTCACATTCAATTTGTTCATTCCCATTTGGAGGGTGGGTTCTGTGTTTGCAAATGCTATGAAGGAGTAGGCAAAAGGAAGGGACGTTGGTGACAAATGTCAGTGGTTAAAAAAAAAAAAAAAGCAAAAGACTGTATGGCCATGGCCTTGCAACTCCATACTTTGAAGGGTATTTAATACCTATCAGTCCCCATGGTTGAGAGAAGAGAAAATCAAACCTTTGGACTAGGGCTGCTGAACTTGGGTAGGACAGGGCTTGTGCCCACTCTCCTCCCCCTCCCCACTTTCATCAAGCCTTTCTCTGTGCTCTTGCAGCACCCTGTGCTCCCTGACCCAGCACTCTAATCAGCTGTTTACTGAGATGCTTCACCCACTGGAATATAAGCTTTTTGTATTCTCAGGCACATGATAGGTGCTCTATAATTTCATGTTGTGTGTATGAGCAAATGAGACCAGGCTTTGGAAGATGGGGCCTCACAGGTACTTGACCCAGAGAGACATGGGAAATCATTGTACCCCACACCTTCCTTGGCCCTCCTGAGTCATAGATTCTGTACCAGTCCCAATTCAGTATGCAAATAGTATTTCTTCTCTTTCCTTTCCATCCTTCTTCCCTTCCTTCCTATGGGAGAGTCTGGATAGTGGAAGGGCTTCCTAATACCCTTGGAATATGGTACAGTGAAAGGAGCAAAGGCCTGGGAGTCAGTAGACTTGGGTTTAAGTCCCAGCTCTGTCACTGTCACTGAGTGACCTTGGATAAGTCCCTTGTCCTTTCTGGGTCTTTTACTGTCTTTACCTGACAATAGAATGAACTAGGATAAGTACTTTCCCAGCTGTGCTCTTTGGTGCCATAAGGTCATTTCCTGAAGTGTAATACAAGGACATGAGACAATTTTAAGTGCTACCAGAAATAAATCTTAAATTTCAATAGTCATGGATGTATTTTAATATGAATTAGAAAAAATATGCTTAGGACATTAAATTTATGATATTACATAGGACGAGGCTGAATTTATTTAAGAAAAAAAGTGAGTCAATTTAAAGAAACATATTAAATAAATATTATCACACTGGCTGGTAGATAAGGTAAAATTATATAGGTGCTCTGAGTAGGACGGAAAGTTGGACCACGCTGCCCTAGAATTCTGAGGTATCTCTTCAGGCCATGGTTGAGCCCAGGGCCTCCCACTGTCAACCATCACCACTACCCTTTAACCAAAAGAGTTGCATCTTTAAGTTGAAGAAAAACCAAAAACAAATCTCCAAACCCCCAAACCCTGGCCTAGGTAATCCCCAAGGGTCCCCCAGTGCTGACATTCTAACACTCTAAATCACAACAGCCACACTTGGACATTCTCCTGGCCCGAGGAGTAACTTGATGACTATGTCTGAATCACGTGATTTGAAAAGCTGCCTACTTTCCTGCAGTGCACTTCAGGCTCCAGGGCAAAGTTATGGGAAGAAAGTTGGAAGCTGCCATTCAAAATTAGCTTTGGTGGGTGGGGCATGGTGGTGGTGGTAATAGTCTCCAAAACCCAGCTGCCCCCTGGTGGCCATAGGATAAGCATCAATGTGTATGGATAAAGAGTTCCTTTTGGCCTGGATTGGCATCCATTCAGAGCAGATAGTTCCAGAGCACAGTGGTTTTCAATAAGCCTCAGAGACTGTGGAGGACGGTGGAGTAGGGGTGGGAGTGGAGTAAGAATGAACCTGAGAAGTCTTTATAGCTCTGGCCATTACACCTGAGTTGGCTATATACCTTCTTCAGCCCAAGAGCAGAATGATAGAAAAAGGCTCACTAAACCCTGGGCCTAACCCAACATTCAGACCAGTTTGCTTGACTCCCAAGTCCATCTCAAGAAGGGACTATTGGTGGTTGACCAGGCTCATCTTCCCATCCTGACATGTAATCTCGGAAGCAGCTTCCCTATCAAAGAACTGCTTGCTACTTCCACAGTGCCAAGAGAGGCCTGGGAAGGATTTAATACTTTGCCTCGTAATTTCCATCAGTTCTCATGCATCCATGATATTAACAACTGGTGTTTTCTCAAATTTATGCAGTGTGCTTTGCAAACACAGCCTAAAGAAAAGTCTTCTAGTTCTCTAGTCTGCTTCTCTAACCAATTCCCTCTGCCACCCTTAAAAACTGCCTATTTGGAAATTCTAGAGCCACTTCAGCCTTTGGACTGCATGTAGCACTCATGACTAGCAGAGCATAGTGTTTTAAGAATTAGGATAGATAAGTCACTGAAAATTACAGAATAGGGAACTCCAGGTATACAACCCTCCCGAAAAGCAGCTAATGAACTAGAAAAACTCAGAATTAGCTTTGGAAAAACTCTGGAATCTAGTCAAGAACTTACAACAAGGGTACTTATAACACCAAGATTTAGTAAAGAAAGAAGATGTTGCTTTGTGGTAAGAGAGTGCTTTGGTGTTTTAAATCATTCACTTACCATCCCCCACACTCCAGATCAGCAGCAGCTGTGAGGACAGTAGCTGGCACAACTGGTGCAAGTTGCCAGTGCCAAAAGGAGCAATATGGACCTTACTCTTAAAGAATTGTGTTATGGGTCTCAACCTGCCTGGAGCCTCCCTCAAGAACTGGTACAAAGGTTTCTTTTTATTTTGCTTGACTCAAAGTGTCCACCGGAGTCAGGTGGCTTCCAGGGAGGCCATTGCCAAAAGCATTTAAATATATAGGTATTGGCCACAGCAGCCTGAGGCAAAGGACAACATTTGAGACAAGCAATAGACAGATCTAGAAGCCTGGGGAGGAAGAGAATGGGCAGGAGATATGTGAGAATAAAAGGACTATCAAAAGCTTTTATGTATACTGGGGAATCAAAAACCCATATACATAACAAGGGCAGGACACATGCTTGAAAAGGCCTGAGAAGACCCTAAGTTTTCATCTCTGGCTCGTCTTCAGGCTTGACACATATAGGAAGTGGAAGCTAAGGCAGAGTCATAAGTGACCCAGCTAAGCATTGAAGGAGTGCCCCAGCACTGAACCAATAGGCAGAGGTTGGGAGAGTATTTTTATCCTTTCTTTTTTTTCTTCTTTTTTGCATTTCTTGGCTCCAGGCATTTAGGGTAACTCTATCAAAATAATAGCTGACCATTAAGCTAACAGAACACAGACTTCAGTGGGCACACACAACAAAGAATATAGACTTCATACAGGTAGTTTAGAAAAGTCACAATACAAGCAAACAACAACCCACTATAGTCAGCAGAAGCAAACCCTGAAGAGGAGGCAGAATCTGGTTTCCAGAGTTGTCACATTATAATATTCAAAATGTCCAGTTTTCAATAAAAAATTAGAGACATGCAAAGAAACAGGAAAATATGGTCCATTCACAGGAATAAAAGAAATGAGTAGAAATTGTCCATAAAGAAGCTCAGGCATTCAACTTACTATAAAAAGACTTTAAATGTATGGATTTAATATGCTCAAAGAAATAAAGGAAACCATGAAAAAAGAACTAAAGGAAACCAGGAGAGTGATATCTAACCAAATAAGGAATACCAATGAAGAGGGAGAAATTATAAAAAGGAACCAAATAGAAATTCCAGAGCTGAGAAGTACAATCATTGAGAGGAGTTCAACAGCAGATTTAAGCAGTTAGAAGAAAGAATCAGTGAATGTGATGATAGTCAACTGAGATTATCTAGTCTTGGGAGTAGAAAGAGAAAAGAATGAAGAAAAAAGAGTACAGCCTAAGAAACCTGTGGGATAACATCAAAAGTACTATGTGCATAATGGGATTCCCAGAAGGAGAGAAGAGAGAGAAAGGACAGAAAGCACATTTGAAAAAATAATGACCATGAACTTCCAAAATTTGAGAAAAGACATGACTCTATACATCCAAGCTCAATCAACTCCAAGAAGTGTAAAATTAAAGAGATCCACACTGAGACACATTATATTCAAAGTGATCAAAGGCAAAAAAAAAAGGCAGCAAGAAAGAAGTGACTGAACATGTCCAAGGGATCCCCAATAAGATTAACAGCTAATTTCTTACCAGAAACCATGGAGGCCAGAAGGCAGTGAGATGACATATTTAAAGTGCTGGGGAAAGAATCAAGCAAGAATTCTATATCCAGCAAAAACAACCTTCTAAAATGAAAGAAAGTTATCCACTTTCCAGTACAACATGTATGGAGCTTGGAAATCATCACTCCATCTTAAAAACAACTAAAAAACTGAACAAGTTAAAAATTAACAACTCTTCATAGACCCGTCAGAAAATTGAGGATGCAGGGCAAACTGATGTGCCCCAAATTGGAGAGACAGACAGGCAGATACAGAGAATTACATTTACCAGAACAGAAACCCAAAGTGGAAACATCCATGGGAACCAGTACTGGGGTAGGAAAACCTAAACTATAACTGATGAATTGCTGGCAGCTCAGTGTGGACAAGTTTGAGAATTAAAAATTCCAGAGGGTCTAGTCATAGAGGTGCCCTGACACTTTTGTGATTTTTACCTCCAGGAGGCCTACCAGGTTCCCACAATGAAGATCAGAGAAAAATATCCTTGTGCTTCTAATCAAAGAATGGGAAAAGGAGCCATTTGGAAATATGCCCAGAGCATTCTGTTCTTCACAGTGAGGCCCTGCCTTCCAAACTATTTTATCAGGGTGTAACCTACTGGGCTTTTATCAGAGCCTGCCCAACCTGGGGAAAGGGAAATACCCAACTCTAGCACACTCTGACCTTCCTGACCCACATAAGGGGAAGAAAACCTGAGAAGCCCTTGTGAAAGTCACTACCCAAGAGCACAAACTCACTAAAAGACTGAGACCTAATCGTAGGTCTGCAGAATGCTTCTCTCCCACACCTTACCACCACATTGATAAAAGCCACTTTACACCAGTTCCTTTTACCCAGTACATCATGTATGGTTTTCAACAACAAATTACAAGGCATACTAAAAGGTAAAAAACACACTTTGAAAAGAAACCAGACAAAGAAAACATCAGAACCAGACTCATATGGCAAGGATGTTGGAATTATCACATGAGGAATTTAAAATAAAATATGCTAAGGGCACTAATGGATACAGTAGACAGCATGAAAGAACAGATGGGTAATTTAAGCAAAGAGATGGAAAATCTAAGAAAGAATCAAAAGAAGTGCTTGAAATAAAAAAACACTGTAATGGAAAAGAAGAAAGCATTTGAGAAAACAATCCAAATGTCCATAAACAAGTGAATGGATAAAGAAACATTATACACACACATGCACGCACATGCACACAAGCACAATGGACTATTATTAAGCTTTTAAAAAGAAGGAAATCCTGCCATTTGCAATAACATAAATGAACTTGGAGGACAATATGCTAAGTGAAATAAGCTAGTCAGAAATACAAATACCACATGATTCCACTTATATGAGGTATGTAAAATAGTCAAACTCATAGAAACAGATAATAGAATAGTGGTTTCTAGGGGCTGAAGGAGAGGTAAATAGAGAGCTGTTGTTAAATGGATATCAAGTTTCAGTTACACAAGATGAATAAGTTTTAGAGATCTGCTGTGCAACTAGAGTTAACAGTACTGTATTGTGCATTTAAAAATTTAAGGGGATAAATCTCATGTTAAATGTTCTTACCACAAACAAAACAAAACAAAGAGGCATAAGAAATGTTTGGAGATGATGAATATGTCTATTACTTGATTATGGTGATGGTTTCATGGATGTGTGCATATGTCCAAATCCATCAAATTGAATACATAATATATGTGCAGTTTTCTGTATATCAGTTATATCTCAAAAAAACTGGGGTGTTTTCTTCTTTTTTTTAACATCTTTACTGGAGTATAATTGCTTTACAATGGTGTGTTAGTTTCTGCTTTATAACAAAGTGAATCAGTTATACATATACGTATATCCCCATATCTCTTCCCTCTTGCGTCTCCCTCCCTCCCACCCTCCCTATCCCACCCCTCTAGGTGGTCACAAAGCACCGAGCTGATCTCCCTGTGCTATGTGGCTGCTTCCCACTTAAAAGAAAAAAACAATATATTTGATGAGCTCAGTAGTAGACTGGACATGGCTGAGGAAATAATCAGTGAGTATGAGGATATGTCAATAGAAATTTCTAAAACTGAAAACAAAATTAAAAAGAAAGAACATATATCCAAAAACTGTGCGGCAGCAACTATGAAAGGTATAACATATGCATAATGGAAATACCAGGAGAAGAGAGAAAGGAACAGAAAAAATATCTGAAGCAATGATGACTGAAAATTTCATGAAATTAATGTTAGACATCAAACCAAAAATCCAGAAATCTCAGGGAACAGCAAGCAAGATAAATGCCAAAAAATCCACACCTAGGCACATCACTTTCAGACTGCACAAAATAAAAGATAAAGAAAAAATCTTGAAAGAAACCAAAAGAAAAAAATTACTTTACCTATAGAGGGGTAAGGATAAGAATTACATCAGACTTCTCTTCAGAAACTATGCAAGCAAGAAGAGAGTGTGGTGAAATATTTGAAGTATTGACAGAGAGAGAGGGAAAAAGCACCAGCCCAGAAATCTGTATCCAGTGAAATTGTCCCTCAAAAGTGAAAGAGAAAGAAAGACTTTCTCAGACAAACAAAACTTGAAGAAATTTGTTGCCAGTAGGCCATTTGTGGAATAAATGTTAAAAGGATTTCTTCAGAAAGAAGGAAAATGATATAGGACAAAAACCTGGGCCTGTAAAAGCAAAGGAAGAGTGTTAGAGAGGGAATAAGTGATGATATTTTTTGCTTTTTGCAGCAAAAAAAAATTAAAAAAAAAAAAGGGGGCTTCCTTGGTGACACAGTTGTTAAGAATCCACCTGTCAATGCAGGGTACACAGGTTCGAGCCCTGGTCCAGGAAGATCCCACATGCCATGGAGAAACTAAGCCCATGCGTCACAACTACTGAGCCTGTGCTCTGGACCCCGCGAGTCACAACTACTGAGCCCATGCGCCTAGAGCCTGTGCTCTGCAATAAGAAAAGCCACCGCAATGAGAAGCCTGCGCACTGCCATTAGGAGTAGCCCCTGCTCACCACAACTAGAGAAAGCCTGTGCCCAGCAACAAAGACCCAATGCAGCCAAAAATAAATAAATTAAATAAATAAGTTTTTTAAAAAAAGCTAATGAAAGTTGTATAGTTTTAAAGCTGGCGGTGAATGCATTATATTCCTCAAATCCCACCCCACCCCTTCCTTCAGTAAATGCACCAGCAAGATAACAGTATAATTAAGAGTCCTGAGAAAAAGAAAAAATAAAAGTCCTGAGCCAAATCTGGGGATAAAATAGGAGGCCCCCAGCCTTATGACAAGTTTTTTAAGTTTTTTTTATTACAAAAACTTGTATTTTTCTTATTCTTGATCGAATACATAAAAGTTTGTTCAAAATAATAATAGCAACAATGCATTCAATGATTATACCTTATGCATAAGTGAAATAAATGACAACAATGACACAAGGGAAGGGAGGAGGAATTAGGATTACTTTGTTATAAGATACTTGCCTTACTCAAAAAGTGGTATAGCATTATTTGAATGTGAACTTAGATTAGCTGTAAATGTATACTGTAAAATAAAGGAGAGAGATCAAGATGGCAGAATAGGAAGATCTGGAACTCACCTTCTCCCATGGACACACCAAAACTACAACTACATATAAAACAACTATCTCTGAGGATGACCTGAAGACTAGCAGAACAGATTCTCTACAACTAAAGATATAAAGAAAAGGGCACATTGAGATGGGTAGGAAGGGCAGAGATGAAATCTAGTCAGAACCCACACCCCTGATGCAGTGACCCACAAGCGAGAGGAATATCACAACTGCAGAGGTCCCCCCTGAGGAGCAACTTATTCAAGCCGCATGTTGGGCTCCCCAGTTCAGGGGACCTGCACTAGGAAGACACCCCCCCATAACATCTGGTTTTGAAAACAGTTGGGCTTACATCTTGGAGAGCCCAAAGGGGCTGTGGGAAACCAAGACTCCACTCCAGAAGGGCTCACACACAAATTCATTTGCTTCAAGTTCCAGCACAGAGGCAGCAGCTTGAAAAGTATGTGGGCCATGCAAAAAGGAGAGTCACTGACTAATTTTAGGGCCTGTGCCAAAGTGGGCAGGGATCTTATGAAACTTTCTCAAAGGATAGAAGTGCTATTGGGCACTATGTTTTTTTTACTCTCCTTCCACCTAGCTGGCCCAGCACTGGACGGTGCCATTTTAGTCACTCTCCATCAACCTAGCTAACATTGTGTGCCTTGCCCTGGAGTTCCCCTGGGGACCAGCCTTGTTCAACCTGCTAGCCCCAGCCAGCTCCTCCAAAGTGTCTCCTGGCCCACCCCACCTGGTGGGTAGCCTCAGCCAGCACCAGTACCCATACAAAGAAGCTCCTGCCTCGCCCCATCCAGCAGGCAGCCCCAGCCAGTACTGGTGCTTCTCTAAAGTGTCTCCCACCCTAGGGGTGCAGCCCTGCCCACCAATGCACCTGCAGCAATAACAGGCCAACCACAACAAGAGGGTTCATGCAGTCCACACAGGGGATATCCCTGGAGCACCAGGCTCTGGTGACCAGAGGGGATTGCACCACTAGAGGGAATCAACAGCAGATTAAAGGATGCAGAATGGATTAGCAACCTGGAAGACAAGGTAGTGGAAATCACCCAACCAAAACAGCAAAAAGAAAAAGAATTTTAAAAATGAAAATAGTTTAATGGACCTTTGGGACAACATCAAGCATACTAACATTCACATTATAAGGATCTCAGAAGGAGAAGAGCGAGAGAAAGGGACAGAAGACCTATTTGAACAAATAATGGCTGAAAACTTCCCTTACCTGAAGGAGAAAACAGAGTCCAGCTACAGGAAGCACAGAGTCCCAAAAAAGATGAACCCAAAGAGTTCCACACCAAGACATGTTATAATTAAAATGGCAAAAGTTAAAGATAAAGGGAAAATCTTAAAGGTAAGAGAAAAACAACTAATCATATATAAGGGAAACCCCATAAGTCTATTAGCTGATTTCCCAGCAGAAACTTTACAAGCCATAAGAGTGTGGTGGGATATATTTAAAGTGCTGAAAGGAAAAAACTTCTTATAACCTAGAATACTCTATACAACAAGGATATCATTCAGAATTGAAGGACAGATAGTTTCCCAGACAAGCAAAAACTAACGGAGTGGCCTTACAAGAAATGTTAAAGAGTCATCTTTAAGCAGAAAAAATGGTCACAACTAGAAATAAGAAAATATGTGAAAGAAAAAAATCTCATTTGTAAAGGCAAATATATAGTAAAGGCAGTGGCTCAGCCACTTAAAAAGCTAGAATGAAAGTTAAAAGACAAAAGTAGTACAATCAACTCTAACTACAATAAGTATTTAAGAGATACACAAAATAAAAAGATGTAAGATATGAGGTCAAAAACATAAAACGTGGGGAAGAGGGAGTAAAAATGTAATCCTTTTAGAATGCACTTGAACTTAAGCAACCATCAACTTATAATAGACTGCTATATACATGGGTTTTCATATATGTATCTCATAGTAACCACAAACCAAAAACCTATAATAGATACACAAAAAATAAAGAGAAAGGAACACAAACATAACACTAAAGTCATCAAATCACAAGGGAAGAGAACAAGAGAAGAAAGGAACACAGAAGCACTACAAAAACACCCAAAAAACAATTAACAAAATGTCAATAAGTCAACATATCTATCAATAATTACTTTAAATGTAAATAGACTAGATGCTTTAATCAAAAAACATAGCGTGGCTAAATGGATTTTAAAAAAAAACGAGACCCATATACATGCTGCCTACAAAGACTCATTTTGGATCTAAAGCCATTGATAGATTAATGGATAAAAAAAGATGTGGTATATATACGCAATGGAATATTACACAGCCATAAAAAATAATGAAATCTTACTATTTGCAGCAACATGGATGGACCTAGAGAGTATTATGCTAAGTGAAATAAGTCAGACAGAAAGACAAATACCATATGATTTCACTTGTATGTGGAATATAAAAAACAAAACCAAATAGAAACAGACTCACAGATACAGAGAACAAACTGGTAGTCACCAAAGGGGAGGGGACTGGTGGGTTGTGTGAAATAGGTGAAGTAGATTAAGAGGTACAAACTTCCAGTTACAAAATAAGTTAGTTCACTGGGATGTAATGTACAGCATAGGGAACATTATCAATAATGCTGCAATACTTTTGTAAGGTGACAGATGGTCACTAGACTTATCATGGTGATCAATTTGCAATGTATATAAATGTTGAATCATTATGTTGTGTACCTGAAACTAATACAATATTGTATGTCAACTATACTTCAATTAAAAAAAAAGAAAAAGACAAAAATAAAAACCACTAAAAATTTTTTTAAAAAGAATAATTGACATGCTAAGAAAATAGAGAAAACAGAATCACATAAAATGCTCAATTAAAACCACTCAGAGAAGGACGTGTGCTCACTCCCTCTTGTGAGAGCACCGGAATCACAACTAACTGCTGAACAGTCATTGACAGGAAGACACTGGAACTCACCAAAATGATACCCCACATCCAAAGGCAAAGGAGAAGCCACAACGAGACAGTAGGAGAGGCGGAATCACAAAAAAATCAAATCCCATAACTTCTGGGTGGGCGACTCACAAACTGGAGACCAATTATACCACAGAAGTCCACCCACTGGAGTGAAGGTTCTGAGCCCCACGTCAGGCTTCCCAACGTGGGGGTCTGGCAACGGGAGGAGGAATTCCCAGAGAATCAGACTTTGAAAGTTAGTGGGATTTGATTGCAGGACTTCAACAGGACAGGGGGAAACAGAGACTCCACTCTTGGAGGGAACATGGAAAGTAGTGTGTGCATCAGGACCCAGGGGGAAGGAGTAGTGACCCCATAAGAGACTGAACCAGACCTACCTGCTAGTGTTGGAGGGTAACCTGAGGAGGCAAGGGGCAGCTGTGGCTCACTATGGGGACAAGGACACTGGCAGCAGAAGTTCTGGGAAGTACTCCTTGGCGTGAGCCCTCCCAGAGCCTGCCATTAGCCCCAACAAAGAGCCAGTCCTGGGTTGCCTCAGGCCAAATAACCAACAGGGAGGGAACTCAGCCGACCCATCAGCAGACAAGTGGATCAAAGTTTTACTGAGCTCTGCCCACCAGAGAAACACCCAGCTCTACCCACCACCAGTCCCTCCCATCAGGAAGCTTGCACAAGCCTCTTAGATAGCCTCATCCACCAGAGGGCAGACAGCAGAAGCAAGAAGAAATACAATCTTGCAGCCTGTGGAATGAAAATCACATTCACAGAAAGATAGACAAAATGAAAAAGCAGAGGACTACATACCAGATGTAGGAACAAGATAAAATCCCAGAAAAACAACTAAATGAAGTGGAGATAGGCAACCTCCTAGAAAAAGAATTCAGAATAATGATAGTGAAGATGATCCAGGACCTTGGAAAAAGAGTGGAGGCAAAGATCAAGAAGATGCAAGAAATGTTTAACAAAGACCTAGAAGAATTAAAGAACAGACATCTAGAAGAATTAAAGAACAAACAAACAGAGATGAACAATACAATAACTGAAATGAAAAATACACTAGAAGGAATCAATAGCAGAATAACTGAGGCAGAAGAACGGATAAGTGACCTGGAAGACAGAATGGTGGAATTCACTGCCACGGAACAGAAGAAAAAAGAATGAAAGGAAATGAAGACAGCCTAAGAGACCTCTGGGACAACATTAAACACAACAACATTTACATTATAGGGGTCCCAGAAGGAGAAGAGAGAGAGAAAGGACCAGAGAAAATATTTGAAGAGATTATAGTCGAAAACTTCCCTAACATGGCAAAGGAAATAGCCATCTAAGTCCAGGAAGCACAGGGAGTCCCAGGCAGGATAAACCCAAGGAGAAACACACCAAGACACATAAAATCAAACTGACAAAAATTAAAGACAAAAATTATTAAAAGCAACAAGGGGGAAATGACAAATAACATACAAGGGAACTCCCATAAGGTTAACAGCTTATTTCTCAGCAGAAACTCTACAAGCCAGAAGGGAGTGGCACGATATATTTAAAGTGATGACAGGGAAGAACCTACAACCAAGATTACTCTACCTGGCAAAGATCTCATTCAGATTCAACAGAGAAATCAAAAGTTTCACAGACAAGCAGAAGCTAAGAGAATTCAGCGCCACCAAACCAGCTCTACAGCAAATGCTAAAGGAACTTCTCTAAGTGGAAAACACAGAGAAGAAAAAGACCAACAAAAACAAACTCAAAACAAGAAAATGGTAATAGGAATATACATATCGATAATTACCTTAAATGTGAATGGATTAATTGCTCCAAGCAAAAGACACAGGCTCGCTGAATGGATACAAAAACAAGACCCATATATATGTGGTCTACAAGAGACCCGCTTCAGACCTAGGGACCCATATAGACTGAAAGTGAGGGGATGAAAAAAGAGATCTCATGCAAATGAAAATCAAAAGAAAGCTGGAGTAGGTATACTCATATCAGATAAAACAGACTTTAAAATAAAGAATGTTACAAGAGACAGGGAAGGACACTACATAATGATCAAGGGATCAGTACAAGAAGAAGGTATAGCAATTATAAATATATATGCACCCCACATAGGAGTACCTCAATACATAAGGCAAATGCTAACAGCTATAAAAGAGGAAATCGACAGTAACACAATAATAGTGAGGGACTTTAACACCTCACTTACACCAATGGACAGATCATCCAGACAGAAAATTAAAAAGGAAACACAAGCTTTAAATGACACAATAGACCAGATAGATTTAGTTGATATTTATAGGACAGTCCATCCAAAAACAGCAGATTACACTTTCTTCTCAAATGCACACGGAACATTCTCCAGGATAGATCACATCTTGGGTCACAAATCAAGCCTCAGTAAATTTAAGAAAATTGAAATCATATCAGCCATCTTTTCTGACCACAACGCTCTGAGATTAGAAATAAATTACAGGGAAAAAAAATGTAAAAAGCACAAGCACATGGAGGCTAAACAATACGTTACTAAATACCAGGAGATCACTGAAAAAATCAAAGAGGAAATCAAAAAATACCTAGAGAAAAATGAAAACTAAAACACGACGATCCAAAACCTAAGGGATGCAGCAAAAGCAGTCTGAAGAGGGAAGTTTATAGCAATACAATCATACCTCAAGAAACAAGAAAAATCTCAAGTAAACAATCTAACCTTACACCTAAAGGGAAGAGAGAAAGAAGAACAAACAAGACCCCACGTTAGTAGAAGGAAAGAAGTCATAAAGATCAGAACAGAAATAAATGAAATAGAAACAAAGAAAACAATAGCAAAGATTAATAAAACTAAAACCTGGTTCTTTGAGAAGATAAACAAAATTGATAAACCTTTAGCCAGACTCATCAAGAAAAAGAGGGAGAGGACTCAAATCAATAAAATTAGAAATGAAACAGGAGAAGTTACAACAGACTCCGCAGAAATACAAAGCAACCTAAGAGACTACTACAAGCAACTCTATGCCAATAAAATGGACAACCTGGAAGAAATGAACAAATTCTTAAAAAATTATAACCTTCCAAAGCTGAACCAGGAAGAAATAGAAAATATGAACAGACCAATGACAAGTAATGAAATTGAAACTGTGATTAAAAATTTTCCAACAAACAAAAGTCCAGGAACAGATCACTTCACAGCCGAATTCTATGAAACATTTACAGAAGAGCTAACACCCATCCTTCTCAAACTCTTCCAAAATATTGCAGAGGAAGGAACACTCCCAAACTCATTCTACGAGGCCACCATCACCCTGATACCAAAACCAGACAAAGATACTACAAAAAAGAAAATTACAGACCAATATCACTGATGAATATAGATGCAAAAATCCTCAACAACATACTAGCAAATAGAATCCAACAACTCATTAAAAGGATCATACACCATGATCAAGTGGGATTTATCCCATTGATGCAAAGATTCTTCAACATACGCAAATCAATCAATGTGATACACCATATTAACAAACTGAAGGATAAAAACCATATGATCATCTCAATAGATGCAGAAAAAGCTTTTGACAAAATTCAACACCCTTTTATGATAAAAACTCTCAGAAAGTGGGCATAGAGGGAACCTACCTCAACATAGTAAGGCCACATATGACAAACCCGCAGCAAACATCATTCTCAATGGTGAAAAACTAAAACCATTTCCTCTAAGATCAGGAACAAGACAAGGATGTCCACTCTCACCACCATTATTCAACATAGTTTTGGAAGTCTTTGCCATGGCAATTAGAAGAAAAAGAAATAAAAGGAATACAAATTGGAAAAGAAGAAGTAAAACTGTCACTGTTTGCAGATGACATGATAGTAAACATAGAAAATCGTAAAGAGTTCACCAGAAAACTACTAGAGCTAATCAATAAATCCGGTAAAATTGAAGGATACAGAATTAAGGCACAGAAATTTCTTGCATTCCTATACACTAACAATGAAATAATAGAGAGAGAAATGAAGGAAACAATCCCATTCACCATTACAACAAAAAGAATAAAATACCTAGGAATAAACCTACCTATGGAGGTAAAATACCTGTACTCAGAAAACTATAAGGCACTGATGAAAGAAATCAAAGGTGACACAAACAGATGGAGAGATATACCATGTTCTTGGATTGGAAGAATCAATATTGTGAAAATGACCTTACTACCCAAAGCAATCTACAGATTAAATGTATTCCCTATCAAATTACCAATGGCATTTTTCACAGAACTAGAACAAAATTATTAAAATTTGTATGGAGACACAAAAGACCCCAAATAGCCAAAGCAATCCTGAGGGAAAAAAACAGAGCTGGAGGAATCAGACTCCCTACCTTCAGGCTATACTACAAATACAGTAATCTAGACAATATTGTACTGGCACAAGAACAGAATTATCAATCAACTGAACAGGATAGAAAGCCCAGAGATAGACCCATGCACATATGGTCACCTAATCTATGACAGAGGAGGCCAGAATATAAAATGGAGAAAAGACAGTCTCTTCAATAAGTGGTGCTGGGAAAACTGGGCAGCTACATGTAAAAGAATGAAATTAGAACACTCCTTAACACCATACGCAAAAATAAACTCAAAATGGATTAAAGATCTAAATGTAAGACTGGACACTATAACACTCTTAGAGGAAAACATAGGAAGAACACTCTGACATAAATCACAGCAAGATCTTTTTTGACCCACCTCCTAGAGTAATGGAAATAAAAACAAAAATAAACAAATGGGACCTAATGAAACTTAAAAGCTTTTGCACAGCAAAAGAAACTATAAACAAGACGAAAAGACAACCCTCAGAATGGGAGAAAATATTTGCAAATGAATCAACGGGCAAAGGATTAATCTCCAAACTATACAAACAGCTCATGCAGCTCAATATTAAAAAAACAAAAACCTGATCAAACAATGGGTAGAAGACTTAAATAGACATTTCTCCAAAGGAGACATACAGATGAGGCACATGAAAAGCTGCTCAACATCACTAATTATTAGAGAAATGCAAATCAAAACTACAATGAGATATCACCTCACACCAGACAGAATGACCATCATCACAAAATTTACAAACATTAAATGCTGCAGAGGGTGTGGAGAAAAGGGAACCCTCTTGCCCTGTTGGTGGGAATGTAAATTGATACAGCCACTCTGGAGAACAGTATGGAGGTTCCTTAAAAAACTAAAAATAGAATTACCATATGACCCAGCAATCCCACTACTGGGCATATACCCTGAGAAAACCATAATTCAAAAAGACAGAATGACCCCAATGTTCATTGCAGCACTATTTACAGTAGTCAGGTCATGGAAGCAACCTAAATGCCCAGTGACAGCCAAATGGATAAAGAAGATGTGGTACATATATACAATGGAATATTACTCAGCCATAAAAAGGAACAGAAGTGGGTCATTTGTAGAGACGTGGATGAACCTATAGAGTGTCATACGGAGTGAAGTAAGTCAGAAAGAGAAAAACAAATATCGTATATTAAGGCATATATGTGTAATCTAGAAAAATGGTACAGATGAACCAGTTTGCAAGGCAGAAATAGAGAGACAGATGTAGAGAACAAACGTGTGGACACCAAGGAGGGAAAGCGGGGGGGGGGGGTGGTAGGATAAATTGAGAGATTGGGATTGACATATACACACTAATATGCATAAAATAGATAACTAATAAGAATCTACTGTATAAAAAATTAAAACAAATAAATAAGGTAACACTCAAAAAAAAAAAGAAAAGAAAAGAAAAGAGAAAACACCGAGATATTGGTAACAACATTGTAAATCAACTATACTTCAATAAAAAGTTTTGAGGAAACTTCTGGAGATAATGGATATGTTTATGGCATAGATTGTATTTATGGTTTCACAGATGTATACTTATCTCCCAACTCATCAAGCTGGTTAGAAAAAATATGTACAACGTTTGTATATCAGTCATACCTTAATAAACTTTTTATAATTGAAAAATACAAATAAAACAAAAAATAAAAACCTCAAAAAACAAAACAAAACAAAAACAACAA
This sequence comes from Balaenoptera ricei, assembly GCF_028023285.1. NCBI lineage: Eukaryota > Metazoa > Chordata > Mammalia > Artiodactyla > Balaenopteridae > Balaenoptera > Balaenoptera ricei. Next base: position 66,775,954 of record NC_082660.1, on the reverse strand, counting down.
CAAAAATAACCCCACTGAAGGCAGAAAAAGAGTGAAAAGAGTATAAGGCAAAAATAAAAACAATAACAAAAGCAACAATTAAAAAACTGTAACTAGGGGCTTCCCTGGTGGTGCAGTGGTTGAGAATCTGCCTGCCAATGCAGGGGACACGGGTTCGAGCCCTGGTCTGGGAAGATCCCACATGCCATGGAGCAACTGGACCCGTGAGCCACAGCTACTGAGCCTGTGCGTCTGGAGCCTGTGCTCCACAACGAGAGGCTGCGATAGTGAGAGGCCTGCGCACCGTGATGAAGAGTGGCCCCCGCTTGCCGCAACTTGAGAAAGCCCTCGCACAGAAACAAAGACCCAACACAGCCAAAAATAAATATAAAAATAAAAAAAATAAAAAAATAAAACTGCAACTAATATGGTAAATATTATACAACTATATCAATAATCACTTCAATCATCATATCAGTGGTCTAAATATAACAATTAAAAGACAGACTGCTAGACTGGATCAAAAGATATACCCAACTATATGTTGTCTAAACAAAGCCTATTTAAAATATAAAGGCATGGATAAATTTAAATATTAATTTATCTAAATTAAACACATGCCATACTAACACTCAGAAAAACAAAAAAAAGCTGGTGTAGCTATTCAATTTCAGACAAAGCAAACTTCAGATCAAGGAACATTATTAGGGAGAAAGGGGGGCATTACATAATGATAAAGGAATCAATTCTCCAAGAAGATATAAGAATCCTTAATGTGTGTGTGTCTAACAACAGAACATCAAAATACATGAGGCATGAGGCAAAAACTAATAGAACCACAAAACTAAATAGATGAATCCACTATTATAGTTGGAAACATTAACACCTTTTATCAGCAGGCAGAAAATCTGTAAGGGCAGAGTTGAATTCAACAATACCACCAGTCAAATGGATCTAATTGACATCTGTAGATTACTTCATAAAACAGTAGCAGAATAAGCATTCTTCTCAAGCTCACGTGGAACATTCACTAAGGTAGACCACATTGTAGACCATAAAACACACCTTAACAAACTTACAAGAATAGAAATCATATAATGTCTGCTCCCAGACCACAGTGGAATTAAACTAGAAGTCAGTAACAGAAAAATAGCTGAAAAATACCAAAACATTCAGAGATTTAAGAAGACACATCTACCTAAATAGACATTTTTCAAAATAAGACATACATATAACCAACAGGAACATGAAAAGATGCTCAATATTGCTAACTAGAGAAATGCAAGTCAAAACCACAATGAGGTATCACCTCACACCAGTCAGAATGGCTATCAACAAAAAGTCTAGAAATAATAAATGCTGGAGAGGGTGTGGAGAAAAGGGAACCCTCCTACATTGTTGGTGGGAATGTAAATTGGTGTGGCCACTATGGAAAACAGTATGGAGGATCCTTTAAAAACTAAAAATAGAGCTACCATATAATTCAGAAATCCCACTCCTGGTTATGTACCCAGAAAAAACAGAAACTCTAATTTGAAAAGATACACACACCCCAATGTTCATATCAGCACTATTCACAGTAGCACATGGAAACAACCTAAGTGCCCATCAGCAGATGATTGCCTTAAGAAGATGTGATATCTATATCTATATCTATCTATATATATATCTATATATGTACACACACACACAATGGAATATTACTCAACCATAAAAAAGAATGAAGTATTGCCATTTGCAGCAACATGAATGGACCTAGAGAATATTATGTTTAGTGAAATAAGTCAGAGAGAGAAAGACAAAGACTATATGATCATATATCACTTATATGTGGAATCTAAAAAAATACAAATTAATCTGTATACAAAATAGAAACAGACTCACAGACATAGAAAACAAGCATATGGTTACCGAAGGGGAGAGGGAGGGGGAAGGGACAAATTAGGAGTATGGGATTAACAGATACAAACTACTATACATAAAATAGGTAAGCATCAAGGATTTACTGCATAGCACAGAATATTATACGTAATATCTTGTAATAACCTAATGGAATATAATCTGCAAAAAAATAAAAAACTGAATCACTATGCTGTATACATGAAACTAATGCAATATTGTAAATGAAGTTATACTTCAATAAAAACAAACGTCTAAATAACATGAGTCAAAGGAGAAATCTCAAGAGGAATTTTAAAATATTTTAAACTAAATGAAAATAATAATACAATTTATCAAAAGTTGTCAGATACAGCGAAGGCAATGCTAAGAAGGGAATTAATAACATTGAAAACATACCTAGAAAAGAAAAAAACATCTAAAGTCAATAATCTAAACTTTCACCTTAGGAAACTAGAAAAAGAAGAGAGAATTAAGTCCAAAATAAGCAGAAGAAAAGAAATAATAAAAAAAAAAAATTAGAGCAAATATCAATGAAATTGGAAAGAGGAAGTCAACTGAGAAAATCAACAAAATCAAAAGCTGGTTATCTGAAAGGATTCATAAAATTGATAAGCCTCTAGCCAAGCTAACTAAGAAAAAAAGAGAGAAGACACAAATTACTAATGTCAGAGGTGAAAGAGAGGAAATCACTACAGATCCCATGGAAATTGCAATGATAATTAAGGAATATTATGAATGAATCTATGCCACAAATTTAATAACCTAGATGAAATGGACCAGTTTCTTGAAAGACACTATCTGCCAAGACTCAAACAAGAATAAATAGACAAAGTGAATAGGCTTGTATCTATTAGAGAAGTTGAATCAATAATTGATAACTATCTGAAACAGAAAGCACCAGGCTCAAAAAGGTTTACTGGTGAATTCTACCAAACAATTAAAAAAGAAATGACACCAATTCTCTATAATATCTTCCAGAAGATAAAGGCAGAAGGAATAGTTCCTAACTCATTCTGTGGTGCCAGCACTAACCTAATACCAAAACAAGGCAAAGACAGTACAAGAAAACTCCTCAATATATAAAGCAAACTCTGACAGAATTGAATGGAGAAATAGATAGCAACACAATAGTATTGTGTAGAATAGGAGACTTCAATACCCCCACTTTCAATAAGGTATAGAACAGACCAAAATAGTGATAGAGGAATAACCAGCCTCTCTGTCCCCCCAAAAAGATCAACAATTAGACAGCTATCCACAAACAAAAACAGTTCTGGGAGAGCACTAGAGTCCACTTAAGAAATTTTAGCAACACAGTGGGGAAAAATATTGAGATAATTGCATAAGAAGAGAAGGAAAACAACTTCATTTTGTCTGCATCATCCTATCCCCCAAACTGCATTGTTCAGTGCCAAGAGGGAACTTCCCAGCTAGAAAGAGTTTCCCACACTAGGAAAGGAAGAGCAGGGTGAGCAACCAGCTTGTCCAGCCTTTCAGGACGCCAAAAGAAGGTCCTACTTTGGTTTCATCCCACCTAGACTGGCAAAACTGAGACATGTGGAGATGGCTAGGAACAAGGAAGAAAAGTGGGGCTATTAATAACAGCCACACACCAAGAATGATGGCAGATCAGAGAGACCAGCTATGCAGACAAGCTCAGCAGATTTTGACACTGACAAAACCAATGGCCAGCACAGAAGCCATGGATTCCCTTCATATTTCATCAGTTCTTGCCCCCAAAATATTCACACTTGTGACACCAGACACCTAAGTCCCTCCCTGCTCCCTCCAACCACCCTGGGCAGAGACTGAGAACAGCACTGGCAGCCAGCTCAAGGCTCTGTGGCTACATGAGTGCAAAATGCCAGCCTAGACCCACCCGGGGCTCAGGGCTAGCCACTCCAGCTGTGCACTTACATGCCCCCAGCCTGATGCCTGTCATCAACCTCCACCACAGTGCACATGCCTGGGGGGGGGAGAACGAGCAGCCACAGGAGAGCACATTGACAGTAAGTGTCTCCACAGCTAACTGGGGGATCAGATTAGGTCCTATCTTCTGTCGCTGGCCTGCAGCACCACATTCACCTGTAGCTACCACCTCCAGCTGTGCACATGGATGCTGTCAGCCTAATGCCTGTCATCAAACCACACTGCTGTGCACTGTCCCAGGCAGAGAGTATGCCACCACATGAGAGCACAATGACAGCTAGGGCCCCTGCAGCTAACAGTGAGAGTGTGTTTGGCCCCAGCCCAGGCTGCCTGTGCTGATCCCCACCACAATATGAGTGTCTGCAACAGGATTCTGTCACTACATAGGTACCTGAAACTGGTCCCTGAAGACAAGTTTGTGCACACCACCAGCTCTGACCCCACTGCCACCTGCTCTGTTCCCTAGCCACTGGGTCTAGAGGCACTGCTAAAGACCCCAACAGGCCTTGCAGCCACTGTGGGCCCCCCACAATACTTGCCAAGGACCACATAATTGTTAACGGTGTGGACTCTGACAGCCTGAGCTGAAGGACATCACACATCTCCAGCCCAGGTGCCTGAATAATCAATTCACCAAAAAAAAAAAAGACAGCAAGAGGGGAAAAAAGGAACAAAAGAACTACAAAACAGCCAGAAAACAATAAGATGGCATTAGGAATTCCTTACATATCAATAACAACTCTAAATATAAATGGGTTGAATCCTCCAATCAAAAGGCGTAGAATGGCCAGATGGATTTTAAAAGACAAGATCCAAATTATATGCTGCCTACAAGAGATTCCCTTCAGCTTTAAGGACATACATAAGTTCAAGGTGAAAGGATGGCAAAAGATATTCCATGTAAGGGGGAAACAAAGAAATGAGGGGCAGCTAAACTTATATCAGACAAAATAGACCAGCAACAAGTAAGGAGATTGAATTACTAAACAAAAACCTCCCAGAAAAGCCCAGGACTAGATGGTTTCACTGATGAATTCTACCAAATATTTAAAGAAGAATTAACGCCAATCTCTTAAACTTTTCCCAAAAATTGAAGTGGAAGGAAAACACCCAAACTCATTTTACAAGGCCACCATTACCTTGACACCTGTAAGATAACAGAAAAAAATATATATATCTGCCCCTGTTTCCTGGCACAGAGCTCCTGAAACCCTTGTAATATCCTAAGTGATAAGAGCACTAGGAGCATCTTTTGTTTTAATATTTGGTTTTGACCCTGGTTTCTGACACAGTGCCTCCTGAAACCTTTGTAATTTTCTGGGTGATAGGAATGTCTTTTGTTCTAATGAGGAAACTCTGGGTAAGCTCCTGGATGGCTCTTAGATGAGGGATGGTCACGAGAAAGACCAGACCATGACTAGCAGCTTACAATTTTCAGCCCCACCTTCCACTGTCTTGAGAAGGGAGAAGGGATGAAAATGGAGTTAATGACTGATTATGTCTATGTGAAGAAGCCTCCATAAAATCCCAAAGGTAAAGGGTTCAGAGAGCTTCCAGGTTGGTGGACACATGGAGATGCTAGGAGAGTGGCACACCAGGAGAAAGCATGGAAGCTCCATACCCTTTCCCCACACTTTGCCCTAAGCATCTTTTCCATCTGGCTGTTCCTGAGTTAGTCTTTCATAAAAAGCCAGTGATTCCATTTGTTTATTTTTGTTTTTATTCTCATTACTCTAAGAGGTGGGTCAAAAAAGATCTTGCTACGATTTATATCAAAGAGTGTTCTGCCTATGTTTTCCTCTAACAGTTTTATAGTGTCTGGCCGTACATTTAGGTCTTTAATACATTTTCAGTTTATTTTTGTGTATGGTGTTAGGGAGTGTTCTAATTTCATTCTTTTACATGTAGCTCTCCAGTTTCCCCAGCACCACTTATTGAAGACGCTGTCTTTGTTCCATTATATATTCTTGACTCCTTTGTCATAGATTAGGTGGCTGTAGGTGCGTGGGTTTATCTCTGGGTTTTCTATCCTGTTCCATTCATCTATATTTCTCTCTTTGTGCCAGTACCATACTGTTTTGTTGACTGTAGCTGTATAGTACAGTCCGAAGTCAGGGAGCCTGATTCCTCCAGCTCTGTTTTTCTTTCTCAAGATTGCTGTGGCTATTCGTGGTCTTTTGTGTTTCCATACAAATTTTAATTTTTTGGTTCTAATTCTGTGAAAAAAGCTATTGGTAATTTGATAGGGATTGCATTGAATCTGTAGATTGCTTTGGGTAGTATAGTCATTTTCACAATATTGATTTTTCCAATCCAAGAACATGGTATGTCTCTCCATCTGTTTGTGTCATCTTTGATTTGTTTCATCATTATCTTATAGCTTTCTGTCTACAGGTCTTTTTTCCTGAATTTTATTTAATTTATTTTTTTTATACAGCAGGTTCTTATTAGTTATCCATTTTATACATATTAGTGTATATACGTCAATCCCAATCTCCCAATTCATCACACCACCACTCCCCACCACCACTTTCCCCCTTGGTGTCCATACGTTTGTTCCCTACATCTGTGTCTCAATTTCTGCCCTGCAAACCAGTTCATCCGTACCATTTTTCTAGGTTCCACATATATGCATTAATATACGATATTTGTTCTTCTCTTTCTGACTTACTTCACTCTGTATGACAGACTCTAGATCCATCCATTTCATTACAAATAACTCAGTTTCATTTCTTTTTATGGCTGAGTGATATTCCACTGTGTATATGTGCCACATCTTTAGCCATTCATCTGTCGATGGACACTTAGGTTGTTTCCATGTCCTGGCCATTGTAAATAGTGCTGCAATGAACATTGTGGTACATGCCTCTTTTTGAATTATGGTTTTCTCAGGGTATATGCCCAGTAGTGGGATTGCTGGGTCATATGGTAATTCTATTTTTACTTTTTTAAGGAACCTCCATACTGTTCTCCATAGTGGCTGTATCAATTTACATTCCCACCAACAGGGCAAGAGGGTTCCCTTTTCTCCACACCCTCTACAGCATTTATTGTTTGTAGATTTTTTGATGATGGCCATTCTGACTGGTGTGAGGTGATACCTCATTGAAGTTTTGATTTGCATTTCTCTAATAATTAGTGATGTTGAGCAGCTTTTCATGTGCTTCTTGGCCATCTGTATGTTTTCTTAGGAGAAATGTCTAGTTAGGTCTTCTGCCCATTTTTGTATTGGGTTGTTTGTTTTTTTTAATATTGAGCTGCATGAGCTCTTTATATATTTTGGAGATTAATCCTTTGCCTGTTGATTTGTTTGCAAATATTTTCTCCCATTCTGAGGGTTGTCTTTTCATCTTGTTTGTAGTTTCCTTTGCTTTGCGAAAGCTTTTAAGTTTCATTAGGTCCCATTTGATGGAGAGATATACGATGTTCTTGGATTGGAAGAATCAATATTGTGAAAATGACTATACCACCCAAAGCAGTCTACAGATTCAGTGCAATCCCTATCAAATTACCAGTGGCATTTTTTACAGAACTACAATAAAAAAATCTAAAACTTGTATGGAGACACAAAGGAACCCAAATAGCCAAAGCAGTCTTGAGGGGAAAAATTGGATCTGAAGGAATCAGACTCCCTGACTTCAGACTATACTACAAAGCTACAGTAATCAAGACAATATGGTACTGGCACAAAAAACAGAAATATTGATAAATGGAACAGGATAGAAAGCCCAGAGGTAAACCCACACACCTATGGTCAATAATCTATGACAAAGGAGGCAAAGATATACAATGGAGAAAAGACAGTCTTTTCAATAAGTGGTGCTGGAAAAACTGGACAGCTATATGTAAAAGAATGAAATTAGAACACTCCCTAACACCATACACAAAAATACACTCAAAATGGATTAGAGACCTACATGTAAGACTGGACACTATAAAACAACTCTTAGAGGAAAACATAGGCAGAACACTCTTTGACATAAATCACAGCAAGGTCTTTTTTGATCCACCTCGTAGAGTAGTGGAGATAAAAACAAAAATAAACAAATATGTACAGGTCTTTTGCCTCCTCAGGTAAGTTTATTCCTAGATATTTTATTCTTTTTGTTGCAATGGTAAATGGGATTGTTTCCTTAATTTCCCTTTCTGATATTTCATTCTTAGTGTATAGGAATGCAAGAGATTTCTGTGTGTTAATTTTGTATCCTGCCAGTTTATTAAATTCATTGATGAGCTCTAGGACTTTTCTGGTAGCATCTTTAGTATTTTCTACGTATAGTGTAATGTCATCTGCAAACAGCTTTTAAATTTTACTTCTAATTAAAGTTAAAAGCTTTTGCATAGCAAAGGAAACCATAAATAACACGAAAAGACAACCCTCAGAATGAGAGAAAATATTTACTAATGAAGAACCTGACAAAGGATTAATCTCCAAAATATACGAAGAGCTCATGCAACTCAATATCAAAAAAAAACAAAATCCCAATCAAAAAGTGGGCAGAAGACCTAAATAGACATTTCTCCAAAGAAGACATACAGACTGCCAACAAACACAAGAAAAATTGCTCAACATCACTAATTATTAGAGAAATGCAAATCAAAATTACAATGAGATATCACCTCACACCAGACAGAATGGCCATCATCACAAAATTTACAAACATTAAATGCTGCAGAGGGTGTGGAGAAAAGTGAACCCTCTTACACTTTTGGTGGGAATGTAAATTGATACAGCCACTTTGGAGAACAGTGTGGATGTTCCTTAAAAAACTAAAAATAGAACCACCATATGACCCAGCAATCCCACTACTGGGCATATACCCAGAGAAAACCATAATTCAAAAAACACTTGCACCCCATTGTTCATTGCAGCACTAGTTACAATAGCCAGGACATGGAAGCAACCTAAATGTCCATCAACAGAACAATGGATAAAGAAGATGTGGTACATTACCAAACGTAACATAGATAGCTAGTGGGAAGCAACCGCATAGCACAGGGAGATCAGCTTGGTGCTTTGTGACCACCTAGAGGGGTGGGAAGGGAGGGTGGGAGGGAGGGAGATGCAAGAGGGAAGAGATATGGGAACATATGTATATGTATAACTGATTCACTTTGTTATAAAGCAGAAACTAACACACCATTGTAAAGCAATTATACTCCAATAAAGATGTTTAAAAAACAAAGTTAATGGATGAATTTAACTTTGTGAATTGTATGCTATATCTCAATAAAGCAGTTTTAAAAAAAAAGAAGATGTGTTACATATATCCAATGGAATACTACTCAGCCATAAAAAGGAACGAAATTGGGTCACTTGTAGAGATGTGAATGGACCTAGAGACTGTCAGAGTGAAGTAAGCCAGGAAGAGAAAAACAAATATCGTATATTAACACATACATGTGGAATCTGAAAAAACTGGTATAGACAATCTAATCTGCAAAGCAGAAATAGAGACACAGATGTAAAGAACAAACATGGATACTAAGGGAAAAAAGGGGGTGTGGGATGAATTGGGAGATTGGGATTGACATATATACACTATTGATACTGTGTATAAAATAGATAACTAATGAGAACCTACCGTATAGCACAGGGAACTCTACTCAGTGCTCTGTGGTGACCTAAATGGGAAGGAAATCCAAAAAAAGATGGGATATATGTATATGTATAGCTGATTCACTTTGCCATACAGTAGAAATTAACACAACATTATAAAGCAACTATACTCCAATAAATTTTTTTTTAACTTTTAAAAAACCATTGATCTAGTAAGTAAAATGTTTCTCTCAGTTCTGTGAGCCATTGTAGAAAATTAATTGAGTGGGCACAGAGGGAACATACCTCAACATAATAAAGGCCATACACAACAAACTCACAGCAAACATTCATTCTCAGTGGTGAAAAACTGAAAGCATTTCCTCTGAGATCAAGAACAAGACAAGGATGTCCACTCTCACCACTTTTATTCAACATAGTTTTGGAAGTCCCAGCCATGGCAATCAGAGAAGAAACAGAAATAAAAGGAATCCAAATTGGAAAAGAAGAAGTAAAACTGTCACTGTTTGCAGATGACATGATACTATGCATAGAAAATACTAAAGATGCTACCAGGAAACTACTAGAGCTCATCAATGAATCTGGTAAACTTGCAGGATACAAAATTAATACACAGAAATCTCTTGCATTCCTATACACTAACAACGAAAGATCAGAAAGGGAAATTAAGGAAACATTCCCATTTACCACTGCATCTAAAAGAATAAAATACCTAGGAATAAACCTACCTAAGGAGGCAAAAGACCTGTACTCAGAAAACTATAAGATACTGATGAAACAAATCATAGATGACACAAACAGATGGAGAGATATACCATGTTCTTGGATTGGAAAAATCAATATTGTGAAAATGATTATACCACCCAAAGTAATCTACAGATTCAATGCAACCCCTATCAAATTACCAATAGCATTTTGCACAGAATTAGAACCAAAAAATTAAAATTTGTATGGAAACACGAAAGACCATGAATAGCCACAGCAATCTTGAGAAAGAAAAACAGAGCTGGAGGAATCAGGCTCCCTGACTTCGGACTGTACTATACAGCTACAGTCAACAAAACAGTATGGTACCGGCACAAAGACAGAAATATACATCAATGGAAGAGGATAGAAAGTCCAGAGATAAACCCACACGCCTATGGTCACCTAATTTATGACAAAGGAGGCAAGAATATACAATGGAAAAAAGGCAGTCTCTTCAATAAGTGGTGCTGGGAAAACTGGACAGCTACATGTAAAAGAATGAAATTAGAACACTGCCTAACACCATACACAAAAACAAACTCACAGTGGATTAAAGACCAAAATATAAGACTGGATACTATAGATCTCTTAGAGGAAAACACAGGAAGAACACTCTTTGACATAAATCACAGCAAGATCTTTTTTGAACCACCTCCTAGAGTAATGAAAATGAAAACAAAAATTTAGAAATGGGACCAAATTAATCTTAATCTGCACAGCAAAGGAAACCATAAACAAAATGAAAAGACAACCCATAGAATGAGAGAAAATATTTGCAAATGATGCAACTGACAAGGGATTAATCTCCAAAATATACAAACAACACATACAGCTCAATATCAAAAAAACAAACAACCCAATCAAAAAATGGGTGGATGATCTAAATAGACATTTCTCCAAAGAAGACATACAGATGGCCAAAAAGCACATAAAAAGATGCTCAACATCAAGAATTATTAGAGAAATGCAAATCAAAACTACAATGAGGTATCACCTTACACCTGTCAGAATGGCCATCATCAAAAAATCTACAAACAATAAGTGCTGGGGAGGGTGTGGTGAAAAGGGAACCCTCCTACACTGTTGGTGGGAATGTAAATTGGTACAGCCACTATGAAAAACAGTATGGTGGTTCCTTAAGAAACAAAAAATAGAGCTACCATATGATCCTGTAATCCCATTCCTGGGCATATATCTGGAGAAAACCATAATTCGAAAAGATACATGCACCCCAGTGTTCATTGCAGCACTGTTTACAATAGCCAGGACATGGAAGCAACTTAAATATCCATTGATGGATGAATGGGTAAAGAAGATGTGGTACATATATACAATGGAATACTACTCAGCCATAAAAAAGAATGAAATAATGCCACTTGAGTGACATGGAGGAATCTAGAGATTGTCATACTGAGTGAAGTAAGTCAGACAGAGAAAGACAAATATCATATGATATCGCTTATATGTGGAATCTAAAAATAAATGGTACAAATGAACTTATTTACAAAACAGAAATAGAGTCACAGATGTAGAAAACAAACTTATGGTTACTAAGGGGGAAAGTGATGAGATGAATTGGGAGATTGGGATTGACATATACACACTACTACATATAAAACAGATAACTAATAAGAACCTACTCTATAGCACAGGGAACTCTACTCGTATATGGGAAAAGAATCTAAAAAAGAGTGAACATATTTATATGGATAACTGATTCACTTTGCTGTACAGCAGAAACTAACACAACGTTGTAAATCAACTCTACTCCAATAAAAATTAATTAAAAATAAAAATAAATAAATAAAATCTACTCTTGGCAACTTGCAAAAAAAATAAAATCAATTGAACCCAAGGAGTGGGTTATCAGAACCCCCAATCTATAGCAGGCGGGTCAGAAACATAGGTGATAACCTGGACTTGCAACTGGCATCTTAAGGTGAAGGTGGGGCAGTCTTATAGGACTGAACCCTTAATCTGTGGAATCTGATGTTATTTCCAGGTAGATAGTGTTAGAACTGAGTTGAATTCTTGGACACCCTCCTGGTGTCCAAGAATTGCTTAGTGGTGTGGAGGAGAACCTCACACACATTTGGTGACCAGAAGTGAAGTGTTTTGTGTGAGTAGTAAAGGAGACTCACAGGAAAGAAAGACTCACAAGAAAGCAGGGAAGAGCTGGGTTTTTCCCTATACAGAAAGTGGAAGACAGATTCCACAACATCAAACTCAGATAAGGACACTACAAGAAAAGAAAATTACACACCAGTATCCCTGATAAATATGGTTGCAAAAGTTCTCAACAAAATACTAGCAACGTGAATTCAATAGCACATTAGTAATATCATACACCATGATCAAGTGGAGTTTACCCCTGGCATGCAGGATGGTTTAACTTATACAAATAAATGAATGTGATGCATCACATTAATAGATAAAAATCATGTGATCATCTCAATAGATACAGAAACATGACAAAATTCAACATCTCTTTATAATAAAAATCCTCAACTAATTGGGAATTGAAGGAATAGACTTCAACATAATGAAGGCCATATATGACAAACCCACAGCCAACATTATATTCAATGGTGAAGGGTTGAAAGCTTTTCTTCTAAGATCAGGAACAAGATAAAGGTGCCCACACTCACCACTCACATCCAATATTACTGGAAGTCCTAGCTAGAGCAATTAGCCAAGAAAAAGAAATAAAAGGCACCCAAACAGGAAAGGTAGAAGTAAAAATTTTTTTGTTTACAGATGGTATTATCTTATATATAGAAAATCCTAAACTTTCTAAATAAAAGAAAACCCTGAATCAAAAAATTCAGTAAAATTGTAGGATACAAAATCAGCATACAGAAATCAGTTGTGTTTTCATATACTAACGAAACATCTGAAAAATAAAGAAAACAATTCCATTCACAATAGGATCCAAAACAATAAAATACTTAGGAATAAATTTATCAGGGAGGTGAAAAATCTGTACATTGAAGACTTTAATGAAAGAAATTGAAGAAGACACAAATAGGGATTTCCCTGGTGGTGCAGTGGTTAAGAATCCGCCTGCCAATGCAAGGGACACGGGTTCAATCCTTTGTCCAGGAAGATCCCACATGCTGTGGAACAACTAAGCCTGTGCGCCACAACTACTGAGCTGTGCTCTAGAGCCCATGAGCCACAACTATTGAGCCCGCATGGTGCAACTACTGAAGCCCACATGCCTAGAGCCCGTGCTCCACAATAAGAGAAGCCACCACAGTGAGAAGCCCGCACACCACAACGAAGAGTAGCCTCCACTCACCACAACTAGAGAAAGCCCGCATGCAACAACGAAGACCCAACACAGCCAAAATAAATAAATAAATAAATAAATATGAGTTTTAAAAAGACACAAATAAAAAGACATCCAGTGTTCATGGATCAGAATTAATATTGTTAGAATATCCACACTACTTAAAGTCATCTATAGATTCAGTGAAATCCCTATCAAAATTCCAATGGCATTTTTCACAGTAATAGAAAAAACAATCCTAACATTTGTATGGAGCCACAGAAGACTTCAAATAGCCAATGTAATCTTGAGAAAGAAGAACAAAGCTAGAGGCATCACACTTTCTGATTTCAAACTATACTACAAAGCCACAGTAATCAAAATAGTATGGTACAGGCATAAACATAGACACGTAGACCAATGGAACAGAATTGAGAGCCCAGAAATAAACCCTCATATATTCAGTCAACTTATATTTGACAAGGAAGCCAAGAATACTCAAGGGAGGGGGGGGGGCAAGGATAGTCTCTTCAATAAATGGATGCAGAAGAATGAAATTAGATCCTTATCTTACACTACTCACAAAAATTAACTCAAAATGGATCAAAGACTTAGATATAAGAGCTGAAACTGAGAAGTTCCTAGAAGAAAACTTAGGGGAAAATCTCCTCAACATTGGTCTTGGCAGCAATTTCCTGGATATGGCACCAAAAACACAAGAAACAAAAGCAAAAATAAATAAGTGGGACTACATCAAACTTAAAAGCTTCTGCGCAGAAAAGGAAACAATCAATAAAATGAAAAGTCAACCTATAGAAAGGGAGAAAATATTTGCAAATCATATATCTTAAAAGGAATTAATATCCAGAATATATAAATAACTCATTTAACTCAATAGCAAAACCACAAACAACCTGATTTTAAAATGGGCAAAAGAATTAAATAGACATTTTTCCAAAGAAAACATACAAATGAACCATATGTACATGCAAATGTACTCAACATCACTAATTATTAGGGAAATGCAAATCAAAACCACAGTGAGATACTGTCTCACTCTCATTAGGATTATTACTATAGAAAGATAGAAAGAAAGAAAGAGAGAGAGAAAGAAAGGGAGGGAGGGAGGAAGGAACGAAGGAAAGAAGGAAGAAAAAAAGAAAGAAAGAAAGAAAAAGAGAAAAAAGTTTTGGAAGGGGAGGAATCGTAACCCTTGTGCATTGTTGGTGAGAATGTAAAATGGTGTAGCTGCTATGGAAAAAAATAGAGTTACCACAAGATCCAGCAATCCCACTTCTGGGTATATATCCAAAATAAAAAAATTAAAAGCAGAATCTTTTTTTTTTTTTTAATATTTATTTATTTATTTATTTGGCTGTGTTGGGTCTTCATTTCTGTATGAGGGCTTTCTCTAGTTGTGGCAAGCAGGGGCCACTCTTCATCGCGGTGCGTGGGCCTCTCACTATCATGGCCTCTTGTTGTGGAGCACAGGCTCCAGACGCGCAGGCTCAGTAGTTGTGGCTCACGGGCTTAGTTGCTCCGCAGCATGTGGGATCTTCCCAGACCAGGGCTCGAACCCGTGTCCCCTGCATTGGCAGGCAGATTCTAAACCACTGCGCCACCAGGGAAGCACAAAAGCAGAATCTTGAGTTAATTTTTGTATGTTATTAGCTAAGGGTCCAACTTCATTCTTTTGCATATTCACTTTTTCTAGTACCATTTATTGAAGACACTGTATGAGGAATGTTTTTTTATTAGAAACTAGACATTTTCATATTATGTTATGATATTTTTAGCAACTTGAAAGTTGCTAAGAGAGATCTTAAAAGTTCTCACTACAAAAAAGAAATGGTAATTATGTGAGGTGATGGAGGTGTTAACTAACCCTACTGTGGTAATCATTTCACAATATATAAGTGTATCAGATCATCACATTGTACACCTTAAACTTATACAACATTATATGTCAATTATATCTCAATAAAGCTGGAAAAAAACTTCACAGACTTATGCACAAAAAACATGATTTATAAAAGAAAAAATAAATTGTACTTCATCCAAATAAAAACTTTTGCTCTATGCAAGATCCTGTTGAGAAGATAAAAAGACAAGCTACGGATTGGGAGAAAATATTTGCAAACTACAAATCCAACAAAGAACTATATCTAGACTACATAAAGAACACTTAAAACTGAACGGTAATAAAGCAAACAACACTACTGGAAAATGGGCAAGAGATATTTCATCAAAGAAGATATATAGATAGCAAATAAGCACACAAAATATATTCAATGTTGCTAGCCACCAGGAGAATGCAAATTAAGACTACAATGAAATATCACCACACGTGTATCAGAATGAGTAAAACAAGTCTCAATAAATTTAAAAAGATTCAAATCATACAAAGTATATCTTCTGACCTCAATGGAATTAAACTAGAAATCAATAATAAAGGATACTTGGAAAATCCCCAAATATTTGGCAACTAAATAACACACTTCTAAGTAACCCAAAGATCAAAGAAGAAGTTAAAAGGGAAATTAGAATGTATTTTATACTGAATGAAAATAAAAATACAACATATAAAAATTTGTGGCATGCCACTAAAGCAGTATTTCCTGGGTAAAATTTTATAGCACTAAAGGTCTATATTAGAAAATAAGAAAGGTCTTTATTCAATAACCTCAGTTTCCACCTTAATAAACTAGAAAGAAAGAGCAAATTAAACCCAAAGTAAGTGAAAGAAAGGAAATAATAATGATTGAATGAAAAATCAGTGAAACAGAAAACAGGGAAACAATTGAGAAAATCAGTGAAAGCAAAAGCTGGATTTTTTTTTTGAGAACATGAATATAATTAATAAAATTTGATCATAAAAATGAGAAAAGACACAAATCACTAACATCAGGAATGAAGGTGATGATATTTTAAAAGTATTAAAAGGATAAAAAGGGATTATGAACAACTTTATGACAATAAATTCAACAATTTAGATGAAATAGACAAATTCCTCGAAAAACACCATCAAAGTTAATTGTTTTACTCTGCTCTCATCTGGAGCTTGGGGGCCTCTTCCAATCTCACTACTTTTTGGCAGAATTTATTTCTTCGCAGTTGTAAGACTGAGGTTCCCATTTTCTTGCTGGCTATTGTCTGTAGGTCACTGTCAGCAACTAGAGGCTAACCTCACATCCCAGCCATATTGCCCTCTCACAACATGGCACCTTATTTCTTTAAAACCAGCAGAATATCTCTCTCTAGTCTGCTAAGACAGTATATTGTCACAAGAGTGACTGTCCCATCGCTTTTGCCATATAATACAATTTAATCAAGGTGGTGGTTGTCACATTATATTTACAAGTCTCACCCACACTTGAAGGAAGGGGACTATACAAAGAATGTATACCAGAGAGAAGAATCTTGGGGACTAGCTTAGAATTCTCCCTACCACAATCAGGAAGAAATAGATAAACTGAATATCTTTATATCCAATTTTTAAAATTGAACTTGTAGTTAATAACGTTCCCACAAAGAAAATTCTGGACCTAGATGGCTTCATTGGAAAATTCTGCCACTAATTTAAGAAAATAATAATAACAATCCTACACAATTGTCAGGAAATTGTTTTGAGCATTTAAACATTTATTGTGAATTTTGTTTAATTAAATTGCCTCAAACAACTTAAATTGCCATTACAGATTTAGTGTCTGAATGTTTTGAACCTTTCAAACTCCTGAAACAGTACATTAACCATACTTGACATATTAGGGCTTTCCAGAGAAACAGAGCCAATAGGAAATTATATATATATATATATATATATATATATATATATATATATATATATATATATATATATATATATATATATGATATATATAAATGCGTATAAAACAACACCTACTATGAGGAATTGGCTCATGCAATTATGGAGGCTGAAAAGTCCCATGATCTGCAGTCTACAAGTGGAGACCCAGGAAAGTTGATGATAAAATTAAGTTCGAGTCTGGAGGCCTGAGGATCAGGGGAGCCAATGGTGCAAATCCCAGTCCAAGGGCAGAAGACCAATGTCCCAGCTCTGCAGCCAGCTAAACCTTCTTTCTTCTACATTTTGTTCTATTCAGGCCCTTAACTGATTGGAGGATGGCCACCCACATTGGAGAGGCAATCTACTGAGTCCACCAATCAATTCAAATACCAATCTTAACCAGAAACACCATCACAGACACACCCAGAAATATCTAATCTGGGCATCCCATGGCCCAGTCAGGTTGACACAGAATTAACCTTTAAATGAAGCAATATTTAACCCCAAAATAAACTATGGACTTTAATTAATAATAATGTATCAATATTGGCTAATCTAATTATAATATACACACCACATTAATGCAAGATGTTAATGAAAAGGGAAACTGTGCAAGGGAGGGGAGAAGAGGGGTATATGGGATCTCTGTACTTTCTGCTCAATTTTTCCATAAGTCTGAAACTTCTCTGGAAACTAAAATCTTTAAAACAAACAAACATTAAAGTGAGGAAATATTCCCCAACTCATTCTATGATGACAGATTTACAAAAAAACAAAACAAAACAAAACAAAACAACGATGTCAAAGAAAACAACAAACCAATATCAGGAACTTGATGACAAAATCTTAAAAAGAAATTTTAGCAAGTCAAATTCAACAACATATAAAAAGGATAATACATTATGACCAAGTGGTGCATATCCCAGGGATGCAAGGTTGTTTTAACATTTGGAAATCCA
The DNA here is from genome assembly GCF_028023285.1 of Balaenoptera ricei. Lineage (NCBI taxonomy): Eukaryota > Metazoa > Chordata > Mammalia > Artiodactyla > Balaenopteridae > Balaenoptera > Balaenoptera ricei. The sequence goes on along the minus strand of NC_082660.1, from coordinate 66,757,799 downwards.
TCATAGAAAGTCACCATATTGGCAGGCTAAAAATGAAAAACTATATGCCATCTCAACAGACACAGAAAAATCATTTGTGAAGGCCAACATCCATTCCAGATAAAAATTCTCAACAAAGTAAGAATTGAAGGGAATTTCCTCAACCTGATAAAAGGCATCTACAAAAAGCCTACAACAAACATGTTTAATGGTGAAAGACTGAATGTGTTTCCCCTAAGACAGGAATAAAGCAAGAATGTCTGCTTTCACTGCTTCTATTCAATATTGTGCTGGACATTTTACCAGTGAAATCAGGCAAGGAAAGGGGGAAAAAAGGCTCCCAGATTGGAGAGGAAAAAGTAAAACTGCATTTATTCACAAGATTATCTATATAGAAAATCTGATGAAATCTAGAAAAAAGCTACTGGAACAAATAAGTGAGTTTAGCAAGCTTGCGAGATGCAATAATCAATTGTTTTTCTATATAGTAACAAACAATTAGAAGTTTAAAATTAAAAAAATCAATGCCATTTTCAATACCATCAAAAATTTTGAATAACCAGAGACAAATCTGACAAAAGACATGAAAGACCTGTACATTGAAAACTAAAACATTGCTGAAAGAAATTAAGGAAGACCTAAATAAATTGGCAGATATACTGCATTCATGGTTTGGATGAATCAGTAACGTTAGATGTCAACTCTTTTCAAAATGATCTACAGGTTCAATGAAATAAGCAATCAGAATTCCAGCAAGATATTTTTTGTGTAAATTGACAGGCTGATTCCAAAATTTATGTAAAAATAAAAAGGACCTAGAATGACCAAAAGAAATTTGAAAGAGAAAAATGTTGCAGTAGAAAACACTAACTGATTTCAAGATTTATTATAAAACTACATTAATCTGGGGCCTTCCCTAGTGGCGCAGTGTTTAAGAATCCTCCTGCCAATTCAGGGGACATGGGTTTGAGCCCTGGTCCGGGAAGATCCCACATACCGTGGAGCAACAAGGCCCGTGCACCACAGCAACTGAGCCTGCACTCTAGAGCCCATGAGCCACAACTGCTGAACCCACGTGCTGCAACTGCTGAAGCCCATGTGCCTAGAGCCCGTGCTCTGCAACAGGAGAGGCCACTGCAATGAGAAGCCCGCGCGCTGCAACGGGGAGTAGCCCCCGCTCACCACAACTAGAAAAAGTGCACACGCAGCAACGAAGACCCAATGCAGCCAAAAAATAAAATAAAAAATAAAATAAAAATAAATAAAATAGGCACATTAAAAAAAAAACGACATTAATCAAAACAGTGTGGTATTGGTATAAAGGTAGACAAATAGATCAATGGAACCGAATAGAGAGTCCAGAAACAGACCCACGCGTATATGGACAACCGACATGTGACAAGGTTGCAAAATCAATTCAGTGGAGAAAGGAGAGTCCTTTCAATAAATTGTGCCAGAGCAATTGAATATCCATATGCAGAAAATAAATTTCAATCATAGCTTGTACCACATAAATAAAAATCAACACAAAATGGGCCAGACACCTAAATGTTAAATCTAAATCTATAAAATTTCTAGAAGAAAAAATAGGGGGAAAAATCTGTGTGACCTGGTATTTGGCAAAGATTTCTTAAACACCACACTAAAAGTACAACCCATAAAAGAACAAATTGATAAACTACACCATTAAAATTTAAATCTTCCACTCTTCATAGTTACACAGCGTATTATTTCATTTATATGACATTCTTGAAAAAAACAAAACAAAACAAAACTATAGTGGTGGAGAACCAATCAATGGTTTCCAGGGATTGTAGTGGGAGGTAGGATGTGACTCTAAAAGGATAGCATGAAGGAGATTTAGGGAGATTTAGGAAATAATTATGGTGATCTTTACATGAACCTATATATGTGTTAACACTTATAGAACTGGGGCTTCCCTGGCGGTCCAGTGGTTAAGACTCTGCACTTCCAATGAAGGGGGAGCGGGTTCAATCCCTGGTTGGGGAACCAAGATCCCACATGCCGCTTGGCCCCACCCTCCCCCCCAAAAAACCTTATAGAACTGCTATAAACTTTCAGGTACAGGTTTTTGTGTGAATATAAGTCTTTATTTTTCTGGGATAAATTCCAAGGAGTGCAACTGCTGAGTCATATGGTAGTTGAATGTTTAGTTCTTTTTTTGTTTTGTTTTGTTTTTAGAAACTGCCAAACAGTTCACCACCCTGTCTTACATTCCCACCAGCAATATATGAGTGATACAGTTTCTCTGTATCCTTACCAGTATTTGATGCTACCACTCTTTTTTATTTTAGCCATTCTGATGGGTGTATAGTGCTATCTCATTATGGTCTTAATATGCATTTCTCTGATGGCTAATTATTTTTTTTAGTTCAGTATAAGAAAGACTTTACTGGCATTTAGAATTATCCAGAGATGGATTGGGCATCGTCAGTAATTAACAAGCTAACTATCAATATTTATGGGAGTGTGCAAGCACAAGTGGGTTATTCACAGACACCAGATGGAATGGTGGAAGCTTAAATTATATCTAGACCAACTCCCACACTGTATGATTGAAGAAATATATGTCCAGAGACACATAGGACCTTGCTCAAGGTCAAGCATAAATTCAGCAGCAGAACCAACATTCATGACTCCCATCCAGAGTTACCTGTTAAGAAAGTTGAGCTTTTAGGCCACAATGAAATAACTGTAATAGTTACATAACTGTTGAGTTACAGAGTTCACTGAGATTGGTCATGCTGTTTGACTTCATTCATTCATTTATATAAAAAACATATATTGTGCACCTTTAACTTAAAAGGCACTGGGAAAGCTTCTTAAGATGTAATATTTAGAATACATTAAAGTTAGTTCATCTTTAGTTTCAAGATTATAAATTAATTGACATAGAAAGTACAGTGTTATGATCAGTTGTGTTGGCTAATTATTTTGAACTTGTTTTCATGTGCTTATTTGCCATCTGTATAGCCTCTTCAATGAAATGTCTCTTTAGGTCTCTTGCCCATTTTCTAATTGAATTTTTTGGTCTTTGTTTATTTGCTTTTTACTTTTGAGTTTTGAGAGTTCTTTATGTAATCTAGATTCTATTCTAGTACTTTATTGGGTTATGGTTTGCAAATATTTTCTACCATTCTGTACCTCATATTTTCATGCTCTTAGTCAGATTTTACACAGAGCAAATGTATTTAATTTTGATGATGTTTAATTTATCAATATTTCCTTTTTGGCTATTGCTTTTGGAGTTGTCTTAGAGCACTTTGCCTAGATCCAAAAGATTTTCCCTTATTTTTTTCTAAAAGTTTTATAATTTTACATTTTACATAAGTGAGACTTAAGTTAAGGTTCAATTTTTGCCTATGGATGTGTAATTCCTCCAGCACCATTTGTTGGAAAGCCTACCATTCCACCACTGAATTGCTTTTGCAACTTTGTCAAAACTCAGTTGGGTTTTTAGCGTGGGTGTATTTTTGAGTTTTCTGTTCTGTTCCATTCATCTATGTTTCTATCTATCTCTTCACCAATACCACACACTCTTAATCATTGTAGCTAAATAATAAGTCTTGAAATTGAGTAGACTGATCCTTCCCACTTTATTCTTCTTTCTCAAAATTTTTTCTATTCTAGATCTTTTGGCTTACCACACAAATTTTAGAATTGTCTATGCCTGCAGAAAATCTTGCTGGGAAGAAAAGAAAGAAAGAAAGAAAAAGAAAGAAAGAAAGAAAGAAAGAAAGAAAGAAAGAAAGAAAGAAAGAAAGAAAGAAAGGAAGGAAGGAGGGAAGGAAGGAAGGAAGGAAGGAAGGAAGGAAGGAAGAAAGAAAGAAGAAAGAAAGAGAAAGAAAGAAAGGAAGAAAGAAAAGAAAAGAAAGAAGGAAAGAAGGAAAGAAAGAAAATAAAAAATAAATAAAGAAAATCTTGCTGGAATTTTGATAATGAATTGCATTAAACCTGTATATCAATTTGCAGAGAACTGAAATTTTTACTATATTGTCTTCCAATTCATGAACAGAATATCAGTCTTTATTTCCACTTATTTAGATTTTGACTTCTTTCATGAGTGTTGTGTAGTTTTCAACATACAATCAATATACATATTTTGCTAGATTTACACTTAAGCATTTCAGTTTTTGAGTGATTGTGAGTGGCACTGTATTTTTAACTTTGGTATCCACATGTTCATTGCTAATATATATAAATTCAATAGATTTTTGTTTACTTATATCCTAAAAACTTGCTGAACTCATTTTTGGAGTATCACCATTTCACAGTTATTTATGTTTTTAGTAGATTTTGACATTGAGTATTAGTGACTGATAACACAAAGAGAAAGAAAATAATATATGTATTATGAGTACACCACCATCTATGAAATAATCTTGCCAAAAAAAAATCAAACCTGAATCTGATGAAGCTGTCTACATCCCACTACTGATGTACAGGAAATACAGAAGACAAAAAAAAAAAAAACAAAGTCAAACTACACTATGGGAATGTAATCAGCAAAAACCAGTCTGTGGGAAACTATATGACAACCCAATGAATCAAACAAATTACAAGAAAAAAAGAGATGGTGTGGTAACCTATAGATTAAAAAAGGGTAAAATTTAACCATAGCATTTAGGTATGTATACTTCAGTGATAAAACAGTAAATAAAAGTAAGGAAATGATTGCTGTAAAAGTCAGGATAGTGGTTTCCCTTGGTTGGGGTACGGGAGTGGAACGGGTTGAAGCATGCTGTGATTGAAATGGAGTACATGGAGGGCTTCTTCAGTGGCTGACACAATTCTGTCTCCTGATCTACATGGTGGTTCCAAGGATGTTCATCCTGTAGTTGATTTAACTTTATATTTATGTATGTAGTTTTCTGTTTAAAGAAGAATGGAAATTGACTGAAGTGGAGGCAACTATAATGGGAAATTGTAAGAACTGATGCCTTATAAAGTTGCTAAGGCTTATTGACTGAGGATTTTATTAAAATCTTATTTTGAGGGAATTCCCTGGCAGTCCAGTGGTTTGGACTCCATGCTTTCACTGCCGAGGGCCCAGGTTCAATCCCTGGTAGGAGAACTAGGATCCCACAAGCAACACGGCATGGCCAAACAAAAAAAAGAAAATAATAAAATGTTATTTTGAGAAGATTCACCATAATCTGTTAGTAAGTAGTCACTGAAATGCATTAAAAATGGGATTGGAGTGCTGAAAACTGTTTCTAAGAAGACAAATCTGGCAAAAGAGATGAGAAACTGGAAAGCTAGCCAAGAGACCACTATGGTCAAGTAATGGTGATAAAGATTTAATTTGGGTGATGCTTGTAGGAACAGAGCTAAAATAACAACTATTATGTTATGCAACAGAACAGTCAACAAGATTTAGTGACAGATTAAGTATGGTTGGTAAAAATTAAAACATTATAAATAAACTCAAAGATATCATGTTTGAGAGCATACTGTCTATTGGGTAGGTACTGGGGAATTCTGGAAGGATAATTCTTGGTAATCAGGCTAGAGTAAAATCTGGTATTTCTCCTCATGATGTACACAGAATCCCAGAGAAATGGTTGCTAGGTGAACTCACTTTTTAACTCTAGATGCTTTTTGTATATTCTTTGGGATTTCTACATATATAATCATGTCACCTGCATATAGGCAAAGTTTTATTTCTTCCTTTCTGATCTAAATGCCTTCCATTCCCTGTTCTTGCTTTATTGCACTGGCTAGAACTTTCCAAACTATGTTAAATAAGAGTGTGAGAACAGACATCCTTGTCTTGTTCCCAGTTTTAGGGGGCACACATTATTTCTCCATTAAATAAAGTGTTAGCTTCAGGGTTTTTATAAATAATCTTTGTCAAGTTGAGGAAGTTGCGCTCTATTCCTATTTTCCTGGGAGTTTTTATCACGTATGGGAGGTGAATTTTGTCAAATGCCTTTTCTTTATCCACTGATAGGATCTTGTGATTTTTCTTTTGTCTTTCAATGTGGTGGATTGCACTGATTGATTTTCAAATGTTGAACCTTCCTTACATCCCTGGAATAAACCCCACTCAGTTGTGCTGTATAATTGTTTTTATACATTACTGAATTCTATTAGCTAATATTTTGTTAAGGATATTCATGCGGATATTGTTCCATCCTTTTTATTGTACTGTCTTTGTCTGGTTTTGGTATCAGGGTAACACTAGTTCTATAAAATGAATTGGGACATGTTCTTTCTTCTCTTTTTCTGGAAGATTGTGTAGAATTTGTGTTAATTCTTCTTTAAATATTTGGTAGAATTCTCCCATAAAACCATCTGAGCTGGAGTTTCCTTTTTTCAGAAGTTTTAAAATTATGAATTCAATGTCCTTAATAAATATAGGTCTATTCAAATGATCTATTTCATATTGTGTGACTTGTAACAGTTTGGATTGTTTGAGAAATTGATCCGTTTTGTCTAAATCATCAAACCTATGTCTCTAGAGTTGTTCATAGTAACCCTTTATTATCCTTTTGATGTCTGGAGTATATGTAGTGATATCCCATTTATTCCTGATTTTGGTATTTTGTGTCTTCTTTTTTTCTGTGTCAGTTTTCTAGAGGTTTGTCAATATTATTAAACTGTTCAAAAAACCAGCTCTTTGTTTCATTTATTTTTTCCATTGTTTTCCTATTTTCAATTTCATTGATTTCTTGCTTTTGGGCTTATTTTGGTCTTATTTTACTAGGTTCTTGATGTGAGAGCTTAGTTTATTAATTTAAGACTTTTCCTCTTTACTGATGTATGCATTTAGTTCCACAAATTTCTTTCTCAGCATTCCTTTAGCTGTGTTCTACAAACTTTGATGGGTTGTGTTTTCATTTTCATTTAGTTCTATGTATTTTTTACTTCCCTTGAGACTTCCTCTTTGATCCATGGATTATTTAGAATTGTGTTGTTTAGTTTCCAAGTGTTTGGATATGTTCTTATTTTTTCTCTTACTAATTTTCAGTTTGATTCCACTGTGCTCTGAGAACACAGTCTGTATGATTTCAGTTCTTTAAATTTATTGAGGTTTGTCTTAAGGCCCAGGATATGATCTATCTTGGTATATATTTCCATGAGCACTTGAAATGAATGTGTATTCTGCTCTTTTTGAGTGGATTTTTCTATAAATGTCAATTAGATTATGTTGGTTGATAGTATTCTGAGTTCTTGTATATTCTTACTGATTTTCTGTCTAGAAAATGTTATGTTATCTATTGTTTAGACAGGAATTTTGAAGTCCCAAAGCATAATTGTGGATTTTTATATTTCTACTTTTATCTATTAGGTTTTTTTTTTTTAGTTAATTAATTAATTTAGTTTTTAAATTTTTGGCTGTGTTGGGTCTTCGTTTCTGTGAGAGGGCTTTCTCTAGTTGCGGCAAGCGGTGGCCACTCTTCATCGCAGTGCGCGGGCCTCTCACTATCGCGGCCTCTCTTGTTGTGGAGCACAGGCTCCAGACACGCAGGCTCAGTAGTTGTGGCCCACGGGCCTAGTTGCTCCGCAGCATGTGGGATCTTCCCAGACCAGGGCTCAAACCCGTGTCCCCTGCATTGGCAGGCAGATTCTCAACCACTGCGCCACCAGGGAAGCCCTATCTATTAGTTTTTACTTCACATGTTTTGCAGCTCTGTTTTGGGGTGCATAACATTTAGGATTGTTATGTCTTCCAGATGGACTGACATTTTTATCATTATATAATGTCCCTATCTTGGTAAGTTTTTTTGCTCTGAAATCTACTTTATCTGATAATGTAGCCACTCCTGCCTTCCTTTGATTAAAGTATGTATTATATATTTTTCCATCTTTTTCAACCTGACTATATGTTTATATTTGAAGTGAGTTTCTTTTAGATAGCATATAGCTGGGTAATATTTTTTAATACACTCAAGCAATCTCTATCTTTTAATTGGTATATTTAGACCATTTGTATTTCTTGTAATTATTGTTATCTTAGCACATAAGTATGTCATTTTATTTTTTATTTTATGTTTGTCTCTTTCATTTTCCTTTCTGTTTTCTTTTTCTTGCCTTCATGTGGGTACCTTGAAAAGTTTTTAGAATTGCATTTATATTTATAGTCTTCTAAAGTGCATTTCTCTGTATAGCTTTATTTGTGGTTGCTCTAGGTATTACATTTCATATGCATAGCTTATCACAGTCTACTGGTGTCATCATTTTACCAGCTTGAGTGAAGTATACAAATCATACCTTCTTTAATGTCCCTTTACTCATCCCTGTTTATAATATATTTGCTTAAGTATTTCCTCTACATACATTTAGAACAACAGCAGGCAGTGCTATATTTTTTTTGTTTCAACAATTAAACGTAATTTAGAAAACTCAGGAGGAGGGAAAAAAAAAGTCTATTGTATTTACTCATATTTTTGCCCACCAGATTCTTTCTACCTTCCTGATGTTCCAAGTCTCCCTCTTATTGTTTCCTTTCTGTTTAGAGAATTTCCCTTAGACTTTCTTCAGGACAGACCTGTCATTGACAAATTATCTTAGTTTTCCTCCTGAGAAAGTCTTGATTTCTCCTTTATTCCAAAAGGATATTTTCAGTGAGTATAGGATTCTGGGTTGACAGTTCTTTAAGCACCTGCAAATAGTATGTTACTTCCTTCTCACCACCATGGATTCAGATGAGAAATCCACTGTCACTCAAATTATTTTTCCACCATAAGTAAGGTGCTGTTTTTATTTGTCTGCTTTCAAGATTTTTTTTCTTTGTAGTTTTCAGAAGATTATTTAGCATGTGTCTTTGTGTGGATAACTTTGGGATTTTTCTGTTTGGAGTTTGTTCTGATTCTTGAATCTGTAGGTTTATGTCTCTCTCTAAGTTTGAGTTTTTCAGCCACAATTCTTTTGAGTATGTATTCAGCCTCACCCTCTTTCTCCTCTCCTTTTGGGACTCTGATGACACAAAATTTAGATGTTTTTTCATAGTCCCCCATGTCTCTGAGGCTCTTTCATATTTTTTTCAGTATTTTTTCACTCTGTTGTTCAGATTGGATAATTTCTGTTGTTCTATCTTCTAGTTCACTGATTCTTTTCTCTGGCTCCTCTGTTCTGTTGTTGAGTCCGAGTTTTTTATTTCAATTACTGTGGGGTTTTTTTTCCTTGTAAATTTTCCATTTTGTTCTTCTATATGTCTTAAATTTCTTTGTTGGGACTTTTTTTCACGTGTTTCAGGTGTGTTTGTCATTTCTGATTGAAGCATTTTTATCATGACTGCTTTAAAATTTTGGTCAGATATATCTAACATTTCTGTCATCTAGATATTGGCATCTACTGAGTGCCTTTTTTCATTAACTTTGAGATCTTCTATTTCTTGGTCTGATGAGTGATTTTCAGTTGAAACCTGAACATTTTCATATTATGTTATGAGACTCTGGACGTTATTTAAAACCCTCTATTGTAGCTGGCTTTCTCTGACATCAGTCTTGCAGGGGGAGAGGTACTGCCTTATTAGTTCTAGGTGGATGTAAATAGAATTCCCACTGCCCTACTTGGCTTCCACTGACAGAGGGTGGGGTATATCCTCATTACTGATAGGTGGTGATGAATGTTCTGGCTCCTCATGTCTTTTCCACTGACAACATAGTGGGGGTGTTCTTGTTACTGTTGGATTATGGTGAAATCCAAACTCTTTCCTAGGCCTCTTCTGATACCACTCCAGAGGAGAGTGGGAAGGAAACGTCATTATTGCCAGGTGGGAATGGAAGCCCAGGCTTTCTACATGGTCTCCAGTGACACCATGAGGGTGGCTCATTACTGGTTGGTAATGAAATACTGAGCTTCCTTACTTGGCCTTCCCAAAACTAATAAAGATGGTTCACTGTCCCTAGACTGTTTGTACAAATGATTAAGATAAAGTTTATGTTGAATACTTGCCTCCCTTCTAGGAGTCTGGGATTTTGGTATGTGCTAGACAGAGGGTACCTATGTGACCAGCTCCAAATGAAACCCGTGGGCATTGGGTCTCCAATGGGCTTCCCTTGGCAGAAACACTGTGCATATGTTGGTGCATTTTGTTGTTAAGGGAACAGTGCTCTCTGTGTAACCACTAATGAGAGGGAGAGAGCATAAGGAAGCCTGCCTAGAGATTCCTCTAGAAAAGTCTATTTTTTGCCCTTATGATCATGCTATATATCCCTACTACATCACTGTAATAAATCTTTGTCATGAGCAAAACTATATGCTATGTCCTGTGCACCCTTCTAGTGAATCTCCAAATGTGGGGTGATCTAGGGAACCACTTTGGAAAACAGTTTGGTAGTTACTTTTAAGTACAACATACATCTACTATGTGATCAAATCATTCCACTCAGATATTTACCCAAGAAAACTGAAAGTATATATCCATATAAACATTTGTACATAAGTGTTCATAGCAAAGTTTTTAATAGCTCAAACTTGAAACAACACACATGTCCACCACCAAGTGAGTGGATAACAAAACTATGGGATACTACTCAGCAATAAAAAATTAATGATTACACTTAATGCTATTTATTTCTCAAGTATATGTGTAAAACAATTAACGAATGAATTATCCGAGCCTGGAGTTTTCTTCATGGAAAAGTAATTTCAATATAATTTTTTTAATGAAAAAAAAAATAATGATTACAAAGCAGCATGAAAAAAATTTTGAGGGTGATGAATATGTTTATTATCTTGATTGTGGTGATAGTTTTGTGGGTATATCATATGTCAAAATTTACATTATACTCTTTAAATATGTCCAGTTAATTGTATGTTAGCTGAACCTCAATAAGGACATATGTCTTGTGTGTTGTATATATTTTATGACTATTCTTTATCTACTCAATATTTAATAAATCAATTCAAAAATACATACATTTTCCCCCCATCAGTTCTTCTTCCTGGAAATAGATGAATGTATGTAAACATTCAAGAATATTCACTTATGGGTATGTTCAAGGATATTTACCACTGCATTATTTAAATAAGTAAAAAATTAGAAATAAATACCCATCAAGTAATGTGGGCAGCAATAGGGCACGTATGCTATTAATATATAGCAAGTTCTTAAAAATCAATAAGAAAAAGACAAAGAACCCAGCAAAAAATGGGAGAAAATGCTTGACAGGCCACTCATAGAAAAAAGTCTAAATGGTAAATTAACATATATGAAACATTCTCTAGCAATTGATAGTACTAATAATCCAATAAAATGTTGTAGAGACTCAAAAAAAACATGAAACATTCAACTTCACTTGTAAGTAAATAAATGCAAATTAAAGCAACAATTAAACATCATTTTCCAATTGGCAAAGATAAAAGGTTTGATAGTTTCTGCTTTTGATGAGGGAATAGATAATCAGGCACTCTCATATAAAAGCTGGTCACATAAAGGAAAAGATTGATCAATAGGACTACATTAAAATCACAAGCATCTGTTTATTCAAAAGGAGTAATTAAGGCTGTGAAAAGGCAACCCACTGATTCAGAGAAGATATTCACAATAAATATATTTGACACAGGATTAATATCCAGAATATAAAAAAACCCTTACAAATCTATATGAAAAAGACAGACAGCACAACAGAAAAATGGGCAAAAGAATTGAAAATGCATTTCATAAAAGATGATATCCATTGGGATTGACATATACAGACTTCTATATATAAAATAGATAACTAATAAAGACCTACTGTATAACACAGGGAACTCTACTCAATACTCTGTAATGACCTATATGGGGAAAGAATCTAAAAAAAGAGTTGATATATATATATATGTATAACTGATTCACTTTGCTGTACAGGAGAAACCAACACAACATTGTAAATCAGCTATACACCAAAAAAAATTTTTTTAAAAAACAAAGATGATATCCAAGGACTTCCCTGGTGGTCCAGTGGTTAGGACTCCGTGCTTTCACTGCCATGAGCCTGGGTTCAATCCCTGGTCAGGGAACTAAGATCCCATAAGTCATACGGCATGGTTAAAAAAAAACGATATCCAAATGGCCAGTGAACATACAGAAAAGTGTTTGACTTCATAAATCACCAGGGAAATATAAATTAAAACCAAAGGGAGATACCAGTACACCCCCATAAGAATGGATTTTTTTAAACTCAAAATATCAAGTATTATCAAGAACCTGGAGCAACTGGAAAATGCACTCATTTCTCATAGTGATGTAAACTGGTATAACCAGTTTGGAAAACTGGCAATAGCTATTAAACCTGGAAGTAAAAGAATACCATAAAACCCAGCATTTGAGAATTCCCTGGCGATCCATTGGTTAAGACTCTGCACTTTCACTGCTGAGAGCCCACGTTCAATTCCCTGGTTGGGGAACCAAAATCCCACAAGCTGTGCAGTGCGGCCAAAAACCCCCCCAAAAACCAACCAACCAAACAAACAAAAAACCCCAGCATATCCATTCCTAGGTATATATCAAACAAAAATGTGTAATTAGGTGCAAGAATGTTTATGACAGCTTCATTCATAATAACCCAAAACAAGAAACAACCCAAATGTCATCAATAGTAGAATAGATGAATAAACTGTAATATATATAATAAACTATAATATATAATGGAATTTTATATGGCAATGAGGAAAAGAAAGAACTATTGTTATATGACATGAATGAACTTAAAAAAATATAACTTCAAGCAAAAGAATATAGACAAACAATTATAGATACTTATGATTCAGTTTATAAAAAGCAAAACTAACCTGTGTTTTTAGAAGTCAGAGTAGTGGTTGCCCTTGAAGGGCGGGATATGACTAGAAGGATCCACAGGTGTACAAGTAATGTCATGTGTGATCTGGATACTGGGTATAGGGGTGACTTAATAAAACATCATTGAGCTGTACATTTATGATTTGTGTGTTTCTCTGTATGTATGATATACTACAAAAAATTATTTCCTTAAAAAAATGCAAATGCAGGATGTAGAATAGTGTGTCTATTTGGAAAAACACACATCAAATGTTATTAGAGTTTATTGCTGGGACTTGAGATTTGGGGAAATTTTTAACTTAATTCTTATACATTGATATATTGTTTTCATTTCCTACAATGAGCTTACATTCTTTTTTTTCTTTTTTTGGCTGTGTCTGGTCTTAGTTGCAGCACACAGGATTGTCGTTGCAGCATGCAGGATTTTTTGTTGAGGCACGGGCTCTTCATTGTGGTGTGCGGGCTTCTCTCTAGTTGTGGCATGCGGGTTTTCTCTCTCTAGTTGTGGCTCTTGGGCTCCAGGGCACGTAGGCTCTGTAGTTGTGGCGCACAAGCTCCAGAGTGTGTGGGCTCTGTAGTTTGCAGCACACAGGATCTCTAGTTGAGGCTCACGAGCTCAGTAGTTGTGGCATGCAGGCTTAGTTGCCCCACGGCATGTGGTACCTTAGTTTCCTGACCAAAGATCGAACCCACATCCCTTGAACTGGAAGGCGAACTCTTTACCACTGGACCACCAGGGAAGTCCTGAGTCTACATCCTTTTAATGTAAATTCATAAATGTGGTCATATATATATGCCTTTTAAATGTTTTTTTCCTTTCCACTTTTTTCCTACCCTCTCTCTTCTATGTCAGCATGACCCCCACCTTACCATAGGTAACATTTTTTTTTTATTAATTAATTTTATTTTTGGCCGTGTTGGGTCTTCGTTTCTGTGCGAGGGCTTTCTCTAGTTGCGGCAAGTGGGGGCCACTCTTCATCACGGTGCGCGGGCCTCTCAGTATCGCAGCCTCTCTTGTTGTGGAGCACAGGCTCCAGATGCGCAGGCTCAGTAGTTGTGACTCATGGGCCTAGTTGCTCCGCAGCATGTGGGATCTTCCCAGACCAGGGCTCGAACCCGTGTCCCCTGCATTGGCAGGCAGATCCTCAACCACTGCGCCACCAGGGAAGCCCCAACATTTTTAATATTTGCATATCCTTCTAAATTTTCTCTATATTCTTAAAATCATATATAGATATATACACATATATTGGGGATGCTTTTGGTTATTGTTTTACATAAAAAGCAGAGGTGGGGGAGATAACACCCACACTTTTCACATATTTCTATTTTCATTAAATAATACAGACATCCAGGTCCAGGAAGCACAGAGAATCCCAAATAAGATCAATGCAAAAAGGGCCACATGAAGACACATTGTAATTAAAATGGCAAAAATTAAAGATAAAGAGAAGCTATTAAAAGCAGCAAAGGAAAAGCAACTAGTTACATACAAGGGAACTCGCATAAGACTGTCAGCTGACTTTTCAGCAGAAACTTTGCAGACCAGAAGGGAGTGACAGGATATACTTAAAATGCTGAAAGGAAAAAAGCCTAAAAGCAAGAAAACTCTACTCAGCAAGGCTGTCATTCATATTTGAAGGAGAGGATAGTTTTATAGACCAGCAAAAGCTAAAAGAGTTCAGCACCACTAATCTGGCTCTATAAGGAATGTTAAAGGGAATTCTCTAAGTGGAAAAGAAAAGACCACAACTAGAAATATGAAAATAACAGAAGGAAAAATCTCATTGGCAAAGGCAAATAGACAGTAAAGGTAGATCAACCATTTATAAAGCTAGTAGGAAGGTGGAAAGACAAAAGTAGTACAATCATCTATGGCCACAATAAGTAATTAAGGGATACACAAAACAAAAAATGTAGAATATGATGTCAAAAACATTAAACGTGGGCTTCCTTGGTGGCGCAGTGGTTGAGAATCTGCCTGCCAATGTAGGGGACACAGGTTCGAGCCCTGGTCTGGGAAGATCCCACATGCCGCGGAGCAACTAGGCCCGTGAGCCACAATTGCTGAGCCTGCACGTCTGGAGCCTGTGCTCCGCAACAAGAGAGGCCGCGACAGTGAGAGGCCCGTGCACCGCGATGAAGAGTGGTCCCCGCTCGCCGCAACTAGAGAAAGCCCTCGCACAGAAACGAAGACCCAACACAGCCATTAATTAATTAATTAATTAATTAATTAAAAATTAAAAAACATTAAACGTGGGGAAGGGAGGAAAAATGCAGGGTTATTAGGATGCATTTGAACCTAAGAGATCATCAACTCAAAATAATCACATACATATATATAGGCTGCTATATGTAAACCTCATGGTAACCACAAACCAAAAAATCTACAATAGATACACATGCAAAAAAGAGAAAGGAAACCAAACAAAACACTAAAGATAGTCGTCAAATCACAAGGGAAGAGAGCAAAAGAAACTACAAAAATAGCCCTAAAATAATTAACAAAATGGCAATAAGTACCTACCTATCAATATTTACTTAAATGTAAATAGACTAATTGTGCTAATCAAAAGTCATAGAATGTCAGGATGGATAATAAAACAAGCTCCATATATATTCTGCCTACAAGAAACTCACCTCAGATCTAAAGGCACACATAGACTGAAAGTGAGGGGATAGGAAAAGTTATTCTATGCAAATGGAAATTAAAAGAAAGCTGGGATAGCAATACTTGTATCAGACAAAATAGACTTTAACACAAAGATTGTAACACAGTCTTTGTAACACAGACACAAAGAAGGACATTACATAATGATAAAGGGATTGATCTAACAATGATAAAGGGATTGATCTAAATATATATATGAAACCAACATAGGAGCACCTAATACATAAAGCAAATGTTAACAAACATAAAAGTAGAAATTGACAGTAACACAATAATAGTGGGGGACTTTAACACCCTACTTACATGAATGGACAGATCATCCAGACAGAAAATCAATAAGGAAACACTGGCCTTAAATGATGCACTAGATGAGAGGAGCTTAATAAATATATATAGAACATTCCAACAAAAGCAGCAGAATACATTCTTTTCAAGTGCACATGGAACATTCTCCAGGATAGATCACATGATAGGGCACAAAATAAGCCTCAATAAATTTAAGAAGACTGAACTCATATCAAGCGTCTTTTGCTACTACAATGATATGAGACTAGAAATCAACAATAAGAAAAAAACTCCAAAAAAACACAAATACATGGAAGCTAAACAATATGCTACTAAACAACCAATGGGTCACTGAATAAATCAAAGAATATGTGGAATAGATCCTGGGCTTCCTAGGCTTATATCCTTTCTCTGTCATTTATTTGTTCATAAATTTAGGTAGTTACTCTTTGGGCTTCAGTTTCTTCATCTGTACAATTAGGTTAATAATAACTATTCTTCAGGGATAATATGAGACCAGAAAAATGAGTTAATGAATATAAACCACTTTGTCCAAAGTAGTTGTTAAAGGAATGTCCCTATAAGGGAGTCCCATCACAACCTTTCTACTCTTTGGGTCTAAGGCCCTTTGTCAAACTTAGATTGAGAAATTAATCAGTGCCTCAGCCATTTTCCTTCCTCCCACGTTATGGCATATTCCACTCTCTTATGCTCTTGTGGATCTTTATAATTCTCCTCCATGGATATGTTAATTAAGGTACTAGCATTACCCACACCTTATTCTCAGTGAAATAGCCTTGCCCACAGCTGGTATTGGCCAAGTAACCACATTTTCTAGCATATGACTCCACCTGCTCTTCTTCCCCATGCCACAGCTAAATTTTTTTGGCAAGGGAGGGAGAAAGACCTTTTACAAGGGCATAAGTTGGCCTGTATAGACTGGCTTGAAAAAATTAGCTGGGCTAATCAGATACTTTATCTCTTAAATATAAAATATGAAACAGAAAACAACAATAATAAAAAACTAACTGAATTATTACAGCTAAAAGATCATGAGGTATAGTTGGGTCTGGAGAAGCCATGATAGGCCATGTACAGGGAGACTTATGAGTAATAATAAATAATTAGAGGCAATCAAGTGGCAGTGGGATGGAAAGAAGCAGTCACTTAGTCACTAGAATGAAGACTCTAAGCTCTTACTGAAATTCTTTAGTGTTACCTTGAAGCCAAAACTATCCCCCAACCTAATCTTGGTGAGGTCCATTCCTGTTACAGTGTTTATTCTTGGATTTCTGTACTACTTCTACACCATTACTTTACTTATAACCTTAGAATAAACTTAATTTTACATGAGTTAACTTGAGTGGGTTTCTTGTAACCAACTGAGCCTGAGTAAACCATCTATTCTTTCTTTAATTTCTCATGGATTATAATGGGACATTTTACCCTGGATAAAATTACCAAATATAAAGATGGATTTCATTTACACTAAACTTGCACCAAATAATGATACATATTAGTTGCAAGCACAATTGTGATGTCTCTGTAAATATTCTGCCTGGAAACCAGAGTGGAAAGAAATGGAGCTTTCTGATAGAATGCATGATCATTTGATATAGGTTGAAGGGTTGCAGTGGCAATTAGAAAGGAGCTCATCCAAATCATGTTGATATAAGTATGAGGGTGGAAGTGTGGTCTTGCAGAAATAATCAGGAAAGCCCAAGTCACTGCCTTCAAAGCTCTTGGTTCTGCTAGCTATATCAACACAACATGGGCTACCCTGTCTGGTTTGGCTTACCTCCAGATGAGTCAACAGGTTCTTAATTTGATGCTTTTAGAATGTTCTGGTTTGTCTCTAGGGTATTCTACCTCATTTTTCTTCCATCCTGTCACCATATCCCTTCAAATTTGCCCCTCCCTTTTCCCTGCCTTGGGCTTCCTGTCTTGTCTGGTTGCTTACTCTTTAGCTCTTTGTTACATTTCTGCCCTCCCTGCCTCAGAAGCAAACCTATGCACCATATAGCAGTTCCCTTATATGACAACTTGATTTTTGGAGAATTGACCAAGAGTTCTCTGCTCTATCCTTTCTGAGATCCCTGGTTGAGATCCTACAGATTGTCTGATAAATGTGTTTTATTCCTCTACCAATTTGGTGTCTATGTTCACTCTGGAACTCTCCATTCTTCAACTTCCTCCACAACAACCTCCCAACCCATTTTAAATTCATATATAAATCATCTACTGCTATAGGCTGGAAATAAATGCAACTACTTTGCTGGCATTGATCTGTGGCTTGGCTCTGGCTCAACTACTTGGGTACTGGCAAGAGTAACTAACTGGAGACTTCCCTGGTGGCACAGTGGTTAAGAATTCGCCTGCCAATGCAGGGGACATGGGTTTGATCCCCGGTCTGGGAAGATCCCACATGCTATGGAGCAACGAAGCCTGTGTGCCACAACTACTGAGCCTGAGCTCTAGAGCCCGTATGCCACAACTACTGAAGCCCGCGCACCTAGAGCCCCTGCTCTGCAACAAGAGAAGCCACCACAATGAGAGAAGTCCGCACACCGCAACGAAGAGTAGCCCCCGCTCACTGCAACTAGAGAAAGCCCACGTGCAGCAACGAAGACCCAATGCAGCCAAAAATAAAGTTTTTTAAAAAGGCTCACCAGGGAATGGATGGGCAGGCTAATTAAAAAAAAAAAAAGAGTAACTAACAACTGCAGCATGTTAGCCAGTGGAAAGAAAGGGCCTGAAGAATGGACTGAAGCAGAGAGGGTAGAGGGCATTCTTGGACATTGCTTCGACAGGTGCTAACAGACAAATTAAAGGAAGTTGGTCCAGGGACTTAGGTATGATTATACTTTAGGTGTCTATGCTAAGATTCTTCAGTTACAAGTAACAGAAAACAATGAAACTACTTCAGGAAAAATTAGATACATTTATTATAAGGACTTAAGGGTGTCTCACAAAACCCAAGGTAAGAACATTACTGGATCTCAGGAATGGACCAGAACATGCAACTACAAAGTCTTCAGAAAATCAGACAGTAGACAATATCATTTTTTTAAATTTATTTTATTTATTTATTTTTGGCTGTGTTTGGTCTTCGTTGCTATGCGTGGGGTTTCTCTAGTTGTGGCGAGTGGGGGCTACTCTTCATTGCGGTGCGTGTGCTTCTCATTGCGGTGGCTTCTCTTGTTGCGGAGCACGGGCTCTAGGCGCGTGGGCTTCAGTAGTTGTGGCACGCGGGCTCGGTAGTTGTGGCGCACGGGCTTAGTTGCTCCGCGGCACGTGGGATCCTCCTGGACCAGGGCTCGAACCCATGTCCCCTGCATTGGCAGGCGGATTCTTAACCACTGCGCCACCTGGGAAGTCCCTACCCTTCTTTTTATAATGTTTCCTTTTGCTTCACTCTCTCTGATGAGCAGCTCCTCTGCTCCTCAGAAAGCATGGGGAAATATAGCTTCCCTTCAGGGCCATGGCATTATTGTTTACTTTCTAAGGTCCAGCCACAGAAAAAAATCTCTCTCTCTCTCTCTCTCTTCCCCCACTGTAATTTCAAACTTCTGGAAAGAGCTTCTAAATAATCAGGTGCTCATCCTTAGGCCAATCAACTTAGGCCTAGGATTGGAACAACAGTTATAAACCATATTCACTGCCATGATATCACCCCTATAAGGAAGAGCGTGGAAAATGGGGGATAATTTAAGGAATCATGTGAAGTGCACAGATGCTCCAAAAGGGATTCATCATTGTGACCAAGCAGTTTTCTTTCAGTACCAAAATGCATACATATGAGAACAAGCCCTAAAGGCCTCTGCTTCCTTTCAATCCCCTAACAGTGAAGAAGTGAAGAAGACAGAGATTTAAACACAAAAGAAAGTTAAAGTAGTGAAATAAAGTGACTAGTAGCCTCCTTAGTGTGTTGAGTCAAACCAAAATGTAACTAGGCCTGTCACATAATAAGCACTCAAAAAATAAGTTAGCTATTATTATGGAAATCAAAAGAGGCTGGGTATAGTTGGACTCTGAGCAAAAGGAATTGGCTAACCTTTACAGATAGTTCCTGCAGAATGCAAAGGAACCTGGGAAATGTTTCCACTCCTTAGTAGGATATACCTCCATAAGAACCAAGATTTAGGTCTGCCACATACAACTCTCTCTTCCTTGCACAGAGTTGATCAACACTGAAAAATTCTTGGGTTTAGGTGCTACTTTTTCAAGATTCTGTGCAAACTTCCCTTTTGTTATGACAACACAACAATTACCTCATCTTTCTTACAGTTGAACCCAAGACAACTCCCCTCAATGAATTCCATTCCAGTCACTTCTACTTCAGAATCAGCCTGATTGAACTTGGAAGGCTCCTGGTATCCTTGATTATGTTTAGAAAACATGTAGTGTACTTTATTGAAATGTGGGAAACACTCAAATAACAATATTATAAGCATATACTATCTCTCCAGGTTGGTTAAATTTTGTTAATCTCCCATTCCTACTGATTCTTAATAATTTAAGTTTGAGAGGCATTTTCTGACTTTGTCTCCAAATGTACCCTTTGGGGGATGTGTGAATTCCTCTGGATAGTAGAGTCACATTGTACACACATATGAGAAGTAAGAATATAAATAATGGGGATGAATCCACTTACCATTCCACTTGGTAAGTCTATGTCTTAGAGTGAGGGTTGGGAGACTTGAATCTGTCCTTCACTTAGGCGATCTCAGGTCCTGTGTGCTTCTCATAGTGCAAGTATGTCACCACCTTTAGTGTGTTTCTAGTGTTTAAACATACATAGATTTCATGCAACAGGGACCCCAAACCCAAGCCACCTACTTAATCTGGTGTTCAATTGAAGAAACAGGGATATGCTCCATTGCTGGCCCTATTGATAGACATTGTGTACATCTTTCACAAGTGATTTTCAAGGATTATTTTGACTATAGGTTATTCTCCCTTAAAAGTTTAATCCCCTTTAGAATCTGGCTTCAGCATAAAAAGCAATTTCACTGTACTAACTATAGTCTACAGGTTGAGAAAATAGCTTTTGCCCCCCACCAGCTTACTGAGAGTGTGTGTTTTGGACAAGCTGCTAAAAAGGAAGTATATCATAGACAGGACAGGAAAAGATTTGGCCATGGACACCAATCCTCTGAGCACTTGGCAAGTGGTAGTGAAATTCCTCAGTTGTACTCGGAGACAGGGATTGGAAATGGACGTTGTATCCTCATATTCCACTTTACAACCCAAGATTCCATTCTGTCAGTAGAGCAAAAGTTTATGGAAAAATCATGAATGGGGTAGTACATCTTTAAATCAGGACCCAGGAAAAAGGCATGGGTAAAAAATGTGCAGGATGAGGAATGGGGAGTAAGATGAAGTTCTGTTCAAATGAGGGCATTGATTGGGAAAGAATAAAATGCTGGAAATGAGAGTGGGGACCAATGGGAAGATTCCAATGAAGCTGGAAATGTCATATCCCTAAATTCTACTGAGTCTTCTTTACCAGCCTTTCCACCTCTGCCTGTGAAGGTTAACTCCGCTTTGTCCAAAAAAATCTGCAATGGCTTCCCTTAAGGTAGTTTCTTTGCAAAGCACTGCTGACTCTCCTCAGTACCTACTTCACAACCCCCTTTTGCTTTTAGAAGTACACCTAGACTCAAGTCCCAGAAGCCCTTGAAGGGTGACCCACTAAAATGTGTGCTATGCACAAAAGCAAGTGCATGATTTTTCCAATTTATACAGACAGAAATCTAGAGAATATGTGTGGGAATGGATATTAAGAGGGTGGGATAATGATGGAAGGAAAATGAAGTTGAATCAGGCCAAATTTATTGATATGAACTCAGTAAGCAGAAATTATGGATTCAGTGTTTAACTCAAGGTGTTAGAAATGGCTCTAACAATTTGGTTGGTTTG
Source organism: Balaenoptera ricei (assembly GCF_028023285.1). NCBI lineage: Eukaryota > Metazoa > Chordata > Mammalia > Artiodactyla > Balaenopteridae > Balaenoptera > Balaenoptera ricei. The sequence goes on along the minus strand of NC_082660.1, from coordinate 66,736,191 downwards.
CTGAAAATGGATCAAAAAGTTACCTACACTAAATGAAGTTGAGACGCCAGAACTGCCTTGCTGTACTATAAAGGAAGGGATCCAAAGGCTTAGAGAGATTGGAATGTTAGAGTGGATTTATCATTTAAGATCTGCTCACCCACCATGGATGACACACCTTTCACCATGACTGTGAGAAATAAATTTGTGAGGGAAATTCCAGCATCCTTGAAGAACTCTATGGTCACTCTTCTCCGTAGGCCAGAAATTACAGTGGAAACTGCTGCCACTGAACTAGAATCTTTAAATACAGTGAGGATAATTGGAGCCTAAGGTTGCAGGGGCCAAATGGTGAAACTTAATCACCAAAGACAAGATGGGTTTTGTTGCCATAACTGACAATGAAGTCAAAGTAGTAATCAGAATAGTCTAACTTGCAGAGACCTTTGGAGTTGCCTAGTTGATCAGCATGTCCCTAGAAAGGAAATAGATGGGCAATCTACTAAATTCTTAGTTGATCTGTGTAACAGGGAGAGTCCTAGTTTGAGTGAACAACGTCTAATTTGAATCACCAAAACAGAGATTCATTGTCTTTCAATCAATTCCCAGACTTGAGTCAGGTGACAGACCCAGAATTCTTTGAATGAAGGGGAGGCATGTTCCTTTAAGGAAGGACCCTGCTATACTGACAAAAATGTACACTGTTAATCTTTCTCCCAGCCTTCCTCAAAAGAACCTATGGCCATTTACCAGGGGATTATGCATTGGGGGAGAAAAATCAAACATTTAGAGGATTACTGGACAGTGGCTCTGAACTGGCACTAATTCAGTGAGATCACAAATGATACTGTGAGCCACCATTCTGAGTAGGGGCTTATGAATGTCAGGCGATCAATGTAGTTTTAGCTGAGGTCCATCTCACAGTGGGTCCAGTGAGTCTCCAAACCCATCCTGTGGTTATTTCTCCAGTTCCAGAATGCATAATTGGAATAGACATACTCAACAACTCACAGAATTCACATGTTGGCTCCTTGATTGTGGATTGAGGGCTATTATGGTAGGAAAGGCCAAGTGGAAGCCACCAGAACTGACTCTACCTAGGAAAATAATAAACTAAAAGCAATACCACATTTCTGGAGGGATGGCAAAGATTAGTGCCACTGTCAAGGACTTGAAAGATGCAGGGGCGGTGATTCTCACCACTTCCCAATTCAACTTACCTATTTGCCCTGTGCAGAAAACAGATGGATCTTAGAAAATGACAGTGGATTATTGTGAACTTAACCAGGAGGTGGCTCCAGTTGTAGCTACTATTCCAGATGTGGCTTAGTTGCTTGAGTAATTAACACTTTCTCTGGTGCCTTGTATACAGCTACTGACCTAGCAAATGCTTTTCTTTCTTGATATCTGTTAGTAAAGACAACCAAAAACATTTTACTTTTAGTTGAACATGCCAGCATTCATCTTCACTTTTCTATATCAGGAGCATACTAATTCTCCAGCCCTATGTCATAGTTTAGTCTGCAGGGACCTTGATCACCTTTCCCTTCTACAAGATATCACATTGGTCTATTACATTGATGATATTATGCTGATTGGACCTGGTGAGCAAGAAGTAGCAACTACTCTAGACATATGGGTAAGACATGTCAGAAAGTGGGAAATGAATCCAAAAAAATTCAGGGCACTTCAACCTCAGTGAAATTTTCAGGTGTTTGGTGGTATAGAACATGTGGAGATATCACTTCTAAGGCAAAGGATAAGTTGTTGCATGTGGCTCCTACTACATCCAAAAAAAGAGGCACAATGCCTAGTGGACCTCCTTAGAAGGCAACATATTTCTCATTTGAGGGTACTACTCTGACCCACTTATTAAGTAACCTAAAAAGTTGCTAGTTTTGAGTGGGGCTTAGAACAAGAGAAGGCTCTACAACAGACAGGCTGCCATGCAAGCTGCTTTGTTACTTGGGCGATATGATTCATCTAATCTGATGGTGTTTGAAGTGGCAGTGGCAAGTAGAGATGCTATTTGGAGCCTTGGCAGGCCCTTGGAGGTGAATTGCAGTGCAGGCGCTTAGGGTTTGGGATCAATACCCTGCCTTCCTCTATGGATAACTATTTTCATTTTGAGAAACAGCTTTTGGTTTCCTACTGGGCCTTAGTAGAGACTGAATACTTTACCATGGGTCACCAAGTTACCATGCAACCTGAGCTGCCCATTGTGAACTGGGTGTTATCTGTACCACGAAGCCATAAATTTTGCCATGTTCAGCAGCACTCTATTATCAAAATGAAGTGGTAGATACAAGATTGGACTTGACCATACTCTGAAAGCCTAAGAAAGTTACATGAGGAAGTGGCCCAAATGCCACAAATCTATATATTTGTGGAATATGACCAATGATTTAGCTAGATGGTAAGGAACTTAGAAGAAACATGATTGGAAAACTGGTGGCAAGGAGGTCTGCGGAACTGTTATATGGATAGATCTCTCTGAATAGGTAAAGAATGTGAAGATATCTATATCTCATCTAATTCTCATCAAAGCATGACCTCAACAAAGGATGATTTTAATAATCAAGTGGGTAGAATGGCCCTTTTTGTGGATATCTCATAGAGTGTTTCTTAGTATTACCATGTCCTGGGATTAAATGTTCCAAGGATGTGGAGAAAAGGGAACCCTTGTACACTGTGGGTGGGAATATAAATTGATGCAGCCAGTATGGAAAACAGTATGGAGGTTTCTCAAAAAACTAAAAACAGAACTACCATATGACCCAGAAATTCCACTCCTGAGTATATATCTGAAAAAAATGGAAACACTAATTCGAAAGGAGGACACATGTACCCCAATGTTCATAGCAACATTATTTACAATAGCAAAGACATGGAAGCAAACTAAGTGCACATCAATAGAAGAATGGATAAAGAAGATGTGGTATATATATATATATATATATATATATACATACACACACATATACATACAATGGAATGTTACTCAGCCATTAAAAAGAATGAAATTAAAAAGAATGAAATAATGCCATTTGCAGCAACATGGATGGAATTGGAGGGCATTATGCTAAGTGAAATAAGTCAAGCAGAGAAAGACAAATACTATATGATATCACTTATATGTGGAATCTAAAAAATACAACAAACTAGTGAATATAACGTAAAAGAAGCAAACTCACAGATATAGAGAATAAACTAGTGGTTACCAGTGGGGAGAGGGAAGGGGGAGGGGCAAGATAGGGGTAGGAGATTAAGAGGTACAGACTATTGGTATAAAATAAGCTACAAGGATATATTGTACAACACACAGAATATAGCCAATATTATATAATAACTATAAATGGAGTACAACCTTTAAAAATTATGAATTGTTTTATTGTACACCTGTAACATATAATATTTTACAGCAACTATACTTCAATAAAAACTTTTTATAAATTTTTTTAAATTGTTAAAAATAAAGTTTATGGAAAACTATGACCACCCAATTCAGGCCCAAACCCTCCATGAGTGAATGTTTGGGACATACCACCAGGCAAAGAATTATAATTAACAGAGGAAAAAAGAACTATGGAATGGGTAGTAGAAGAAGTTAGTTATAAATACCAGCTATGACCATGTGACCAGTTACAGAAATGAGAACTACTATAGTTAGGAATATTTTTCCTTCATAACCTCCCAGGTTAGCTTCACTATGAGGCTTCTCATTATTGTCTCTATGTGCTGCGAGCGTAGGTGCTTACCTTTTTAAAGGAGTGGTCAGAGAAGTAGCACTGCATGGCAATTTCTCTCAAATTTCTTTCCCAAGTCTTTACTAATGGTGGTCTTTGTGGGTCTGGCAAATTGTGTAATAGCTATAAGCAAGTAGTTGTCAATTTGGGTGGAGAAAGTCCCATGCGAAAAGAGGTTAGATTTCTCCATAAGATCAAATGTGTTTTTTATATGAACTGTCTTTTCTTTAACACTCAAGAGCTATGATTGTTTATTGTGAGCAACCAGTGTTGTAACTGTTGTAGAGCCCACTTCCACTGAATGTTATATAAAGCTTGCAGTTGGTATTGTGAGTGGTTAGGTTAGGGAAGAACTTGCAAACTGGTTGCAATCTCTGATTTTTTAGACATGTCTTGGTACAGGAAACATCATGTAGTATACATTGCCTTCCTTATATATATTGGTGGCCAGGGAGAGTGTATTAGCCAGGGTTCTCCAGAGAAGCAGAACCAACAGGAGATAGATAGAGATACAGAAGAGAGAGAGAGAGAGAGAGAGAAAATTATTTTAAGGTATTGGCTCACTTAATTATGGAGGCTTGGCAAGTCCAAAACCTAATGGGGTAGGATGGAAGGCTGGAGACTCAGGGAAGAGTTGCAGCTCTACTCCAGACAGTCTGCTGGCAGAATTCTTCCTTGCCCAAGGGAAGATCAGTCTTTGTTGTGTTAAGGTCTTCAACCGATTGGATGTGACTCACATTGTGGAGGGTAATCTACTTTACTTGATGTTCACTGTTAAATGTCAATGTCATCCCCCAAAATACACCTTCGTAGAAACACCTAAAATGTTTGAGAAAATATCCGGGTGCTGTGGCTCAGTCAAGTTGACACATAAAATGAACCATCACAGAGGAGGTTCATGGTAAGGTGCCAATTTCTTTCCACCTCAATAAGTGGGGCTTGCATTAGAGGAGGAAAGAGATCATTATAATTAAAAGGAAAAGAAACCAATAGCTGCAAGAGTATACATTGTTAGCAGAGTTTATACTTATCATTATCCCAGATATTACTAGAAGCTATAATTTTATCTCTGTAATCCCATAGGGTGTGTTAGTGTTGGTTCTTGATTACAACATCTCTAATTTAATTGTACAATCATGAGCATCCTAGTTGTAATATTGGGTACATACTGTTTCTGTGCATTCTTTTTTTTTTTATAAACCACTTTATTGAGATAATATATCAAACAATTCTCCCATTTAAAGTACACAATTCAATGGTTTTTAGTATATTCACAGACTTGTGCAACCAACACCAGAACCAATTTTAGAACATTTTCATCAACACAAGAGATAATCCCACCCCCCCATAAGCAGTTATTCCTCATTCCTGTCACCCCAGTCCCTGGTCACCACTGCTCTACTTTCTGTCTCCATGGATTTACCTCTTTGGGTCATTTCATAGAAATTGAATCATTCAATATGTGGCCTGTCATGTCTGGCTTCTTTCAGTGAGACCATGTTTTCAAGGTTCAGCCATGCTGTAGTGTGTGTCAGTATTTCATTCCTTTTTTTTTTTTTTAGTATTAGTTGTTTTTTTATTTGTTTGTTTGTTTGTTTGTACTGCAGGTTCTTATCAGTCATCAATTTTATACATATCAGTGTACACATGTCGATCCCAATCGCCCAATTCAGCACACCACCATCCCCACCCCACCGCAGTTTTCCCCCCTTGGTGTCCATACGTTTGTTCTCTACATCTGTGTCTCAACTTCTGCCCTGCAAACCGGTTCATCTGTATCATTTTTCTGGGTTCCACATACATGCGTTAATGTACGATATTTGTTTTTCTCTTTCTGACTTACTTCACTCTGTATGACAGTCTCTAGATCCATCCACGTCTCAACAAATGACTCAATTTCGTTCCTTTTTATGGCTGAGTAATATTCCATTGTATATATGTACCACATCTTCTTTATCCATTCGTCTGTCGATGGGCATTTAGGTTGCTTCCATGACCTGGCTATTGTAAATAGTGCTGCAGTGAACATTGGGGTGCATGTGTCTTTTTGAATTACGGTTTTCTCTGGGTATATGCCCAGTAGTGGGATTGCTGGATCATATGGTAATTCTATTTTTAATTTTTGAAGGAACCTCCATATTGTTCTCCACAGTGGCTGTATCAATTTACATTCCGATCAACAGTGCAAGAGGGTTCCCTTTTCTCCACACCCTCTCCAGCATTTCTTGTTTGTAGATTTTCTGATGATGCCCATTCTAACTGGTGTGAGGTGATACCTCATTGTAGTTTTGATTTGCATTTCTCTAATAATTAGTGATGTTGAGAATCTTTTCATGTGCTTCTTGGCCATCTGTATGTCTTCTTTGGAGAAATGTCTATTTAGGTCTTCTGCCCATTTTTGGATTGGGTTTTTTGTTTCTTTAATATTGAGCTGAATGAGCTGTTTATATACTTTGGAGATTAATCCTTTGTCCGTTGACTCGCTTGCAAATATTTTCTCCCATTCTGAGGGTTGTCTTTTCGTCTTGTTTATGGTTTCCTTTGCTGTGCAAAAGCTTTGAAGGTTCATTAGGTCCCATTTGTTTATTTTTGTTCTTATTTCCATTACTCTAGGAGGTGGATCAAAAAAGATCTTGCTGTGATTTAGGTCAAAGAGTGTTCTTCCTATGTTTTCCTCTAAGAGTTTTATAGTGTCCAGTCTTACATTTAGGTCTCGAATCCATTTTGAGTTTATTTTTGTGTATGGTGTCAGGGAGTATTCTAATTTCATTCTTTTACATGTAGCTGTCCAGTTTTCCCAGCACCACTTATTGACGAGACTGTCTTTTCTCCATTGTATATCTTTGCCTCCTTTGTCACAGATTAGTTGACCATAGGTGCGTGGGTTTATCTCTGGGCTTTCTATCTTGTTCCATTGATCTATGTTTCTGTTTTTGTGCCAGTACCATATTGTCTTGATTACTGTAGCTTTATAGTATAGTCTGAAGTCAGGGAGTCTGATTCCTCCAGCTCTGTTTTTTTCCCTCAAGAGTGCTTTGGCTATTCAGGGTCTTTTGTGTCTCCATACAAATTTTTAGATGATTTGCTCTAGTTCCGTAAAAAATGCCATTGGTAATTTTATAGGGATTGCACTGAATCTGTAGATTGCTTTGGGTAGTATAGTCATTTTCACAATATTGATTCTTCCAATCCAAGAACATGGTATATCTCTCCATCTGTTGGTATCATCTTTAATTTCTTTCATCAGTGTCTTATAGTTTTCTGCATACAGGTCTTTTGTCTCCCTAGGTAGGTTTATTCCTAGGTATTTTATTCTTTTTGTTGCCATGGTAAATGGGAGTTTTTCCATAATTTCTCTTTCAGATTTTTCATCATTAGTGTATAGGAATGCAAGAGATTTCTGTGCATTAATTTTGTGTCCTGCCACTTTACCAAAATCATTGATTAGCTCTAGTAGTTTTCTCGTGGCATTTTTAGGATTCTCTATGTATAGTATCACGTCATCTGCAAACAGTGACAGTTTTACTTCTTCTTTTCCAATTTGTATTCCCTTTATTTCTTTTTCTTCTCTGATTACCATGGCGAGGACTTCCAAAACTATGTTGAATAATATTGGTGAGAGTGGACATCCTTGTCTCGTTCCTGATCTTAGAGGAAATGCTTTCAGTTTTTCACCGTTGAGAATGATGTTTGCTGTGGGTTTGTCATATATGGACTTTATTATGTTGAGGTAGGTTCCCTCTATGCCCACTTTCTGGAGAGTTTTTATCATAAATGGGTGTTGAATTTTGTCAAAAGCTTTTTCTGCATCTATTGAGATGATCATATGGTTTTTATTCTTCAATTTGTTAATATGGTGTATCACATTGATTGATTTGCATATATTGAAGAATCCTTGCATCCCTGGGATAAATCCCACTTGACCATGGTGTATGATCCTTTTAATGAGTTGTTGGATTCTGTTTGCTAGTATTTTGTTGAGGATTTTTGCATCTATATTTATCAGAGATATTGGTCTGTAATTTTCTTTTTTTTGTAGTATCTTTGTCTGGTTTTGGTATCAGGGTGATGGTGGCCTCATAGAATGAGTTTGGGAGTGATCCTTCCTCTGCAATTTTCTGGAAGAGTTTGAGAAGGATGGGTGTTAGCTCTTCTCTAAATGTTTGATAGAATTCACCTGTGAAGCCATCTGGTCCTGGACTTTTGTTTGTTGGAAGATTTTTAATCACAGTTTCAATTTCATTACTTGTGATTGGTCTGTTCATATTTTATGTTTCTTCCTGGTTCAGTCTTGGAAGGTTACACCTTTCTAAGAATTTGTCCATTTCTTCCAGGTTGTCCATTTTATTGGCATAGAGTTGCTTGTAGTAGTCTTTTAGGATGCTTTGTATTTCTGCGGTGTCTGTTGTAACCTCTCCTTTTTCATTTCTGATTTTATTGATTTGAGTCCTCTCCCTCTTTTTCTTGATGAGTCTGGCTAATGGTTTATCAATTTTGTTTATCTTCTCAAAAAACCAGCTTTTAGTTTTATTGATCTTTGCTATTGTTTTTTTTTGTTTGTTTGTTTCTATTTCATTTATTTCTGCTCTGATCTTTATGATTTCTTTCCTTCTGCTAACTTTGGGTTTTGTTTGTTCTTCTTTCTCTAGTTCCTTTAGGTGTAAGGTTAGATTGTTTACTTGAGATTTTTCTTGTTTCTTGAGGTAGGCTTGTATAGCTATAAACTTCCCTCTTAGAACTGCTTTTGCTGCATCCCATAGGTTTTTGGTCATCGTGTTTTCATTGTCATTTGTCTCTAGGTATTTTTTGATTTCCTCTTTGATTTCTTCAGTGATCTCTTGGGTATTTAGTAACGTATTGTTTAGCCTCCATGTGTTTGTGTTTTTTACGATTTTTTCCCTGTAATTCATTTCTAATCTCATAGCATTGTGGTCAGAAAAGATGCTTGACATGATTTCAATTTTCTTAAATTTACTGAGGCTTGATTTGTGACCCAAGATGTGATCTATCCTGGAGAATGTTCCATGCACACTTGAGAAGAAAGTGTAATCTGCTGTTTTGGGATGGAATGCCCTATAAATATCAATTAAATCTGTCTGGTCTATTGTGTCATTTCGATGATCTGTCCATTGGTGTAAGTGAGGTGTTAAAGTCCCCCACTATTATTGTGTTACTGTCGATTTCCTCTTTTACAGCTGTTAGCAGTTGCCTTATGTATTGAGGTGCTCCTATGTTGGGTGTATATATATTTATAATTGTTATATCTTCTTCTTGGATTGATCCCTTGATCATTATGTAGTGTCCTTCCTTGTCTCTTGTAGCATTCTTTATTTTAAAGTCTATTTTATCTGATATGAGTATACCTAGTCCAGCTTTCTTTTGATTTCCATTTGCCTGGAATATCTTTTTCCATCCCCTCACTTTCAGTCTGTATGTGTCCCTAGGTCTGAAGTGGGTCTCTTGTAGACAGCATATATATGGGTCTTGTTTTTGTATCCATTCAGCGAGCCTGTGTCTTTTGGTTGGAGCATTTAATCCATTCACGTTTAAGGTAATTATCGATATGTATGTTCCTATGACCATTTTCTTAATTGTTTTGGGTTTGTTTTTGTAGGTCCTTTTCTTCTCTTGTGTTTCCCACTTAGAGAAGTTCCTTTAGCATTTGTTGTAGAGCTGTTTTGGTGGTGCTGAATTCTCTTAGCTTTTGCTTGTCTGTAAAGCTTTTGATTTCTCCATCAAATGTAAATGAGATCCTTGCCGGGTAGAGTAATCTTGGTTGTAGGTTCTTCCCTTTCATCACTTTAAGTATATCATGCCACTCCCTTCTGGCTTGTAGAGTTTCTGCTGAGAAATCAGCTGTTAACCTTATGGGAGTTCCCTTGTATGCTATTTGTCGTTTTTCCCTTGCTGCTTTCAATAATTTTTCTTTGTCTTTAATTTTTGCCAATTTGATTACTATGTGTCTCGGCGTGTTTCTCCTTGGGTTTGTCCTGTATGGGACTCTCTGCGCTTCCTGGACTTAGGTGGCTATTTCCTTTCCCATGTTAGGGAAGCTTTCGACTATAATCTCTTCAAATATTTTCCCTGGTCCTTTCTCTCTCTCTTCTCCTTCTGGGACCCCTATAATACGAATGTTGTTGCGTTTAATGTTGTCCCAGAGGTCTCTTAGGCTGTCTTCATTTCTTTTCATTCTTTTTTCTCTAGTTTATTCCCCAGCAGTGAATTCCACCATTCTGTCTTCCAGGTCTCTTATCCGTTCTTCTGCCTCAGTTATTCTGCTATTGATTCCTTCTAGTGTAGTTTTCATTTCAGTTATTGTATTGGTCACCTCTGTTTGTTTGTTCTTTAATTCTTCTAGGTCTTTGTTAAACATTTCTTGCATCTTCTCGATCTTTGCCTCCATTCTTATTCTGAGGTCCTGGATCATCTTCACTATCATTATTCTGAATTCTTTTTCTGGAAGGTTGCCTATCTCCACTTCATTTAGTTGTTTTTCTGGGGTTTTATCTTGTTCCTTCATCTGGTATACAGCCCTCTTCCTTTTCATCTTGTCTATCTTTCTGTGAATGTGGTTTTTGTTCCACAGGGTGCAGGATTATAGTTTTTCTTGCATCTGCTGTCTGCCCTCTGGTGGTTGAGGCTATCTAAGAGCCTGGATGGGAGGCTCTGGTGGTGGGTAGAGCTGACTCTCTGTGCATTCTTTAAATAAGACTTGATAGATAGTGGCCTATTGCTCTACTTACTTGATGGCATTAGTTAATAATAGTGGATTTCATTTCGTTTGAGGTAGAAATTGGCCCATAGCGCTTAGAAGGCACCTGGAGTCACCAACAGCATTATGGAGTCTGGCTTAGGAAGGAGGGGTGTTGCTAGTAGTAGTAGAGATAGGAGGTAGAGTACTAGTCTCAGTGTTGACGCCTGTGGTCATGTTAGTAGGATTGACCAATCTGAATAACCAACAAAGTGATTCCCATTATCCTCAATCTGACCAGTGTGATATGAATGTGGCATGCTAAGGTGATCCACCAATGGGCATGTAGTCTACACTGGTAAATGTAGGAACTTTTCAAGTAAGGAAAGGCCACAGCAATGGAGTAGGGGTTAAAGTCAGAGGTCATCTGCAGCCATCAGTAGTGGATCTAATTGTCCACTGTATATCTCTCAGGGACAATTAATTCCACCTCTTGGATGCCAGAATCTGATCCAGATTTGTTCCACAGTGCCTTTAGTAGAGCAAAGTATGTGATGACATATGGATGCCTCTCTCTCCAGATAGTGGTGAGTGGTTTGCTCTGCTTATGCTGGAAGATGAACAGACACAGGCTGAGGATGGTTCCAGAGCCAATAGTCCACATCAGATCCTCATCAGGATTGAGGAGGAAATAGCTAGGATCTAGATTTTCTATGAGGGAGAAAGGAAAAGTTAAAGTATCAGGTGGTTATTCCTCTGCTGTGAGCAATAATGTCAGGGTTACCATGTTCGTGAAAACTGTTAATTGTGTTGTATCCAGTGTGGGTATATACAACAGCAGTGGTTGCAGCATCTCTGTTGGTGGTCTCCTTATTTTCTGTGGATTTAAATATGGCGTAGTTATGCCATGGTAGGGGAGGCAGTGTGAATTTAACGTAAATGGGACTATCGACGGTATCAACCACTTGGGGGACAATTGTCTTCCAAATTCTCTTGATAGTCCTTATTTTAAAAGCCCGTTATGTCTTTCTATGGTATCTGCTGGCGTAGGATGATAGGGTAGGTGAAAAACACAAGCAATGTTATTTTGTAATGCCCATTGTTGCATATGCTTTGCAGTGAAGTGGGAGCTTTGATCTGAGTGTGTAACACTCCCAAAGGCTGCAAAAGCTGTTTTGTTAACCTCTCAGTAACATTAGGAAAGACTGGTGCCTTACACAAGTAAGCCAATAGAAGGTCTGTGTGGGTTTTTACCATTGTTAAGGCATATTTAATGACTCTTGCTGCTACAGGAAGAGGCCCAGTGAAGTTGATTTGCCAGTTCTGTTGTGGCCCTTCTCCTCTAAAAATTTCTCCAGCGTTTAGATTTTGGGCACTTGGTACAGTCTCTAATGGCTTTGTGTAAATGTCTTTCCAGTAGGTCAACTCTTCTATTAACAATCCATTTTCATAACCCCATGATACTCAAATACCCTGGCCTCTTGGGTGCATACCAGTAGAAGGCATAGGGTGACTAGTCCCAAAGTTCTGGGGACTCTCTGTCCTTCAAGAAGCTTATCTGTTTCAATGGTCTGGTTAGTTAATCAGCTTTGGTATTGTATCATCCCTCCTCCATGCCTTGTTTGGTATGAGGTGAGATATGGTATACCAAGATGGGCAGAGTAAGAGCTAATGTGGCAATTTTTTCCCATATCTCTTTACCCCAAATGTCTCAACCTTGTATTTTCCAGCTGTGATTTTGTTGAAGTCCTGATGAAGTTAGTTGTTAGCCCATTAGCCATCAACCAGGAGTTGGTAAACGTAGAACCTTAGGAAAATGTTTGTCAAAGGCATGCTTTAGTGCTAATGGTATTACATGCAGCTCAGGCCATTGGGTACTTTATCTATCCCCCTTATGGAAATTGGAGTGTTTGGATAGGGATGATAAGCTGTGGTTGTCCATTGTCTGACTCCCTTATACTCCATGCTCACTTCATTGGTAAATACAGACCATTGTTTTTCTCATTTTGAGAGTACTGACCATCCTCCTACCAGTCCCCATTGAGCAAGAAGTGGGGACATTTCTTGGAACTTTGGCAAGTTATCCTCAGTGGCAGAGTATATGGCTATTTCCTCTTGGAGTTGTGAAACTCCTATAAGGCTAGATTTCTCTTGATCCTTACTTGGCTCTGCCCCAGTAAGGCCTTAAGTTTCAATAAGTGCCCAGTATGTCACCAGGAGTTGTTTCTCTACTGGTGAATACCTTTGACCTGAGTCTGGGGGCTTCTTATACCAAAAGCTTATGCATAGCCATTTACATGTCCTTTTGGTCCAGAGGCTCCAGAAAGCAATTTTTGGATTGGCCCAAACTTCTAATTATAAGTTGTGTCCTCGAAGCACTAGTGGGACTGCCAAAGTAATAGCCTCCTTTAGTTTATTAGCCTCCTTAGTGCCTGTTTTTGCTCAGGTCTTCACTGAAAAGTGAAAGACTTGTAGGTTTCTTGATAAACAAAGACCAACATTGGAGGTGAGGAACGTGTTGGCACCAAAATCCAAATATTCTTTCCAAATCTTGGGCCTCCTTTACCAATGTGGGAGGCTTGAGTGCTAGGTTCTTATCTTTTATCGAATTGGGAATAGCTCCCCTTCTAAGTTCCAAATATAGCTCCCAAATTTAGCAGAGAGGGGCCTTGTATCTTATGTGGGGCAACTGTCCATTCCCTCTCAGTGAGGTGCTTGCTCACAGTTTTAATGACCTGTGAGACAGAGTCTTAGTCAGGTCCGATGAGAAGGGTGTCATTGATATAATGCCAAAGCTGGGTTTCTAGTGCAAGTGGGTCAGGCATTTAGGTCGTGCTTACGAAGATGGTGCAGGACTATTTAAATACCCCATAGGCAACTGGAAAAAAAGTGTACAGTTGACCTTCAAAGGTGAAGGTAAGTTATGGTTGACTCCTGTGAAATGTTTATAGAATAGAACATGTTAGCTAAGCCTATAACTGCAAACCATTTTACCCATATTGTTTTAAATGTCATCCATTAAGATGACAATATCTAGTAGAGGTGCTCTAATAAAAGGAATATCTTTGTTAACTCTCTATAGTCTATAGTTATCCTTTACTCATTAGTTGTGGCTTTAAGCACAGGCGACACCAGAGAATTCAAACGTAGTAAGAATCAGTGCCCCTTCTTTAACTAAGTCAGCTATGAGAAGCCGTAATCTTTCAGTGCCTCGCCTTAGCTGGTACTGTGGTAACTTCACCACCCATACCAGTAGAAGAAGGTTAACTGGTTCTTACTGGGTGGTGCCCAACAACAGTGTAAAAGCCTTAGGCTTGTTCCATGAGGTTAACTGCTGACTAAAAAGGTCCATTCCCATAGTGGGGAAAAAAAGATGGTGGTGGTGGGATGGGGAATAACTAGGAGAGAAGCATCTTTTAGCAATAACAGAACCAATTTTAATAGTTAATCAGGTAACTTCCCTTTTAATTAATCTTCCTCCCAAGCTGGTCACCTCCTGGGGAGAGGAGGTCCCTTTAAAACATGACTGCTTCCTGGGGTTAGGGAGATATGGGTACTCATGTCCAACAGAGCCAGCCCAGCCAGTATTGATTATATTTTGGAACTGAAACCACAGTTAATGTGGTAAAAGGGTAATTTTCTGCCAGAAGGGGGCACTTCCATGACCACTAGATCCCTGTGTAGCAGGTCCCTGTCACTGGCAGAGATTAGGAGCAAGTACGGAGGTAAAGCTACCCCCAACGGGGAAGCCAGTAATCGGTTGTAATCTAACTCTAGTAAGGATTGTAATTGTTGCACCTATTTACCAGAGGTTATTCAATTTGGGACCCTCCTGTCCCTTGGGTTGCAGTATAACCTCTCTTGTTTACCTCAAAGCTCATGCTCAAACAAAGGCCTAGCTGTAGATGGTCTGTTTGGCCTAGGAGGAAGGTGATCTCACTGTTGACAGTAATTTTGATTTGGACCCAATGGGGTGTTGTTTGTAACAGGCAACACTTGATTCTGAGTTAGTCTTTCTTGAGTTTCTATTAAATCCAGGGCAGCACTTCCCTGGTGGTCCAGTGGTTAAGAATCCATCTTGCAATGCAGGGGATGCCTGTTCGATCTCTGGTAGGGGAACTAAGATCCCACATGCTGCGGGACAACTAAGCCTGCACACCACAACTACTGAGCCCACGCACCACAACAAGAGAGCCCACTTGCCACAACTACAGAGCCCACATGCTCTGGAACCCGCACGCCACAACTAGAGAGAAGCCCGTGCGCCAAAACGAAGAGCCACAAAAGATCCTGCATGCCGCAACTAAGACCTGACACAGCCAGAAATAAATAAATAAATAATAAAACCTGATATTTTTAAATAAATAAATAATCAATCAATCAATCAATCAGTCCAGGGCACCTATGTCCTCTTTAATGCTTTAGCATTAGTCATCATTGCCACTAAAGAAGACTTATATTTGTCAAGAGTCTTCCTGAGAAACAACTGGGCAGATTTAGGACTCAGTTCAGCCTCCTCTGGACTTGCCATGTCATCATGCGGCACACCACGTATTGCCTGGTAAGCCCACTCCAACATCCCCAACTGGTGGAGGAGAGGGTTAACCTTGGCTAACATTTTCCACTGATAGTTGGCCCAGGCCACTATAGGTCTAACATAGAGTGCGAAGCCTTCCAAGCCATAAAAATTCACATCAACAAAGTATAAATTTGGACCAGGGTTCAAAGTTTCACCTGGGACCATTACAACCTTCTACACTAATTGTGCAGGATCCTTTAACAAGGATACCATTTTTTTCATCTCATACTACAGCAGCCAGTTGTTTAGTTCCAGCTCCCATTAGGTGGAAATTGCTCCTTACCAGAAACATCCTATGTACCCAGGCAGCACTTTTTCATCTGGTTCCTGAGCTAGGTCATTAAGAAGAGACTAGGCCTCAGGGTGAGAGAGAGGATGTACCTCCTACACCAAGTGAAAACCAGTTTCTGGTTTTTGGCCCTCCCATTTTGTCTTTTTTTTTTTTTATTACTTTGTGAGTTGTCACCAGTAAAGCAGAGGGCAAATTATCCCAGTCACTATTATGGTGACATCATGCTGCCTTTTCTTCTAGAGAGCACTAGTCCTCCTCCCCAGGGTCTTCCCCTCCATCTAGTCTCTCTAGAAAGTTTGGGCTTCTACCTCCTTTTCAGGTGGCATGCTGGTGAGAAGCTGCCTAGAGCAAGGCTTAGCATGAGACTTGTGGTTTAGAACACCTGTTCAGCAGGACAATGACCTTTTTCAGAGTCCTGGAAGGGGCAGGATTATATATTTCCTTGTCTTTAGGCATTTTAAGAAATGCTTTAGCCAGCTCACTCCAAGGGTTGGGATCTCCATATCCCTCTGGGGAAGGACTAGAATGACAATACCTGCAACATCATAATTGAGTGTCACAACAGCAAAGGCATGCTAGTTATTTGCAAAAGCTCTCCCCTAACTGTGCTTAAGAGAACAGCCTTGGCCTAATGTCTGCCTTATCAGCTCCTTTGCTTGCCATAACAGTCCCCATGACAAGGATATCCTCTCAATTCAGAGTACCCCAAATCACCAGCCTGGCTAAGGAGAGCTCTTCTTATGATAGCCTGTTAAGGGGACACAGGCAGCTCACCCTTAGTCCAGAAGCACGAACTCCTCCCCTTTTCCTACTCAGGCCCACAGGTCTTACAACTTCCAGTACCTGCCTAGTGAGGGACCCAGGTGTGTGGGCTGATATCCTCTGGCTGATTGACACCTCTGACCACAAAAGTCAGTTTTAATGTTATGCGTTCACTCAACTCCTGGTGCTACTGCTTGGCCAAGCTAATGAGATAAAAGGGAAAATCACAAAAAAATATAGAGTGAAGTACAACAAAGAGCAATGCCATGCCAAAAAGACTTAGAGTTATTCCAATTTTGAGTCCCAATTACTTAAGGCTTTCAATGAACTATTTGATAATTGACTGTCTTACTGATAGGCTAGGGCCCATGTCAATTCCTTGATCATCATGGGAATCCTGTCCTTATCACCACATATAGTGAGCTCAAGGATTTTGAGATAAGACCATGAGGTGATGGTAGCACATAACAAGCTTAATTTGGGTGGCAATTGAACAGGTTGTATGAGAGAAGAAGTCCTTCACAGCACATGACCTTCCAGAGAGAGCCACACCAGGCCACTACCCAGAAAGGGAAGAAGGCAAAGGAACACTCAGGGGAGAGCAGAATCAAAGAAGGGGTTATGTACCTAGGCAAAGTCACTCAGCAGTAAGATGGGGAGTCTCTGGGTCAGAAAGCCTCAATAGGTAGCATCAGCTTGAGTTCTTTTATAGCTACAGGGTTAGTTTTTGTCTACATCTAACAGATGTTGGATGCAGTTTTGTGAGGTATATGAAGTAGGAAGTCTCTTAATGGCTAAAAATCTGCTTAGTTGCTCTATATTTTTAAAAATTGGAAGTGGTGGAGTCAAGATGGTGGAGTAGAAGGACTTGAGCTCACCTCCTCACAAAAACACAAAACTCACAACTAACTGCTGAGCAACCATCAACAAAAAAGACTGGAATCTACCAAAAAAGATATCCTACATTCAAAGACAAAGAAGTCACAGTGAGATGGTAGGAGGGGAGCATGTGCGATACAATCAAATCTCATATCTGCTAAGTGAGCCACCCACAAACTGGAAAATAATTATATAGCAGAGGTTCTCCCACAGGAGTGAGAGTTCTGAGCCCCAGGTAAGACTCCCCAGCCTGGGGGTCTGGCATCAGGCGGAGGAGCCCCCAGAGCATTTGGTTTTGAAGGCCAGTGGGACTTTAATGCAGGAGCTCCACAAGACTGGGGGGAAAGAGAGACTGCACTCTTGGAGGGTGCACACAAGGTTTCACATGCACTGGGAACCAGGGCAAAGCAGTGACTCCATAAGAGTTTGGGCCAGACCTACCTGTGGGTCTTAGAGGGTCTCCTGGGGAGGTGGGGGTCAGCTGTGGCTTACTGTTGGGACAAGGACACTGGTGGCAGGGAATATTCACTGGAGTGAGCTCTCCCAGAGGTCACCACTTTGGCACCAGACTTGGCCCCACCCAGCAGCCTGCAGGCTCCAGTGTTGGGACGCCTCAGGCCAAACAAACAGGGTGGGAACACAGCCACACCCATCAGCAGACAGGCTGCCTAAAGTCATCCTGAGGCCACAGCCACTTCTAAACACACTCCTTGATACAGCTCTGCCCACCAGAGGGACAAGACCGAGCTCCACCCACTAATGGGCAGACCCCAGTCCTTCCCACCAGGAAGCCTGCACAAGCCTCAACCTCACCTACCAGGGGACAAACATCAGAAGCAACAGGAACTACAAACCTGGAGCCTGTGGAACAAAGACCACAAACACGGAAAGTTAGAAAAAAATGAGATGGCAGAGAAATATGTTCCAGACGAAGGAACAAGACAAAACTGCAGGAAAACTAAGTGAAGTGCAGATAGGTAACCTACCTGAAAAAGAATTCAGAGTAATGATAGTAAAGATGATACAAGATCTCGGAAAAAGAACAGAGGTACAGACTGAGAAGATACAAGAAATATTTAACAAAGACCTAGAAGAAATAAAGAACAAACAGAGATGAACAATGCAATACCTGAAATGAAAAATACACTAGAAGGAATCAATAGCAGTAAAAATGAGGCAGAAGAATGAATAAGAGAGCTGGAAGACAGATTAGTGGAAATCACTGCCACAGAACAGAATAAAGAAAAAAGAATGAAAAGAAATGAGGACAGTCAGAGACCTCTGGGACAACATTAAATGCACCAACATTTGCATTATAGGGGTCCCAGAAGGATAAGAGAGAGAGAAAGGGCCTGAGAAAATATTTGAAGAGATAATAGCCAAAAAATTCCCTGACATGGGAAAGGAAACACTCAAGTCCAGGAAGCACAGAGAGTCCCATACAGGACAAACCCAAGGAGGAACACGCCAAGACACATATTGGTAAAACTGACAAAAATTAAAGACAAAGAGAAAATATTAAAAGCAACAGGGGGGAATTCCCTGGTGGTCCAGTGGTTAGGACTTGGTGCTATCAATGCCAGGGCCCGGGTTCAATCCTTGGTCAGGTAACTAAGATCCGGCAAGCCACATAGTGCAGCCAAAAAAAATAAAAAATAAAATAAAATAAAAGCAACAAGGGAGAAGCAACAAATAACATGCAAGGGAATCCCCATAAGGTTATCAGCTGATTTTTCAGCAGAAATTCTGCAGGAAAGAAGGGAGTGGCATGATACATTTAAAGGGATAAAAGGGAAAAACCTACAACCAAGAATATTCTACCCAGCAAAGCTCTCATTCAGATTCAATGGAGAAATCAAAAGCTTTACAGACAAGCAAAATCTAAGAGAATTTAGCACCACTAAACCAGCTTTAGAACAAGTGCTAAAGGAACTACTATAGGCAGAAAGAAAAGGCCACAAATAGAAACAAGAAGTTACGAATGGGAAAGCTCACTGGTAAAAGCAAATGTACAGTAAAGGTAGGAAATCATCCACATACAGATATGATGTCAAAACCAGCAATTCTGAGAAGAAGAGAATACAAAAGTAGGGCATGGGAAATGCATATGAAATTAAGAGACCAGCAACTTCAAAAAATCTTGTATATATGTATATGTGGGTATATATATATATATATATATATATATATATATATATATATATATACACACACACTGCTATATCAAAAGCTCATGGTAACCACAAACCAAAACTCTGCAATAGATACACACACAAAAAAGGAAGAACAATCCAAACACAACACAAAAGATATTCATCAAATCACAAGAGGAGAGAACAAAAGAGGAAGGGAAGAAAAAGACCTATAAAAACAAATCTGAAACAATTAACAAAATGCCAATAGGAACATACATATCAATAATTACCTTAAATGTAAATGGATTAAATGCTCCAACCAAAGACATAGACTGGCTGAATGGGTACAAAAACAAGACCTGTATATATGCTGTCTACAAGAGACCCATTTCATATCTACGAACACATACAGACTGAAAGTGAGGGGATGGAAAAAGGTATTCCATGCAAAAGGAAATCAAAAGAAAGCTGGAGTAGCAATACTCATATCAGACAAAATAGACTTTAAAATGAAGACTGCTACAGGAGACAAAAAAGGGCGCTACATAATGATCAAAGGATCAATCCAAGAAGAAGATATAAGAATTGTAAATATATATATGCACCCAACATAGGAGCACCTCAATATATAAGGCAAATGCTAACAGTCATAAAAGGAGAAGTTGACAGGAACACAATAATAATGGGGTAGTTTAACACCCCACTTACCCAAATGGACAGATCATCCAGACAGAAAATCAATAAGGAAACACAGACCTTAAATCACACATTAGACCAGATGGACTTAATTGATATTTATAGAGCATTCCATCCAAAAGCAGCAGAATACATATTCTTCTCAAGTGCACATGGAATATTCTCCAGGATTGACCACATGCTGGGCCACAAAGCGAGCCTCGGTTAATTTAAGAAAATTGGAAATCATATCAAGCATCTTTTCCAACCATAACTCTATGAGATTAGAAATCAACTAAAAGAAAAAAAAACTTTAAAAAACACAAACATGTGGAGGCTAAACAATATGTTACTAAACAACCAATGGATCACTGAAGAAATCAACAAGGAAGTCAAAAAAATACCTAGAGACAAATGAAAATGAAAAAGTGATGATCCAAAACCTATGGAACCCAGCAAAAGCAGTTCTAAGAGGGAAGTTTATAGTAATACAATCTTACCTCAGGAAACAAGAAAAATCTCAAATAAATAACCCAACCTTACACTTAAAGCAACTAAAGAAAAAAGAATGAATAAAACCCAAAGTTAGTAGAAGGAAATTTCAAAGATCAGAGCAGAAATACATGAAATAGAGATGAAGAAAACAATACAAAAGATCAATGAAACTAAAAGCTTGTTCTTTGAAAAGATAAACAAAATTGATAAACCTTTAGCCAGACTCATCAAGAAAAAGAGGAAGAGGGCTCAACTCAATAAAATTAGAAATAGAGAATCCCCGGTGGTCCAGTGGTTAGAACTCTGTGCTCTTAATGCTGAGGGCCTGGGTTGGATCCCTGGTCAGGGAACTAAGCTCCTCCAAGCCATGCAGCATGGCATAAAAAAATAAAATTAAAATAAAATAAATAAGATAAAATATAATAAAATAAAATAAAAAGGAGAAGCTACAACTGAAACCACAGAAATACAAAGGATCATAAGAGACTACTACAAGCAACTATATGCCAAGAAAATGGACAACCTAACAGAAATGTACAAATTCTTAGAAAGGTAGAATCTTCCAAGACTGAAGAGGAAGAAATAGAAATTATAAACAGACCAATAACAAGTACTGAAATTGAAACTGTGATTTAAAAACTCCAAACAAACTAAAGTCCAGGACCAGACTGCTTCACAGGCAATTTCTATCATACATTTAGAGAAGAGTTAACACCTATCTTTCTGAAACTATTCCCAAAAAATGCAGAGGAAGGAACACTCCCAAACTCATTCTATGAGGCCACAATTACCCTGATACCAAAACCAGACAAAGATACTACAAAAAAAGAAAACCTGATGATCATAAATGCAAAAATCCTTAACAAAATAGTAGTAAACTAAATCCAACAATACATTAAGAGGATCATACACCATGATCGAGTGGGATTTATCTCAGGTATGCAAGGATTTTTCAATATCTGCAAATCAATCAGTGTGATACACCACATTAACAAATTGAAGAATAAAAATCATATGATCATCTCAATAGATGCAGAATAAGCTTTTGACAAAATTCAACACCCATTTACAATAAAAACTCTCTAGAAAGTGGGCGTAGAGGGAACATACCTCAACAAAATAAAGGCCATATATGACAAACCCACAACTAACATCATACTCAATGGTGAAAAGCTGAAAGCATTTCCTCTAAGATCAGGAACAAGACAAGGATGTCCACTCTCACCACTTTTATTCAACATAGTTTTGGAAGTCCTAGCGACAGCAGTCAGAGAAGAAAAAGAAATAAAAGGAATCCAAATTGGAGAAGAAGTAAAACTGTCACTGTTTGCAGTTGACATGATTCTATACATAGAAAATCCTAAAGATGCTACCAGAAAACTACTAGAGCTCATCAATGAATCTGGTAAAGTTGCAGGATACAAAATGAATACACAGAAATCTCTTGCATTCCTATACACTAACAATGAAATATCAGAAAGGGAAATTAAGGAAACAATCCCATTTACCATGGCATCAAAAAGAATAAAATACATAGGAATAAATCTACCTAAGGAGGCAAAAGACCTGTATTCAGAAAACTATAAGATACCGATGAAACAAATCAAAGATGAAACAAACAGATGGAAAGATATACCATGTTCTTAAATTGGAAGAATCAATATTGTCAAAATGACTATACTACCCAAGGCAATCTACAGATTCAATGCAATCGCCATCAAATTACCAATGGCATTTTTCACAGAACTAGAACAAAAAATTTTTAAATTTGTTTGTACACACAAAAGACCCCAGATAGCTGAAACAATCCTGAGAAAGAAGAATGGAGCTGGAGCAATCAGGCTCCCTGACTTCAGACTATACTACAAAGCTACAATCATCAAACCGGTATGGTGCTGACACAAAAACAGAAATATAGATCAACGGAACAGGATAGAAAGCCCAGAGGTAAACCCATGCACCTATGGTCACCTAATCTGTGACAAAGGAGGCCAGAATACACAATGGAGAAAAGACAGTCTTTTCAATAAGTGGTGCTGGGAAAACTGGACAGCTACATGTAAAAGAATGAAATTAGAACATTCTATAACACCACACACAAAAATAAACTCAAAATGGATTAAACACCTAAATGTAAGACTGCATCCTATAAAACTCTTAGAGGAAAACATAGGCAGAACACTTTCTGACATAAATCACAGCAGTATCTTTTTGGATCCACCGACTAGAGTAATGAAAATAAAAACAAAAATAAACAAAATGGACCTAATTAAACTTAAAAACTTTTGCACAGCAAAGGCAACCATATACAAAACCAAAAGACAACCCACAAGATGGGAGAAATTATTTGCAAGTGAAGCAACAGACAAGGGATTGATCTCCAATATATACAAACAGCTCATGTGGCTCAGTATGAAAAACAAACAACCCAATCAAAAAATGGGCAGAAGACCTAAACAGACATTTCTCCAAAGAAGACATACAAAATATAGGGGTGGGGGAGTGGGAGGTACAAACTAATGGGTGTAAGATAGGCTACAAGGATGTATTGTACAATACAGGGAATATAGCCAATATATTATAATAACTAAATGGAGTGCAACCTTTAAACACTGTATAAAATTTTTTAAATTAATTTTAGAGTCATTGTTTAACATTCTTAGCAATACAGTGTAACATCAGATTTTATATTTCTTCAAATAAAATGGATGAGATATCTCAAAAAACATTTTTTTAAAGGCATACAGATAGCCAAAAGGCACATGAATAGATGCTCAACTTCGCTAATTATTAGAGAAATGCAAATCAAAACTACAATGAGGTTATCACCTCACACCAGTCAGAATGGCCATCATCAAAAAGTCTAGGGCCTCCCTGGTGGCGCAGTGGTTAAGAATCCGCCTGCCAATGCAGGGGACATGGGTTCGAGCCCTGGTCCGGGAAGATCCCACATGCTGCAGAGCAACTAAGCCCATGCGCCACAACTACTGAGCCTGCGCTCTAGAGCCCGCGGGCCACAACTACTGAAGCCCACGTGCCTAGAGCCCATGCTCCCCAAGAGAAGCCACCGCAATGAGAAGCCCACGCACCGCAACGAAGAGTAGGCACCGTTCGCTGCAACTAGAGAAAGCCCGCATGCAGCAACGAAGACCCAACGCAGCCAAAAATAAATACATAAATAAAATAAATTTTAAAAAAAAGTCTAGAAACAATAAATGCTGGAGAGGGTGTGGAGAAAAGGGAACCCTCCTACACTGTTGGCAGGAATGTAAATTGGTGCAGCCACTATGGAAAGCAGTATGGAGGTTCCTGAAAAAACTAAAACTAGAGCTACCATATGATGCAGCAATCTCATTCCTGGACATATATCTGGAGAAAACCATACTTCAAAAAGATACATGCACCGCAATGTTCATTGCAGCACTATTTACAATAGCCAAGACATTGGAAGCAACCTAAATGTCCATCTACAGAAGAATGGATAAAGAAGATATGGTACAGGGACTTCCCTGGTGGTCCAGTGGTTAAGACTCCACGTTTCCCATGCAGGGGGCACAGGTTCCATCACTGGTCAGGGAACTAAGATCCCCCCATGCCATAAGTTGTGGTCAAAAATATAAAATTAGGCAGCTCGATGCTTTATGACGACCTAGAGGGGTGGGATAGGGAGGGTGGGAGGGAGGCTCAAGAGGGAGGGGATATGGGGATATATGTATACATATAGCTGATTCACTTTGTTGTACAGCAGAAACTAACACAACATTATAAAGCAATTATACTCCAATAAAGATTAAAAGAATATATCTTTAAAAAAAAATATGGGACACATATACAATGGAAGGTTACTCAGCCATTAAAAAGAATGAAATAATGCCATTTGCAGTAGCATGGATGGACCTAGAAAGAAGTACATCAGACAGAGACAGATATCATATGATATCACTTATATGTGGAATCTTCAAAATGATACGAATGAATTTATTTACAAAACAGAAACAGACTCATAGACTTAGAAAACAAACTTATGGTTACCAAAGGGAAACGGTGAGTGGGAGGAATAAATTAGGAGTTTGGGATTAACATAGACACACTACTATATATAAAATAGATAATCAACAAGAATCTACTGCATAGCACAGGGAACTTTACTCAAAATTCCATAATAGCCTATATGGGAAAGGAATTTGAAAAAGAATGGATATATGTATACATATAACTGAACCAATTTGCTGTACACCTGAACATAACACAACATTATAAAACAACTATATTCCAGCATAAAATAAAAATTAAATTTAAAAAGTCCCAACACTCTAAATAAAATGAAATAAAAATTGGATGTGTAAAATTTGAGTTTGGTACTGGTAGGCTTTTGAGCTTACAGTCCAAGCCTGCTGTGAATAAGTAAATATAGGGGCCATCTTTAGCTTATTTACATAACAGTTGTGACAATCCTTTTTCTGATATAGACTTTATTTCCTGGTCAATATCAATGGCACACCTCTTCAGGGGAATTCTTCCAGCATCTGGCCACACACACTAGTGTAATGTGGCCAGAAAAACAGCAAGCCCTCTAAGTTTTACACTTGATCATGAGTTTTTTCCATTATATCAGATAAGGGATTATACTTAAACTCTAAGTTCATAAATCTTCCAAACAATAACTCAAAGGGAGAAATATCATGCCTGCCAGAGGAAGTTGACCTTATTTTTAATAAAACCAAAGGTGAAGCTCTGGGCCATTGTAAGCTGATGGCTTGATATTATTTAGTCAAAGAATTCTTTATAGTTCATTTGTTCTTCTCGTCCAGAAGACTGAGTATGATAAAGAGTATAGCAAATTATTGGTTTAGTGTTTACAGAGCTCCTACAAAACCATAGAAATGAAATGACTTTCCCTATCCGACTCCAGATATTCAGAAATTCCAAAGGTTGGGATGTTATAATTCAGTAAGTCCTTGAAACACTGAGCATCTGCTTTAGCTGCTAGGAACACTTCTGGCAATCCAGACATCATACACAACATTACTGATCAATCTCTTCTACCTTCTGAAGGTGAAAGCTCTATGCTATCAACGGAATGTGTTCTCCCAAAATTCCTATGTTGAAACCTAATCACCAATGTGATGGTATTTGGAAGAGGGTCTTTAGGAGATAAATAGGGCATGAGGGTGGAGACATCATGAATGAAATTAGTGTCCTTATAAAAGAGACCCCATAGAGCTCTCTTGCCCCTTATGCCACGTGAGGACACAGCAAGAGGAAAGCCGTTTATGAAAAAAGAAGTGGACCATCACCTGACATTGAATCTGCCAGCACCTTGATCTTGGACTTCTCAGACTCCAGACCCATGAGAAATAAGTTTATGTTGTTTATAAGCCACCCAGTCTGTGCAGTATTCTGTTATAGCAGCCCAAATGGATTAGGACACTCTATAAAGTCTATTTGCCACCAGATCCCAGGTAACAATGTCCTCAGTAGACTTCTTTGCCTTACCTTAAGTGTTTCCTGTAAATAATTTTTCTGGCAAGCAGCGCACCTTTGTATTATTTCTTGAATTATTTGACCCTTATTCCAAATGTGGTACGATTCCAAGGTTTTCAGTATATTCCTTTTGTTTGAATAAGGTTGCTGGTGTCATGAAAAAGCCATCCAAGCATATAATAAGTGAGATACACAAATTCTCCTATAGTGTAATTCCCATATTCCTATGATATTCTTCATAGCTCTCCTTGGTTTCCAATTTTCTAAATCTTGTGGAGTTGTGTATTTCTGAAATTGTAAATAAGAGTTCTTGGATAGAAGTAATGGGGCTTCAATTTTCCCAGTCAAGACCTAAGTAGCCCTTTCTGTGGCTTGGTGTGCAAATTAATTTCCTTTAGATATGTCATCTTGTTGTCTGTTATGAGTTCTACAATGAATTTCAGAAATCTGTTGGAGAAGCGGGGGTGACTAATAAATCAGCAATTACGTTTCTAGGGTGATATTTCAGTTACTACTGCTATGAGAAAGTTCCCTCTATTCCTCCACATTTGTTCCATAGCATGACAGATACCAAATGCATATTTACTATCAGTATAGATATTCACCTTAAGATTGGTGGCTAATTTAAAAGTTTGTATAAGAGCTAGGAGTTCCGGTGAAAGTTCACAGCGCAGCGGCGGGTCTGGCTGGCGGCGGCGGCGGGCGGGAGGCGAGTGCCCCGTGTGCGTTTGTGGAGACAGAGGCGCGCTCGACTCTCGAGGCCTCCGTCACCCGCTCAGCTCCCTGCCCTAGGCGAGGAGGGCAGCTTGTGGGGTTGAGTGGCCCGAGCTGAGGGTGCGGAGAGCTCAGGGCGGCGACGGCAACGGCGTTGATATCGGTGGTAACAACTGCCTCAGCAAGCCGGGAAGATGAAAGGGCGGATCGAGCTGGGAGATGTGACACCACACAATATTAAACAGTTGAAGAGATTAAACCAGGTCATCTTTCCAGTCAGCTACAATGACAAGTTCTATAAGGATGTGCTGGAGGTTGGCGAGCTAGCAAAATTTGCCTATTTCAATGATATTGCAGCAGGAGCAGTATGTTGTAGGGTGAATCATTCACAGAATCAGAAGAGACTTTACATCATGACACTAGGGTGTCTGGCACCATACCGAAGGCTAGGAATAGGAACTAAAATGTTAAATCATGTCTTAAACATCTGTGAAAAAGTTGGCACTTTTGACAACATCTATCTGCATGTCCAGATCAGCAATGAGTCTGCAATTGACTTCTACAGAAAGTTTGGCTTTGAGATTATTGAGACAAATAAGAATTACTATAAGAGGATAGAGCCCGCAGATGCAGAAAAACCTCAAAGTCCCTTCTGGCCAGAACACACATGTGCAAAAGACAGACAACTGAACAAATTACAGATGAACTTTCTTGCACTTGCTTGAAGCCAAATAAAAGAGATGCCCATTGATTCCCCACCCCCCTCTTTCTTTTAAAGCTTTCCCCCTTCCTTGTTCTTGTTTTTCCTCCTTTCAAAACTTCCCTCGCTTTCCTCTAAAGGTTTTAAACTTTTAAGGACATATTAATCATGTTTGGATTGTTTTAGTTTTCTTACTTGACTGTAGGAAGGAGAAGGTATAAATAGATCTGTCTAGTTTCACAGATAAAATATATGGTCCCAAAAACTTGTGTCAATTTCATTTTTTTTTAATGTCCTGCTTTCACATTGAAGGGCAGAGCCTACAAAATACTGTATAATTCAAAGGAAAAAAAGAAGCAGCAGCAATATCTTGTTCTCTAACTCATAGACAAGTTTAGTGTGTTTGTGGTACTTTGGGTTTTTCAAGATTTTGTGGGATACCAATCCCTATACATTGCCTTCACTCCACCTTTTGTCCTTCTGAGTATTATCTCAGAGGTTGGACCATTGTTATCCTTGTAAGAAATACTAAGCTTATTTTGTTCTGTTATGCAGTTATTTCTTCCTTCCTCGCTGGTGGCTGAGGGTAGGTGGGACAGTTTGAGTAGGTAGTATTATACTTTGGTCTCAGCATTTGAGTTAAACTGCTTTTTGCTAATGAGTGGGCTGGTTGTTAGCAGGTTTATTTTTCTTGCTGTTGATTGTTAGAAGTGGCATTAACTTTTAGAGTGTGGGCTGGTGAGATTTTTTTTTAATATCCCAGCTAGAGATATGGTCTTTAACTGACCCAAAGAGGTTTGCTGTGATTTGCTTTTTTTTCTCCTGTCCTCTTTCTTCAGTAAACCCACAATAGTTAGTCAAACCTTAAAAATGGAGTTGATGTCCTTATAGGTCAGTGCCCCTAAATAAACCTGAAGCAGGCATTGTCTCTTGGACATATTAAAAAATACCTAAAAGGAAGCTTAGATAGACTTGTGGCACAACAAATGCATTTAATGTCAGCTAATGCAGACTGTTAGAAGTGTGGCCACTGAGCATTTGATTTTAGAGGAAAGAATATCTAGACAGTATTTTTGAGAATAACATAGCTGTGCTATTGCTTATCTGTTGGAGAACATCCCAGATTTGCTTACATTCTGTGCCTGTGATACTGAGTTTAAGGATTTGGGTGTGGGGGAATTGTTAAACATATTGCTTCTATTCTTGGAAAAAGTAGAAGTCTAGAAGCATTAATAACGCAAATGTCACTGTGACCTCCTCTACTGACAGGACTGGTTTATGCCAGATCGTTTTCTGGCACATAATGAGTGACTTTGACGGGTCGATAACTTTTTGTAAGATAGAAGACATCTGAAATTTTCATGTTTTCCTCCATAATCCCATCTCCAATATTTAAAATTTTCTACATTGCCAATACTGGTCGCCCAAGAAATGTTTTCATTAGACTTTAAAACAATGCACAGGGCTTGAATTTTCTGTCACTTGACTTTAAAAGGAATGTTGATTCATAATATTTATCCTCTTATGTAAATTCTGGCATAAAAGTTTCATCTCTTCATATATGTTGAATGACAAAATTATTTTACACAGTGTTTATGCACATTTTATAATCTTAAGTTCTTATTTGAGAATGTAAAAATACAAGGTACAGTAGACTTCAACAGTCTTAGCTGAGTGCCAAGAATAATATAGAAAAGGAAGATAGTTGATAAATGAGTTTATAGGGTTATAATCTTAAGATAGTAAAAATGTAGAAAGACCATGCTGGTTTCTTGGGTATCAGTTTCTTAAGCAGTCCAAATCTAAGCTTAGAAGAAAAGTTTAGCATTAAGCACCTTTACCTTCACGGATAAGCTTCAGCTTGCTCTTGCCAAGAGAAGAGTGCCTGAGTTACAGAAGGCATAATTAGTTTGAAAATTCAGACTTTTTGTAAACTTCAGATATCAAAATAGATTTTGATATATAAATGAGTTTTGTGAGATGACACTGCCTCTATTTCTATAACCATTTCATCTGGACTATCTAAATCAGTCCTATGAATGTATCCCTGAATGTGGTTAATGAAAACCGAATAGCTGCCTCATGACAATTAAGTACATATTATTTATGGAGGAAAAAATATTAAATTTTGAACTGTGTAGGCTCCGTATCATTTTAGTGTTTCTTTTTCCACACTAGTCACTGACTTTAACCTAAATTGTATTTGTAAAGGGTGAATTGTCCTACATCAAACTTACATGAAATAATTCCATCCACCTGTGGAAGAGGAGGATGTAGAAGAGGTAGAAGCTGGGCACTAGTTCATGTGCCTATGAGTCAGTAAAGACTGAAATAATGTCCCATGTTCAGTTGGTTATTTTGATAAAAATTATCATTGAGGTAAAACAATTCTATTAACTGGAAGATCACAGGATATATCCATTATATTTTTCAGGGCAGATAGTTTTTCTGTGGGGCAAATAGGTAAAAATTATATTGTATGGAAATTGCATTAGGTTCTAAAGAAAAGAATCTGCAGAGAAATCTATGCAATATATAATTGGTCCAGATAAGTTTTCATTTGGGGAAAGAAGTTCAGAACTATCCCCAAAGCAGTTTATTCATCAACTGAAAGTCCTCCAAAAATAGAACTATTGGGAAACCATGGTATATGGGGTGGAAAAGAAAAACTCCCTCAGTTTTTTGTAGGGAATAACTTTAAAAATACTTAAATAGCTGAGTTTACTTGGTGCAGTTAAGATTTAAACTTGTTGATTTTAACGTTGCTGTTGCATCTGAAATAAACTTACCTGATGTTCTGGTAAAAAAAAAAAAAAAAAAAAAAAAAGGAAAGAGAGAGAGAGCTAGGAATTCTACTTCTTGGGCTGACTTTATATTTGGGAGAGGATAAGCCTCTAAAACCTCATGAGGACTGACTACTGTATATGATGCTTTTCTGTTTCCCTGTGTGTCTCTCACTCAAATTCTATCAGTGAACAATATTAAATCAAGATTAGGAATAGGAATATCAGATAAGTCAGGCAAACTTTAAATATCTTCTGCTATAACTGTGAGGGAATCATTGTCTGCTATTTGGTCAGGATTTGGCAACAGAGTAGCTGGGTTCAAAAGGTTACACCTTCTTAGAATAACATTAGGATTAGACAATAAGACTTGTTCATAATTAGTCCAGTGGCACAGTGACAATGTTGTATCTTATGAATTTATAAAATAGCAGTAACAGCATGAGGTGCATATAAGTAAGTTAAATGTTCCAGAGTCAAAGCCTGAGACTTTTCAACTAGAATACCAACTGCTGCTAAGGCTTATAAACATCCTGGCATCTCTAGAACAAAAGAATCCAACAACACATAAAAGTAAGCAATAAGCCTATGATCAGAGCCTAACTTTTTTTTTAAATTTTATTTATTTTTATTTTCATTTATGGCTGTGTTGGGTCTTCGCTTCTGTGCAAGGGCTTTCTCTAGTTGTGGCAAGTGGGGGCCACTCCTCATCGCAGTGCGCAGGCCTCCCACCATCGCGGCCTCTCCCGTTGCAGAGCACAGGATCCAGACTCGAGAGACTAACTTTTAAGAAAGTACACCACTTTCTTAAGTGCTCCCTTATTATCATTACAAAAAAGGTGGACTATTTTGTCAAAGTTAGGAACTCCTAATACCATTGGGCTACTCTAAGTGTTTAAAAGGCTTCTCTAGCTTCTTTGGACTACTGTAAAGGTTCTGGTGATGCATCATGTGACATCTCAAACAGGTGGTTAGTATTTTCAGAAAACGCAGAGATACATTGCCTGCAATACCCAACCAACCCCCCAAATTGGTGGAGTGGTTTCTTTTTCATGGTAGTTTACTTCATTTATAAATAGGCTGAATTTGGGATGGAACTACCTTCTGTCTATTGACTAATATGAAATGTCCCAAATATTTGACTTCAATTTGATGATACTACAATTTATCTAGGAAGGTTTTATGTTCTTCAGCAGCTAAAAATATTAAGAAAGCCAAAGCATTTTCTTTATAGGCATTTAAAGTCTTAGCAATTATCAATAAATCATTCACGTATTGAACTAGCATGGGCCACGAAGGAACTTCTTCAAGTTCTTTTATAAATATCTAGAGAATATATAATAGGCAAATCTCTGAGAGATTCATTGCCACAAATATTGAAAGCCTCCATAGGTAAACACAAAGAAGAACCATGATTCCTCAGCTAAAGATGAGAAAAGAAAGCTAAAAATAAGTCCCCTAAAGAAAATATTTAGCAGATGCAGGTATAGAGGTTAAGATAGTAGCAGGGGGACTTCCCTGGTGGCTCAGTGGTTAAGAATCTGCTTGCCAATGCAGGGGACACAGGTTCGATCCCTGGTCCGGGAAGATCCCACATGCCACAGAGCAACTAAGCCCGTGAGCCACAACTACTGAGCCTGCATGCCACACTACTGAAGCCTGCGCGCCTAGAACCCGTGCTCTGCAGCAAGAGAAGCCACCGCAATGAGAAGCCCGTGCACCGCAATGAAGAGTAGCCCCTGCTCGCCGCAACTAGAGAAAACCTGCGCGCACAACAAAGACCCAACGCAGCCAAATAAATAATTAAATAAATAAATTTATTTTTAAAAAAAGATAGTAGCAGGGATGGATATAAAAGATGTCAGAGAAATGACTAACTTCTTGTACAAATTTATAAGTTGAACTTTCATGTCAAATTTTCCTTCCTCTTTATAGGTACATGGCAAATGCCCCCTCCCTTTTTTTTATTATGTCCCATCTTTCTAGTTATGTAATTGCAGGTTCTAGTTCTTGTATTTGAGCTAGAGAGAGAGGATATTGTGACCATGGCCATGGTTTTCATTTGTTGTAAGCTATAACATTAGTATTAATCCTTTTTATTAAAGGTGTCATTTGTTCCTAGGATTCCTAAATCCTAATTCCTAAAGATGAATCTATTTCCTATAATTCAGAGTGCTTTTCCAGCACTTTTTTAGGTGAGACTGACACTCTATCCTGTCCTTCTTTTGTTTCAGAAGGACATATTTACCAAAATCTCCATCTAGAGTATAGAATATGGTAGCCCTTAGTTTACAGATCAGGTCCCCTCCCATCAGATTAAGAGGCACAACAAGAGACAAAAGAAAAGCATGTTCCTCTAACAGATGACTTATTTGCACAGGAACCTTAGAGGAGAAGAACAGGTAAAATGTTGTGCAGAGGTACCCACAACTTGAATATTTTTATGGGTAAAGGAAAAATGAGAAAGATCATTAGAAAATACAGAACATGTGCCTCCAGTATCCATAAGAACAGCCAGGGAAAGATTAAGGCAGGGAAAAGAAACAGACATATAAGTATTTCCCATTCTCAGCTCCAAGTTTCCCCCACTATGCCAATTTTGCTCATTAGTTTGCACCACTTGCCAGTTATTTCCTGTGTGATTTCCTGGGGGGTAGTCTCTTTGACACAATTGTAAAGCTTCAGAGTTGGTTTCCATCCCTTGCATATTCTTCAGTCTCTTCTGGCATCCATTTCTCCAGGGCCCCATCTTCTTATAATAGTGACATATTGACTTTACATTAGGGGACTCCCTCTTATGAGTTGATGACTTCAGATAAGTGTCTCTTTCCTTTGTGAATAACTCTAACTGAAAAGCTAACACTGAGGTCTTAAATTTCTTTTTGTCTTCTTTATCTTTCTCCATATTTTCCCAAAACTGAGTTGGTGTTGCTGCCAATATCTGAGAAACTGTCCTTGCCATCCACCTACTTTTTCTCTTACTTGTGCTTGATTTCTAGGCAAAAAGGCTGCCACAAAAGTAGAGAGGACCAAGGGCTTTTACTAATTTGCCCCTGGACCCAACCTTGTAAATTTAGATAATGCCCAGTAAACTATTGGTGAAAATCAGAGAGGATTTATCCAGCTTCCTGAGTGCGGCATCGTAGTTTCTTCCAGCTCACCTTCTGCAGAAAGGCTTCAAGGATTGCCAACATCAATCCCTTGTGCTGAGTTTCCAAGGTATGAAAAGCAACCTGAGTTGTTGGAGGAGGCAAACTGTAGACTTCCTGAGGCATGGTACTCCCTGATAATAGGAGTTATTATTTGGTCCCTGTTATGAGTTATATTGTGTCCTCCAAAAAGATATGTTGAAGTCCTAACCCCAGGTAACCTGTAAATGTGACCTTATTAGGAATTAGGGTCTTTGCAAATGTCAACAAGCAAAGGGCGGGCTCTTATCCAATGTAACTGGTGTCCTTTTAAGAAGATGAAAACACTGTGTGATGACAGAGACACACAGGGAGAATGCCATGTGAGGACAGAGGCAGAAATTAAAATGATGCAGCTGCAAGCCAAGAGTACCAAGGATTGGCAGTCACCAGCAGAAGCTAGGAAGAGGCAAAGAAAGATTCTATTCAGTCTCAGAGAGAGCATGACCCTGCTAACACCTTTATTTCAGACTTCTAGCCTCCAGAACTGTGAAAGAATAAATTTCTGTTGTTTTAAGTCACCCAATTTGTGGTACTTTGTTATAGCATCCCTAGGAACCTAATAGAGCCTCATCATGCTTGTTCCTTTAGTCGACCAAGTCAACCAATAGCAATAGTTTATGCAGCAGCCAGTATACATCCCATGCATAGGGCTGTAGGTTGAAAACACTCCATGGAGCACCTCAGAAAAAAGTTACAGATCTTCCTGGAGCACTGGAAAAGAGCTCTCTTAAAATAGTAATATCAGCTGGCAAAAGGGCATATGGACTCTTACCGTTTCTGGTGTTCCCAGTAGTCCTGTATAACTTCTAAAGAAGCATTTGAGCTTTGGAGCTCCAGAAGGGTAGGATAGATTTTCTTCATGCAGAGATTAAAAAATAGGGAGGTTTGGAAGCCATTCTAGTTTCCATTCTCATTTTGCCATTTATACTGCTTTTTAAAATTATTTTTCTTGCAAGTTACCAGGGCAACCAGTTACCAATCCAATGCCTTTATTCTAAGGCACAGTCTCTTATTCAAATTCTAAATTACTCCTTGCTCTTTCCTTTAATCATTTTTGCTTCCCTAACTATGTTTTGCATGTTTGGTTTTCTGAGAATCTCAGAGGTGAAATTGAGACTTGGGCAACCCATATCAGGACATTTGAATAAGGCTGGCAATTCTCCCTCTTCTAAAAGGAAGTCATCTCTGGGTCTCAGAGCCACTAGGAACCATCCAACCAAGAGGTCATTACCCACCTTATCCCAGGTCCTAGATTGAAACAAGGAAAGGTAAAAGGAAACAGAAGGAGCAGAAGGGGCAAAAGTAGGGAAGAATTGTGAACTTGGAGAAAGTGAAAGAGTTTTCCATTTCTTAATATCTTCCTCCAATATATTGATTAATTGTTTATGGCTACCCAATTCATTCTTGCATTTACTTCCTGAGAAATATTCATCTCAGAGATTTATCAATAATCCATTTGGTTGGGTGGGGTTTTCCTAAAAATTCCTGTAAGTACACCAATTTGTCTACCCCAAAAAAGCCTTCCTCTGGCCGTTGAAATACAGTAAGTCCCCTACATATGAACATTCAAGTTGCAAACTTTCAAAGATGCGAACGTGCATTTGCATGTCCAACCACGTAAGTTAGTTCACGTGTCTGGCTTCCATTGTCACGTGCATTCATCCTCTACAAGTGGTTGAGCTTTTGTGTACTTTACTGTAAAGTACTGTATAGAGTACAGTAGTACAGTATCTTTATTTCAAGCCCAGGATGTCCGGAAGCAAGCATAAAAGCAGCGGTGATGTAGCTGGTAATGCTAAGAAGCGCCAGGAATTGGAGGCCCAGAGAAAGAACGAAGAGAGACCAGGGAAAGAAGAAGTAACTGAAGAACCAAAGAGATTCACGATGCAGGAAATGGCAAGGGGATTTTCTTTATTTGAGGAGGCACTGTTAGCTTTTGAGGCACAGGACCCGAACATAGAATGGTACACGAAGGTTGCAGCAGCCGTTCACAATGCAATCCAGTGCTACCGTGTCATCTATGATGAGAGAAAAAGAGCTACTACCCAGACATTGCTGGATTATTTTTTTCAAGAGGGTAGATAGAATTGAATCCAGCAAGGAACCAGAACCTGTCCCATCAACGTCAGGCATGAGTGAAATTGCAGCTTGCCCTCCATCTGCTATTGCTGACGATCCTTCAGCTCTATCGTCTCCCACCTCCTCTCCCTCCTCCAGTCAGTAACTCTTCTTGCCTGTTCACTCCATGCCAGCCCCTGTATGCCAGCTGTTGTACTGTACTACTGTACTTTTCAAGGTACTGTACTCTAAGATTAAAAATGTTTTCTTTATTTTTTTGTTTTTTATGTATTATTTGTGTGAAAAGTATTATAAACCTATTACAGTACAGTACTATATAGCTGACTGTGTTAGTTGGGTACCTAGGCTAATTTTGTTGAACTTATGAACAAATTGGACTTATGAACTCATTCGTATGTAGGGGACTTACTGTATAGGGTTTTAATAAGTATCCCCATCACAAACATGATAGAGTGAAATCAGTCTTTTAAGAGAGAGACCTACCAGCAACATTCTGGGCTTCCCATATTTTTCTACCATTGAAGCTAATAGTGAACCAAATGGATTCTTAGAACCTGTATTACCTATTTTGCTCAGTACTTTTGGTAAACAGTCAGCCCATATTCACTTTATATCAGTTGTTACACTGAACTTATTTGGAAGTCCTATTTTTCATAATTCATCTTCAGGCTTAGTCTGGCATTCTGCTCTCTCATAATTGTTTATCAGGCTTATTCTGCCATTTTGTTTTCCATAATTCCCATGGTTGCCCCTGACAGTATATCTTGTATGTATAATTCATCACATCCTTCAACATTCTTCCATAAAGTTAAATTCAGTTTCCCAAAAAGCACTTTTTTAATGGTTGCATGATATTCTATCACATGGCCATGCCATAATTTATTTTAATACCATTTTCCTCTTGTTGGAAATTCATATGATTTCAAATACTTTCCC
The DNA here is from genome assembly GCF_028023285.1 of Balaenoptera ricei. Taxonomy (NCBI): domain Eukaryota; kingdom Metazoa; phylum Chordata; class Mammalia; order Artiodactyla; family Balaenopteridae; genus Balaenoptera; species Balaenoptera ricei. Next base: position 66,700,071 of record NC_082660.1, on the reverse strand, counting down.
ATTATAAACAATGTCATGACAAAGATCCTTATGCATAAAACATGATGCACATTTCTAATATTTTCTTTATGCTATCCAGAAGTGGATGCTCACGAGGATGAATACTTTTAAAGTTTTAAAATTTATTTATTTATTTATTTTTGGCTGCGTTGGGTCTTCGTTGCTGTGCGTGAGCTTTCTCTAGTTGTGGCAAGCGGGGGCCACTCTTCATCGCGGTGCGTGGGCCTCCCACTATCATGGCCTCTCTTGTTGCGGAGCACAGGCTCCAGACGCGCAGGCTCAGTAGTTGTGGCTCACGGGCCCAGTTGCTCCGCGGCATGTGGGATCCTCCCAGACCAGGGCTCGAACCCGTGTCCCCTGCATTGGCAGGCGGATTCTTAACCACTGCGCCACCAGGGAAGCCCAGGATGAATACTTTTAAGCTTTAGTACATATTGATATACCACCTTTGGGAAAAACCATACTAATTTATGCTCCCATGGGCAGTGAATGAGAGAGAACTTATCTTGTCAAAGATATACATAGCCTCATGTTGCACAAAGGAATAGACTGGTAATCTTGATAGGAGAGAATGAAAGAATGAGATCTTGCTGATCGCAACTAATGCAGATGAAAATATTTGGCGTATAGTATGAACTTGTCTGTTTCAACATAACAACTTGACATGGGCAAGTTATGTTATCTGTGATAATTAAATATAGACTGCCTAAAAGAATGGCAGTTAGGAGATCACATGACATAGGCCTATATAACTAGGGTCAAGTTGACAAACAGTAGTACCTGAGGTTGTTGGAGATGATTCAGTAAGTTGGCTTTTATTTTTGAGGTTTAAAAATTGTCTCTAAGCTTTAAATTTTTAATAAAAACATTTAAGTAATACATGTTAATGGTACAAAATTCAAAAGGCACAAAAGGGTACATCATGAGAAATATGTATCCTATGCCTGTTCTTTCAGTGACCCAACTCTCCTGCCATGGTTACCAAGTCTCTTGTTTATCTTCTCAATGACAACCTGGGAATTTACAAAATAAAATCCTTTTTTATACACTTTTGCTCTTCCACACAAAGGGTACCATATGATACATACTGTTCTGTACCTTGCTTCGTTTTCTTTTTATTTTGTTTTAATTTTTTGGCTGCACAACGCGGCATGCGGGATCTTAATTCCCCGACCAGGGATTGAACCCATGCTCCCTGGAGTGGAAGCACAGAGTCTTAACCACTGGACCACCAGGAAGTCCCCTCCTTGCTTCTTTTAGTCAGCAATTCAGCTTGGATATCATGCCATATGAATACATAAAGAGCTTATCTATATGTGTAAGCATATATTGATTATTTAACATATATTTGTTGAGGACCTACTAGGTGTCAGGCCTATTCTACACACTGAGATATGGCAAATGAAACACAGAATCTCAACCCTCATTGAACTTATATCAAAATGGGGAGAAACAGAAAAACAAAATAATAAGTAACACATATGTTATATGATAGAAAGTGTTATAGAGAAAAAGAAAATGTTTGTTGAGCACCAGCTGAATGTGCCCTTGATCGCTGAGGGGACACCGGCATGGGGAGGTGGTCTGCCAGTCAGATTGAAATAACAAAGCCCAGGCAGGCCCAAGTCCAGGGAGCAGCCCTGCTCAGGAAGCAGGAGCTGAGGCCTGAAGATATTCAGGATCAGGGCACAGATACCGAGCAGGGAGAAGACACATTGCTCTCCTCCTCTGACCAGAGCCAGTTCTTCCTAAAACAGAAACCCTAGCAGAGAGAGAAAAAACTGCACACTGACTGATGAAGTCCTGGGACAGGAGGTCTCTGCCTGAGCAGAATAGTGGGAGAAGCCTGGACTCTGGGGCAGGAATTGGATCCAGGACCTCTTTGTAAATTTGTCCATCCTAGTGGCTTCTTCCTTAAGGAGGCTAAAGACCAGGCTGGGGGTGGGGGATCAGAGGGCACCAAGTCATGGTGAGGCCCCACCCATTCTGTCCCTTGAGTAGCGGCAAGAGGTAGGAGGTGGGCCTCACAGAAGAGAGAGGCTACATGTCCCGACAGCAGGGCAGATTGGGATGACTCCCTCGGCTCCTGCGGGAAAGAGCCACAGGAAGACAGACTTGGGCCATGTGGGGCAAAAGCACTCTCTGTGGAAAAGATACGGAAAGGGCTGTTGCAGGAGGAAGTGCGCTCCCTGTCATCTGGGGGTTATTATCTAAGCGGAGGGCAGCGGGCAGCGTGTCGAGGGGCCTCTGTCATTCAACAAGAGGTAGGACCCCAGGACTGTTGGGGGCCCGTGGACCCTAAAATGCTCTGATCGTCCCATCTTTGGAGGACAAACCTTGCCCAATCCTGTCTGGCCTGGTCAGGTGGCTCAGAAACACCCCAGGGACTGCAGGCCTTTTCTGGGGTTTCAAAAAGGAGCAGCATTAGCATTCATTAGTGCTCTAATTGGCATCTCAATTGGCAGTTTCACTCTGGTCTTTTGGTCTTTATAATGGATATCTGGTGCCTAGCCCTCCCCCAGCCACCCCACCCCCAACCTTCTCCCTAGAGATCAGCCCCCAGCTGCACCTCACCTTCCCTTCACCTCCACCCGCTGGCACCGCATGCACCGACAAAGGTTGGAGGCAGGGATGAGCTTCCCCAGGGCATCTGCATTGTACCTCCTCTCCCTCCCCCTTTCAGTGAGCTCAGGAAATTGGTTTTAATCCACCAGGCTCCAGTTGCTTAGCAACGGAAGAGCCTGCTCCTAACAACCAGGAGCCACAAAGATGCTGCAGAGAAAGGGGGCTGTCTGGGCCCTGCTCCGGCTCAGCTCCTGACTACTGCCTCCCTGATGTTTTTTTTTTTTTTTCTCATTGAGTACAGCCAGCCTTCCTCTCTCAGGTGCTGGGTCTTGAAAGGCTGATCTCTGGGGCAGCTGCCTGACCTCACCCCCTATCCTGCCTGCCTAGAGCTTCTCTGAATCCCACCTCCCAGGCCAGCAGGAGGTAGTTCATGATCATAGCAGGGAGGCTCTAGGAAGGGCCCTCACTCTGTCTCTCCGAGGTCGCTGGCTATGTTGCTTCTTCCAGTCTGGCCTGGTGGGTGGGAGTAGAGTTGATCTCGCTCGGGTGGCCTCGGCCTGCAGAGGCTTGAAGCAGGGTTTCGGTTCCCAGCCAGAGACTGAAGTCGGGCCGCAGCAGTGAGAGCGCTGAATCCTAGCCACTAGGCCACCAGGGACCAGTGGCCAGTAACGAGGCCCTGGCCCATCAGCTGTGTAGAAGTGAATTTCCACAGAGAGGCAGAAAGTAGTGAAACAAGTGTTTATTAGCAGGAAGAAGAGTACGTGTGAATAGGCACACACGGGTGGGCTCAGAGAGAGCCACGCCCTCGTGGTAGTTTGAATCGCTTATATGGGGCATTTCTTCCGGGTTTCCTTTGGCCCATCATCTTGCTTTGCCTGGCTCTGGGTCCGTATTTGGCTTATCTCAGGGTCCTCCCATGCGTGCACACGCATCTCTTAGCCAAGATGGATTCTAGGGAAGAGGCCTATGGGTAGGTTGACATCACTCCCTTTTTGACCTCCAAGGAGCCTCTCTGCACATGTGTAGTCGGGAAGGTCTCCTTGACCTCGAGAACGAGAAATATGTGGTCTCTGTCTCTCTTTACCTGGGCAGGGCTCAGCTCCTCCTCCTCTTCCTCTTGGAGTATCTGTCCTCAGGGGACCAACTCCAGCTGCTCAGCCTGGGGCCCATCTACCTCCTGCCTCAGAGTGGGCCAGGCTCCTTTTACCCTGGATGAGAGCAATTCCTGCCCAGGGTCGGGGGGTGGGGCGTGCACTGTAACCCCAGCCCACCTGAGCCTGAAGGGAGGCAAGGCACCACACTCCCCGGGCTTCTAGAGGTCAGGAAATTGCGAGTCAGACGTGGGCTCAGGCCCACACAGCCTTCCAGTGAGAGCTGGGTCTGAAGCAACGCCAGAGCACGGGCTCCCCAACACAGTCAGCGGCCGTGAGACTGCCAGGCCGCTGCGCAGCACCGGAGGCTTCCGCCTTCCCTCCCCAAAGGACGGCGGGGACGGAACTCTGCACCCCCGGGGGGAAGCCTGCTGCCCTCCTGCCTTCTGGAATGGCCCCAGCAAAGGGTGATCACCAGTGGAGAAGTTCCATTTGACGAGCTGCCTTCCCAGAATTGTTTTGAACTCAATAAGAGCTCAGGAGCGTCCCCCAGGGGAGGCCTGTCCGAAATTCTGACTCTGAGTGGGTGCTAGTTGGTGTCTTAACTTAATCGCAGACCTCACTGGTCTTCGCAGGAGGGAGGTGCACACGTGTGCACCCCCACCCCGCTCCTTCGGTGGGGCCTCAAGCTCTGGCAATGAGGCTGCCCCCAGGAATAACCCATGGAAAGTGGGGGCTGTAGGAAACCAGCGTCCAACAAGGGACCCCGCCACCGCATCTATCCCCCTGGGCCAGGCCGCTAGGCAGGGACAAGCCTTCCTCTGGGCAGCTTCTTTCTGCCCTCCCCCCTCCTGGCTTCTCTCCCTCCCTTTCCCCCTTTCTCCCTCCCAAGTAAAGGGCTTCTGGCTTCTGGCTTCCATTGCCTGGCAACCAAACTGGGCTGCCACAGGCTGAGAGGAGCAGCACAGATGCTGCCTAATGAGGGGGCTGAAATGAGGGGGCGAAATCACCGTCTCTAGTCATATGTCGCTGTTGCTCACAAAACAGATACCAGGCTTTTCTTAAATTTGCGACTGCTGTTCTCTGTAATGAAGAGTCTTCCAAAGGCAGACAGCTAAGCCACATTTGGGTAAACATCTCCTTGATCCACCCTTTTCTATTTCATATTAAAAACTTTTTGTTGTGGAAAATTTCAAGCCTATATACAAGGAGAATAGCATAATGAGGCTCCTGTGGACATCACCCAGCATCAACAATTATCAACCCCTGGCCAGATATCACATCATTGTTAACTGCATTTCCGTATCTAGCTTTGAAACATGAGAACTCTCTTCTTAACAGAACTACCGTGTCATTAGAACACCTAAAGTAATCATCAGTAATTCCATAATCTCATCAAACATCCAGGCAGTGTTCAAACTTCAAATGCCTCATCAATATCATGAAGTGCTGATTGTTTTTTGGTTTTTGTTCTGATTTCACGGTGTATTTGAGTCAAGGTCTAAATAAAGGCCACACGGTAATGTAGAGGTTCCCCTTTCTGAACACTTTGGGGGAGAAAAAACTTTTCTCCTACTCTCTCAGGTTCAGTACCTAGGGCCTGCGAATGAAACTGACAAAAGACAGACTAACGGGAGAAAGAAACAGAGTGTATTTACATGTGCAACTTCCATATACGCAGAAGAACTCAGTGATGGCAACTCAAAGGAGTGGTTGCAATTTGGGGCTTATATACCATCTTAATAGATGAAGTGGGGGAGAAAGGCACTTGCCAGGAGTGTAAATGACTTTTTGGAAAGATACACGGATTTTCAGGAGAACCAACACTTGATGAGAGAGGCTGTAATGTTTGTCTATACAGGTGTGAGTGGCCTTTCTATCTTTTCAGGGCCACAAACTCACTTGGGGAAAAGATTTGGCGTAGACTTTATTCACAGTCTACCTTCCGGGAGTAGATCCGCCCTGAGAAGGAATTTTTGGCAGCCTCATTTCCCAGAAGTTGCTGTTTTTAGTCAGATAAGGGAAGCTACAAAAGAGGCTTTTTTCCCTGTTGTCTACCAAAGCTCAAATGTCTTCAGCTAAAATAATCTTTATACCAGCTCTGGGTCCCAAGTGTGTCCCTACAGTATACCGAAATCCCAAGACACCGAAATTACCCTGCAAACCACTAACCCCCGGGCTCTTCCTGAGGCCTCCTGTGGGCCCTGCCTTGAGTTATGTGAGGCATTGTTAATTCCCAAATCTTGAGATGAGGAGACTGAGATTCAGAGCAATGAAATGAAGAGCTCAAGGCCACCCAGCTACTGAGGCACGGGGCCAGGCCGGGAACTCATGTCAGGAGCCTAAACTCCTGGTAAACACACTCTGCCACCTCCACCTGTCCTGCCTCCAGAAAGGCGGGGGAAGGCTTTAGGGAGGAGGCAGGGAAGGCCTCCACCCTGTCCCCGCCTCCCAGTCCAGGTCCTACCTAGCCTCTGTCAAAGACCCACCCACGCGTTCCCACCTCCTCTGACCACCCTGGCCCATTTCTCTCTATTCCCAAGTGTCTGCCCTTGGGTGCATGTACCCCAGTCTCTCCCTCACCCAGAAGCACCCCAAGTGCGGGGACGGGACCTTGTTTCTGGATATCTGTGACCTGCCCCAGCTGAGCCTCACCCAGAGTCACTTGGAAGGTGCTCCCCAAAGGGCAGCTGACTAACTGACTGACTGCCCGAGTGAGGGGCCTTCCGGAGGGTGAGTGGGCTCAATGTACGGTCAAGGCTTTGAGGAGAGATCCCGGACCCCAGGCAGGAAGAGCCATCAGACACTCCAGAGTGATGGGGGTCTCTCTTGCCCCCAGAGAAGGCAAGGGATTGCCCAGGGAGCAGCCTGGGCTTGGGCATCCTGAGGACAGGGGCCTCTGGCCTCTGGCCTCAGCCCTCCCTCCCATAGCTCATTTACCCTCCGAGAGCCTCAGGGAGTCTTCATCCGTGCAGCGAAGACACTGCAGAGAATCGCCTGGGCTGCCCTGTGGTTGAAGGAGGCCTCTCAGCTTGGAGTAATGGAATCAACTCTGGCCCGAGAGCCCTGGTGGCAGGTCTGGGTCTCTGCTCTTCCATTACACTGCTCTGTGACCCTGGGCGGGCTACTTCCTCCCTGTAGGTCTCGGTTTCCTCATCTATACAATGAGGGGGCTGCACCAGTCGATCTCCAGGGGCCCGTTAGCTTCCACGTTTCTGTGATCTCCAGGAAAGGGAGACCCACAACATTCCTTGGTAAACGATTGCTGGTTTCATTTACCTTTACAGTCAGGAGGGTCTTCCTTCCTGCCTGTGTCCCACTGTCTCTGAGCCTCATTTCCTCTGGCCGAGGCCTGGGTCTGTCTAAGATTCTCGGCTGACCCAGAAGTACCTGGGTGGGTGACAGCCATTTTCATCACCACAACTCAAGTCACAGTGGTGGCAGAGTGGGCTCTAGAGCCCTCAAGTCCCTGCTCCCAATCCCCGAGGCGTTCAGGAGGCAGCAGTGTTCAGACATCATGGAGATGAGCAATTGGGGCACCGATTGGCTCCTTGCCCTCCATGTAGCCCAACACCCTCACTTTCCAGACAAGGAAACAGGGACTCGTCCAAGGTTACACAGAGCTGGGACAGGGAGGAGCTTGGGGTAGGAAAGAGCTGGAGACCTCCTCAGGAGGGATCTTGCCTGGGCAGGGCGGGTGATGGTGAAGTGGAGAGCCAGCCCCCTAAGGAGCAGAGTTGTGGCATGAACTAAAACCAGTTTATGAAACCCACCCTCAGGGAGCTCCTGGGTTCTCCTGGGCGGATACAGGCCACACGCACACACTCATGCACACACGTACAGGCACACATGCACACATGCATGCACGCCACAGGGAGAAAGGTCACAAGCACGTCTGACTACCAAGTGCCTGAGCTGGGACTCTTATCTTGACCACCCACCACGAGCCACTGAGTATCCTAGCTACTTCTTTTACTCAGCAAACAGTGACCGAGTGACTGGGAACCCAACAGTGAACAAGTGGGATGTGGTCCCCGCCCTCTCACAGCCTAGCTAGGCAGGCAAGTGCTCGAGAGGTGAGTGCAACCCAGGGAGCTACCCCCGGGCTAAAGGAAGCCAGGGGCTGTGGGAACCCAGCGGAGCCCATCTCAGGGGCTCAGGAACCATCCTGTGCTGCAGGCACTTTCCTGGCTGTCCGTGCCCATTTCTGGAGGAGTCGGTTCTAGCTGGTTGGGAAGGTATCCTTGGGGAGCCATCGGTCTCCCCTCTTCAGGCCAGGCAGACACGGTCAAGGGTGCGGATGACCTTCCGGAACTTTTTGTCACGTCACTGATAACTGGGCAACTTCTGGGGCTTGGAGGAGAGGTGAGGCTCCCCTCCATCACACCAGGGGTTCCCAAAGTAGTGGTTTGGGACCCCAGAGCTCACTGTTGAGTCTTCAGTGGCTCTTCTGAGCAGAAGTTGAATATGAACCGGGTGCCCTTTCTCTTGCTGGCTCGTGTGATGCAAAGCGTGGGTTGCGAGGCCTCCAAAAACGGCAACAGTTCAATTGTTCTGAGAAGCAGTTTTCTTTTCTCCCCACTCATGCAGAGGGCCAAGATATTGCCTTCTTCAAACCTGTGTTTGTGATTTAGCTTCCATTGACCTTGACAATTAACATAAAGGGCAGGGAGTAAGGCTGCCCCTTTTCTCCATCCCTGCTACTCTTCTCCTATGTATGTGGGGGTGGGGGTGGAGGAGTGGCACAGGAAAGAAGGGGGGAAAAGCATGGGAAAGTGTCCTCTGGATTCTTTACTTACTGAGCTCAGTGACACACAGAGATGTTTAAGTGAAAGTTTCAGGGAAGAAATAAGGAAATGCCTTATTTTCCCCGCCTGGTCACTCCTGTTGTTTGGCTTCTGAGACTTCTGGTTTCCAGGCTGTTTCATAAGTACTGACGTATTGAGAAGCTGTATGTGTCCTTGGAACAGAAAGGGAAGGGCCCTCTGGTCCCTGGGGCCCCCACCCACAGACTCTGTCCATATGGTCTCTCTTTGCCACTGGCCCTGGGGGGTGGGGCCTGCGCCCATGAAAAGCAATGATCCCAGTGGGCCTCCAGTCCTTTGGGGGCCACACTTCCTTTCTCGCCCCCATGCCATACCCACCCCTGTCAGACTTTGGATGAGAGAGGAAGCACAGGTGTGGTGGTGTCCAGCCCCTTCTTTCTCAGAGCTGGGGACTGAGACCCAGAGAACACCGGGCTCTTGTCCTTGTTCCAAGAAACACAGGTAACTCCTAATGAATTTAACGATAAGCTAGGATATTTTGGAAAGAGATAATGTAATGCTACTCTTCCATTCCATTTATTCACTGAAAATATTTCAGCTGAATGGTTGCTATGTGCCAGATACTGTTCCAGGTACTGGAGTACAACAATAAACAACAATAGGCAAAATCTTCTGCCCACATGGATCTTGCATTCAAATGGAAATAAACACTAAAAACCTTAATAGGAATATATAATATGTTGCAGTATATATAGTATGGACATTTATCTTTTATAGGGCCATAAAGAGCGGCCTCCTCGAGGAAGCGACATTTGAGAAGGGACTTAATGTGAGGGAACATGCCATGTGATTATCTGGGGGAAAATATTCAGGTAGGAGGAATAACAAGTATAAGTCCCTGAGATATGTTTGAGGAACAGCAAGAAGACTAGTTTGCCTGTAATGAGAGTGAGGTAGTTCCAGTGTTGGGAGATGATGGCAAAGAATTGAAGTGAGAGAGTCAGATTATATACAGCCTTGCAGGCTGTGATAAGAACTTTGGCTTTTATTCACAGTGAGGTGGGAAGGCATTATATTATCAGGAGAGGAGCAAAATTATCAGTACATCCTCTAGTCATTAACTGGGTCACTGTGGTAATTGTGCCAAGAATGGACTGTTTGCAGGCAAGATCAAAGTAATGAGACCACCCAGAATGTTATTGTCATGAGACCCCTTGTTGATGTTCCCCTGCCATTAGAGATAAACTTGGCAACTTCCATTTCAGGATAATTTAGCCCTCTTCATTAGTGTTGGCATCAAGGGCAGTACTGGAAGTTGGATTAGGCTCCAAGCCCTGTGGTCTTTCTATTGTCCTACGTAGCCTTTCATTGACATTGGCAATAAGGTGAGAAAAAATGATGGAATAAGGAACATTGAAGGACTGGCTCTGGAGGTTGTAGGAATAATACTTTAAAAAAAGGAAGAGGGTAAATGGCATGAAAAAGCCTCTAAAAAATAGTGGTGATTTTTATTACTGTTTGCTGAGAGATATTGGACTTGTTGATCAGTAACCATTTCTGGAAAACTATTATGGATAAATGATAGTGTTAAAAGATTTTACGAATACGTCTTTAGGGATTAGGACGTCCTGGTCAGGAACAAAAAGGATTCCTTGGCACCTGATTTCTTACAATTTAAAGTTGGAAATGGGGAAGAGAAAAAAGTTACACATAGATTTTGACCTAATGTTGGAGGTTAGTGTGTATTCTTTGCTTATATAAAGAAAGCAGAATTTGTCAATTGTTAGTGACAAAAACTCTGACCAAACTTTAGTCAGCTTCCTCTGAGCACTCTTCTCAACTAGGCCTCGAACTTTGGACTTCTGTGTCCATCTTTGCATTGCCCAGTTTTAGCAGAAATCCTGCTAAAATGAATTAGCAAGGATCCCCACACTCAATATATGATCATCCTTGATATCTGATTAAATTCTTCATCCCTCACCCTTGGTATCTGGTCAACCAGGCCTGCCTTCAGCAAGAATCCTGTCAAGTCAGAATCCCCTCATCACCCCTGATGTTTCCTCTTAGTAATTTTCTGCCCACTGACTCCCACCCTGCTCCTTGGCTATAAATCCCTACTTATCCTTGCTGTATTCAGAGTTGAGCCCAATCTCTCCCTCCAGCTGCAAACCCCCATTGCAGTAGTCCCTTGAATAAAGTCTTCATTACTATTCCTTAACAAGTGTCAGAATAATTCTTCTTTGACAGTAATGTGAAAGACAAAATGCACTGGACATTAAGGAGATGCTTTTTTTTTTTTTTTTTTAATTTATGGCTGTGTTGGGTCTTCGTTTCTGTGCGAGGGCTTTCTCTCTAGTTGTGGCAAGTGGGGGCCACTCTTCATCGCGGTGCGCGGGCCTCTCAGTATCGCGGCCTCTCTTGTTGCGGAGCACAGGCTCCAGACGCATAGGCTCAGTAATTGTGGCTCACGGGCCTAGTTGCTCCGCGGCATGTGAGATCTTCCCAGACCAGGGCTCGAACCCATGTCCCCTGCATTGGCAGGCAGATTCTCAACCACTGCGCCACCAGGGAAGCCCAAGAAGATGCTTTTATTCATGCTATTGCTATAGGGAGAATGTTAATTTCTGTGGAAGAATGTTTCAGAGAAATGGAAGGGGGCCTAAATTTACAGAGGCAGATAAACAAGGGAGCCATGAGGAAAGGTGAACAGCAAATTTTATCTAACTTATGAAGAAGAGTGGAGGGGAATATAGGAGGGCAGGGGTGCCCTTTGTAGTTAGCCATTTCTCAGAACACAAAAAGGTGAGGGGATTTCTCAACCATCTCTGCTCTTCCAAAGCACAAGGCTCAAATATAGTTAAACACTAGCTTTATAGTTAAACTAGCTTTCTCCTATCATCTTGATTTAGGAAAAGAATTTTCAGGCTGCATTATTGTCTGGAGTTTTTGAGATGATACTATAGAGTACACACATGCTAGCATATTCATAAACATGTTTCTGGAAGAATACACAAGAAACTGTTATTAGTTCCTTTACCTTTGAGGAGGAAAATTGGGGAGCACGATGATGAAGGTAAACATTTCTTTTTACACTCTTCTATTTTGTGTGAATTTTCTGGCCTTATGTATATATTCATTGTATTATTAAAAATACTGTCATTGGGAGTTTATCTGGACAGTGAATTATAGGTCTTTTGTTTCTTCTTTATATTTTTCTGCTTTTCAAACCTAATAATCTTTTAAAGAGGAAAATTTTTACTGCAAGCTTGGTTATTAAAAGCAGCCCCAAGGGGGAAAGAGACTGCCTGGAGGAATTATTTGGGTTGTCCTAGGGACTGGTCCCTGGATGTGTTTTTTCCTATTGCCTAAGTGAAAGGGCAAAAAATTAATAAGGTGTGAACGTTCTCAATCTATTCTCTCTCCCCCAAGGAAGTAAAGAGATGTAGTCTTTCCAGTTTAGCAGCCCCAACCAGGAGACCAATTCCCTACCTGGTGAGTTCTTGGACCTTTTGTGATGCAGAAATGGAAAATGAACTGAGGAAAACCATATCTCAAAGGTGAGCAAAGAAAAGGAAGCATGTAAAGAGAAGAAGCTAAACTCATCTACATAATAAAGAAACAAAAGATATTGGGGAGAAAGAGAGGGGAAAAAGAGTATTTGAAGGCATTTTTGCAGATGAGAGGCTCCAGAGATATTAGGGTGGGAGGTGTAAGAAAATTGAAAGATAAGAGAGGGTATAAAAAGTATTGCTGGTATAAATTGGATCCTATGTCATATTCTGAAAGGGACATAAGATAAAAATGGAAAAATTTATGTATATCTATACCTATGTATCAATATGTACCTAAGACAAATTAATGTGTCAAGTATTTAGCTCAAAAGATAAAAATAAAAGAACAGAGTAAAAAAAAAAAAAAAGGAAAACATTTTTTAATTATTTAAACTGTTCTGAACATATGTCTTTGAATATAACTCCTTGCAGTAATTGGACCATATGGGTCCAGTATTCATATTGGTTACCTTTTGGGGGCTTTTCCATGATAATGGAACTATGAAGTCATGTTCGACTCTATCCAAGTCTAAACATGCCTTAGGTCTGAGCCAAGAAATGTCCATTTCTGGCATCCAGATTGTTAGAAAAATCATGCAAAGACATTTAGATAAACTCAGCATAAGCAGTAACGGTGTTTGAAATATTCTCTCAAGTGGAGAGGGATATGAGAGAGCTGAATTCTTTCCCTTAGAGTTACTGGGTGAAGTGACCTTCAAGAGGCAGTGCTTCAAGTGGAAATTTGGAACTGTGCTTGCTGAACAGTTTCTAAATAAGATCCCAAAAGGAGGTGGGCCACATAGGGCTGTGTGTACACATGTGTTGTCTAACACAATATATTTTACCTTTCGTCTATATTTTGTAAAACTTGTAAGTTTTCTTGTAAATGTAAATGTTAATGTAATGTAAATACAAAACATTTAAGTTTTCTGTAGAAAAGTTGCAATAAAAGTACAGGGAAGTCCTGTATATCTTATCCCATTATTATTGTTGTAGTTGTTATTACTTTACTATTATTATTATTACCAAACCATTTGAGAATAAATTATAGATGTCATGGCTGTTGCTTCTTAAATATTTAATTATGATGCAAATTTTTAAAAGAAAGTTAAATTGCTTCTAGAGACGTAAGTCACATACACAAAGCAGTTTAGTAGAGGTAGGAAGACCCTGGCACACACCAGATCTGCAGGCGGCTCAGGATTTTGCTAATGTGATCAAGTGGGTCCCAGAGGAGGAAGACTGAACTATGGAATAAATATGCTAAGGAAATGTTAGAGAAATGGAATGTTTAGATTTCTTTGTTGCCCTTTCCATGAATGGTCTCTGTTTCCTCCAAAGTACTTCCTCTGTTCATTGATTTTGGTCTCTGTCTTTCATATTATTCATATTTGTATTTCCTCAAATGCATGGTGATCCTTGGTTGTCTAATTGTATTTAAGATTTGAGTACTAGAAAGCTGAAAGCTCTGTGCCTGTGGGTGGGACTTAAAGACTAATTTACTCCATAGGGTGTTCTGATTGCTCCATTTCTTTGGACAACTACCCATATCAGTATCTTTTAGTCTTTTCTGTTGGGGTGTTCAGATTCCCCACAAAAGAGTCTTCCAATCTTTCCCCTGTAGTAAGTCTAAATGACAGTAATCTCAGAGAGCAGGATGAGGTGACTGTCAATATTGAGTATGTAAACTTTCATTTAAATGAATTATATTGTTTTAAGTATAGTACTCTTCACTTCAACTGTGCCAGTGTTCCCTGGTCCAGAAATTGTATTAGTCTCTCCAGGGAATGAATCTCCAATTTTTAGCCAAAGAGGAAGAAAGGCAGTTGACTGGCTGTGCTCAGTGGGGTGGGGTCCAGGGATCTAACTGATAAAATTTAGGCAATCAACCCTTCAGCTGTTCTCACCATCTTCATTCCCACTTTTAGAAGTACTCAGTGCTGCCAATTCCTTACCGTTTGGGGGGTTTCTCAGGGTGAATTGGATTACTTTTCAGTTTTCTCCATGCTTGAGATTCAGCTTTCTCATGTGTGCAAAGTCAGTTTCATTGTTTCCTTCCTCCAAAATTAAATTGCTGTTGCCTCCCTTCCTCTAGGTCCTAGGAGATTTATACCTTCATAATATCCCATCAATGTCATTTTTGTGAGTTTTCTGGAGTATTCAGTCCACAATCTTTAACTGAAATCCTCAGATACTATCTATCATTTTTCAATCATTCTATGAATGGCATCTGTCCCCTTCCAAAATGTACTAGAATTCGGAGTTTGTGGCATAAGTGCAGATAACTTGGGGTTAAGGTGTAGAAGGGGTTATTTAGGGGAGAACAGGTGTGGACATTTCTTTAGTGGGCAGCTTAGTCTCCACAGGCTGAACAGGACATGCTGCATTCACTGGGGACATTTTCAAACTCATTAGTATTTTGGTTCATTTTGACACCTGCACCTTCAGAGCTATATTTAGTTGCATTCTGTATACTCCATGAATTAACTCCAGCATGAGGCAGTTTCTAATATGCCCAGCCAGGAAACTCTTGGAGGAGGGGGTAGGGAAAGGCTGACAAAGAACTGAGTTTAGAAAACTTTGATGTTACTGATTATTCATCAAACATATGTAAACACAGAGAGAATATCAAGATGAACCCCATTACCTAGCTTTAGCAATTATCAAGTTATGGCCAATCTTCTTTCTTCTATATCTCTATTCATCCTCCTCATCCCCTCTGCCCCACTCCAACCTTTGGGTTATTTTGAAGCAAATTCAAAAAATTTTATAATTTTATCTGTAAATATTTTGGTATGTATCCATATGTACAGAAAGCAAGGATTCCCCTTTTAAAACATAATCACGATACTATCATCACACACACACATCTCAAGATCAACAATAAGTGAAATAATTTTAAAAGGTAAGATATGAGCTAGAAGTAAGTTTTGCTCCATCTATTAATAGAATTTAGAACAGTATTAAATAATATTACATGCTCCTTACCTTTTCAGGAACATTCAAGAGGAATTAGTCATTTAAGTGAGCATATTTTTAAAGTTTTTATTTAGGGCATTATATTCAAGTCTTCAAGTCCTTATGCATTCTTTATTTTATTTTATTTTATTTATTTATTTATTTATTTTTCCCTTATGCATTCTTGATTTAACAACAATGCATAGAAAACTTGGAGAAAGTAAGCTATGAGTGGAATATTATACACTAAACAAATAGCCTAAGGTTGATCAACATACCATTGTTTTTGTTCAGTAAGTAGTAGATTGGAAGAAAGCCAGGGGTTTTCAGTTTTATATCTAAGGAGCGGGTATCATGCATAGCAAAGGAAAATAAGGAGACATCATCTTCTCTAGTAGGATTTTTTTCCAGTTTGAGAATGTACCTCATTTCATCTCTGGGACCCAGCCAACCTTTCAACAATGTGGAAGAGGTTGGCTTCCATCCCCTTGTTACTACTCAGGACAGGCTAGATTATTCTATTGTAACAAATACTTAAGCCCCAAGTTTAGTATCTTAGTATAACGAAAGTTTATTTCTTGCTCATGCTCTACCAAAGGAAATGCTCACCAAAGGATTTTGTTCATTGTAGACACTCAGTAAACCAGGATGATGAAAGTTTCATCCCTTCATGTGCTTCTGTGATTACCACAGAAATGTGAAAGGGAGGGACAAATTATACACTGGCTCTTGAAGTTTCCTATTGGATGTGGTATGCATGTTACTTTTGCCTACATTTCATAGGATAAAGCAAGTCATGTGGCCATGTCTTACCTCCAAGGGGCAGGGAAGTTCAACCTTGCCTTGTGCCTGAGAAACATATAGCAGAAAATGTTTGATAAACAGCAATAATGCCTAGCATACTCCCTCATAACACACACAAAAAACTTACAAGTTTTATATTGAGGGATACTACTGGGCTGATGTTATTTGCATCCTAAAATGTAAAGTTATATTTGAGGGGACTCATCTGGTATACAGTAATTTGTGAGTCTTGGTACAACTCATTTGTATCATGGTCATATTAATACCCTTAAATGAGATTCAGGCCTTTCCCTACTATTTCCCTTCATTTTATTTCAGGTGACTGCTAAATCACTAGAATAGTTACTCAACAGGCATTCCTTCCCTCCACACCTTCTTCTTTGGTAATATAACCCCTATTTTGTACATTTTATCAGTGGCCATAAGCTTCAGGAGAAGTGGGGTCCCTTCTCAGCCATGGGTGTGGTAGTGAGGAGGAATAAATCTTCCTTAGTCTAAACTAATCATGGTGACTCCATTTCCTTGGCCAGTGATTGGCTTAGGAAAGTGCCTTCTGGGTACAATTTCTCTGGCCTTACAAAGACTGAGGAAAAAGACCTTTTTCTGCTTTGGGATATTGCCATCTACATGCTGTGCCTATGATGGTAGCAGTCATTATGGGTCATGATGAAAGTCAGTTTTGGAAGACAAACCAACAGAATAAGAATAACATAGCAGAAACATGGAAATAATTTGGGTCTTTGATAATGTCATAAATCACTCATTTAACCAGTTCTGAAACCATCCTATCTCTGAAGCCCTTGATATGTGAGATAGTAACTGTCCTCATCATGCAAGGCATTTGAGTTGGTCTTCTGTTTTCAACTGAAAGTATCTTAACTGATACAAAGTGGAGTAGAAATTAATCCATCTCATGCTATAATTTGTTGTTGGTGATGGTGGTGGTACTCACTGGTTGTGACTAAGGTAACAAGAAAGCTGGAGACACTCAAAGAATTAGAGCCTTTGCATATTTTGAGGAGAAGGAGAGAGAAATGCGTGGTGTGGGGTTTGATGAACAGTCAGGAGGGTGAGACTTTCTTTTGTTTGAGGTGTCCAGGATTATTAATTACATAAAATAGTTCCCTGGGAAGTTGCTGGTGACAGAGACCTATGAAAGCTGATCTATAAACTCATATAACAGCATTAAATTAAAAATCCTCATTCCTTGAGGGAATGGCCAGGATCCTAGTTGGATTTAGCAAATTCAGTTGAGTGTTACTCCTTAGTTTCAGAAGACACCTTAGAAATTCCAAAAATTATCTTGGACATGAGAACAAATATTGTTGATATTATCCACACCATTACTGAGGGCATTCATTGTCATAGTTGTGATAATTCTCAGTTGAGTACTAACCCAACACCAGGGAAAGATGCCTGCATGGACTTACTTATAGGAATGCTCTAGAGTGACAGGTATCAGAGGCAGAAAAATTATAAAAATGGTTAGCATGTTTTAGGGTCAAGGCTGGCTACATAATTTGCAGGGCCCAGTGCAAAAGGAAAATGGGAGGTTCATTGTTCAAAAATTATTAAGAATTTCAGGTGTTAGAGAAAATGGAAAAGTAGGAGGCTTCAAGTGCCTATCACTTCTTGGAATCCCCAAAATGAAAACTGAGCAAAACTGTCTGAATCAACTTTGTCAGAACTCTGGAAAACAGTCAAAGGATTATAGTAACCAACTGAATGATGAATCAGGAAAAAGTCCACTTTAACATGATAGGAGAACTTTATATAGTTTTAACTTAGCCTTGCCCCAAACTCCTCCCAGGTGCAGTGGCTGTCTTAATGATGACAGCCTGTGTTCCTGTTGTGGGTACCTGGTTCTGGAAGGAACAGAGCAGACTTTGTTTCTAAGGAATTGTGTTTGTCTCATTTGACCTGTTGGAGGTATTCTGAAGGACTGATGTATGGCATTTGCCTTTATTTCACCTAACTCGGAACACTCTCAGGTTGGAAAAGTGGCTAAATGGAGGTCATTCCTGGAAAATATTGAAAGGTAAATGAACAAGTTGTTGTTATCTGTGGCAAAAGAGTACAGTCCCATCAGACAATGGGGACTAAAAGCCTGGGAGGAAAAGCTGGGGAGAGAACAACTTTGGGAAATAGGGGCTTTCAAAAGAACCCACATATCATGGGGAAGATGGAAAGCCGTACACATGCCCAGGGCTGGTCACATCTCAGAAAAGACCTGAGAAAGCCCTGAGCATTTACTTCCTGCTGAAATTTAGGCTCACTGAAAGGGGGAAGTAAAGACTAAGCCAGAGTTGTAAACGGACTGGCTAAGCATTAAAGGAGGGTCCTAACACAGAAACAAGCTGTAAAGACCAGGATAGATTTTTTTCTTTTCTCCTTTTACTTTCTTCTTTTCAACTCCGAGAGTTTAAGGACATCTCTGTCAAATCACTAGCTGACCACAAGCTAACAGAACAGAGACTTCAGAGAGCACACTCAACTAAGAATATACAGGAAGCAGGAAACAAATCCTGAGGAGGGAAATATTTTGATTTCCAAAGTTACCACATTATAATATTCAAAATATCCAGTATTCAACAACAAAAAAATTACAAGTCATGGAAAGAAACAATGAAGTAGGTCACATTCATAGGGGGAAAAAAAAAGAAATTAACAGCACTATCACTGAGGAAGTACATACATTGGACTTACTAGACAAGGATTCTAAATTAATTTATATATATTCAAATAGCTAAAGGAAACCATAAACAAAGAACTAGAGAAACCCAGGGGAATTATGTGTCACCAGATAGAGAATATCAATAGAGAGACTGAAATTATAAAAATAAACCAAATAGAGATCTGGAGCTAAAAAGTACAATAACTAAAATGAAAAATTCACCAGAAGATTTAAAAGCAGATTTGAGCAGGTGGAAGAAAACTCATCAAACTTGAAGGTAGGACAATTGAAATTATAAGTCTGAAAAGCAGAAAGAAAAAAGAATAAACAAAAAATAAATGCAGTCTAAGAGACCAGTGGAACACCATAAAACATAGTAAAATATGCATAATAGGAGTACCAGAAGGAGTGGCGAAAGTAAAAGGGGAGAGAGAATATTTGAAGAAAAAATGGCTGTAAACTTGCAAATTAGATGACATCCAAGAATCTCAAAGAAACCCAAATTGGATAAATTCAAAGAGACTCACACTGAGACAAATTATAATCAAACTGTTGAAAGACAAAGACGAAGAGAATACTGAAAACAGCAAAAGAGAAGTGACTCAGCATGTACAAGGGATCCTCAATGAGACTAACCACTGATTTTTCATCAGAAACTGTGGAAGCCAGAAGGCAGTGAGAGAACATATTTAAAGTGCTGAAGGAAAAAATGCCCACCAAGGATTCTATATCCAGCAAACTATCCTTAAAAAATGAAAAAGAAAATAGACATTCCATGATAAACAAAAGCTGAGAGAATTGTCACTAGCACACCTGCACTATGAGAAATGCTAAAGGGAGTCATACAGTCTGAAAAAAAAAAAAAGATAGTAACCTAAGACCATACAAAGAGATAAAGAACACTGGTAAAGGTATGATATAAGTAAAAATAAGAGTCAGCATTGTATTTTTGGCTTGAACCTTGTCTTTTTTCCCCTATATCCTTTAAAAGACAAATGCATAGGGCAAATTACTTGACTAGACATTCCTCTAAAGAAGATATACTAATGGCCAAATAAACAAATGAAAACATACTCAACATCACTAATCATTAGAGAAGAGCAAATCAAAACCACAATGAGATACCACTTCATAACAATTAAGATGGATATTGTTTTATAATAATAAATAAGAACAGAAATTAACAAGTGTCAATGAGGAGGTGGAGAAATTGGAATCCTTGTGTATTGCTGGTGGGCATGTAAAGTGGTGCAGGAAAATATAATAGTATGCCAGTTCCTAAGAAAATCGAATATAGAATGACCATATGATCCAGCAGTTCCACTTCTAGTTACAAATCCAAAAAGATTGAAAGCAGAGATTCAGACACTTGTATACCAATGTTCATAGCAGCATTATTCACAATAGCCAAAAGGTGGAAACATCTCAAATTTCCATTGACCAATCAATAGATAAACAAAAATGTGGTATGTACATATGATGAAATAATAGTCAGCCTTAAAAAAGAATGAAATTCTTACAAATGGCCAGTAAGCACATGAAAAGATGCTCAACATCACTAATTATTAGAGAAATGCAAATCAAAACTACAATGAGGTACCACCTCACACCTGTCAGAATGGCCATCATTAAAAAGTCTACAAATAACAAATGCTGGAGAGGGTGTGGAGAAAAGGGAACCCTCCTGCACTGTTGGTGGGAATGTAAATTGATACAGCCACTACAGAAAACAGTATGGAGGTTCCTCAGAAAGCTAAAAAGAGAATTACCATATGATCCAGCAATCCCACTCCTGACAATATACCCAGACAAAACTATAATTCAAGAAGATACATGCACCCTTATGTTCATAGCAGCACTGTTCAAAATAGCCAAAACATGGAAACAACCTAAATGTCCATCAACAGATGAATGAATAAAGATGTGGTACATATATACAATGGAATACTACTCAGCCATAAAAAAGAACAAAATAATGCCATATGCAGCAACATGGATGCAACTGGAGATTATCATACTAAGTAAGTCAGAAAGAGACAGATACTGGATGATATCACTTATATATGGAATCTAAAATATGGCACAAATGAACATATCTACAAAACAGAAACAGACTCATAGACATAGAGAACTGACTTGTGGTTGCCAAGGGGCAGGGGGAGGGAGAGGGATGGACTGGGAGTTTGGGGTTGGTAGATGCGGAGTATTACATTTAGAATGGATAAACAGCAAGGTCTTAATGTATAACACAGGGAACTATATTCACTATCCTGTGATAAACCATAATGGAAAATAATATTTTAAAAAAGAATGTATGGGGGCTTCCCTGGTGGAGCAGTAGTTAAGAATCTGCCTGCCAATGCAGGAGACACAGGTTCGATCCCTGGTCTGGGAAGATCCCACACGCCGTGGGGCAACTAAGCCTGTGTGCCACAACTACTGAGCCTGTGCTCTAGAGCCCACGAGCCACAACTACTGAGTCCCTGCACCGCAACTACTGAAGCCCACGCGCCTAGAACCTGTTCTCTGCAACAAGAGAGGCCACTGCAATGAGAAGCCTGCGCACCATGATGAAGAGTAGCTTCTGTTCGCCGCAACTAGAGAAAGCCCGCATACAGCAATGAAGACCCAATGCAGCCAAAAATAACTAAAATAAATAAATTTTTAAAAAGAATGTATGTATGTGTATAACTGAGTCACTTTTCTGTACAGTAGAGATTGGCACAACATTGTAAATCAACTATACTTCAATAAAAAATTTTCTAAAAAGGAATGAAATTCTGATACACACTGCATCATGGATAAACCTTGACTATGTTATGCTAAGTGAAATAATCCAGACACAAAAGGACAAATACTGTCTGATTTCACTTATGTGATGTACCTAGAAAAATTAAATTCATAGAGACAGAAAGTAAAATAATTGTTACCAGGAGCTGAGGAAAGGGGGAATGGGGAGTTATTGTTTAATGGGCAGAGTTTCAGTTTGGGAATATGAAACAAAGTAGGCTTTAAGAAAAAAAATTACGAGACAAAAAGAGTCATTATATATTGATAAAATAGTCAATTTATTGAGAAGATATAACAATGATAAACATATATACACCAAATAACAAAGCCCCCCCGAAAAAACACAAAGCAAAAATTGACAGACTTAAAAGGAGAAATAGACTCTTCTACAAAAATAGTTGGAGAAGTCAATAATTCACTCTTTTTTTTTTTTTAATATTTATTTATTTATTTGGTTGCGCTGGGTCTTAGTTGAGGCTCGAGGGCTCCTTAGCTGCAGCATGTGAACTCTTAGCTGCAGCATGCATGTGGGACCTAGTTCCCTGACCAGGGATTGAACCCGGGCCCCCTACATTGGGAGTGCAGAGTCTTAACCACTGCGCCACCAGGGAAGTCCCAATAATTCACTCTTAATAATGGCTGGACCAACTGATAAATTATAAAGATACAGAGGACTTTAACAACACTTTAAACCAACTAGACCTGGACTTCCCTGGTGGCATGGTGGTTAAGAATCCGCCTGCCAATGCAGGGGACATGGGTTCGAGCCCTGGTCCGGGAAGATCCCACATGCCGCAGAGCAACTAAGCCTGTGCGCCACAACTGCTGAGCCCGCGTGCCACAACTACTGAAGCCTGTGTGCCTAGAGCCCGTGCTCCGCAACAAGAGAAGCCACCACAATGAGAAGCCCCCTCACCACAACGAAGAGTAGCCCCCGCTCATCACAACTAGAGAAAGCCCGCATGCAGCAACCAAGACCCAACACAGCCATAAATAAATAAATAAATAAATTTAAACCAACTAGACCTAAAAAAATATACAGAACATTGTTCCCAGCAACACCAGAATACACATTCTTCCCAAGTGTACATGGGACATTTTCCAGGATAGACATGTTAGGCCACAAAACAAGTCTTATAAATTTAAAAAGATTAAGATCATTCAAAATATCTTCTCTATCCACAATAGTATGAAACTAGAAATCAATAACAGAAATAAAATTGGAAATTCACAACTATGTGGAAATTAACATCACACTCTTAAACAATCAAGGATTCAAAGAAGAAATTAGAAAATACTTTGCTGAATAAAAAACCACAGCAAAACTTATGAGATTTAGTGAAAGTAGTGCTCAGGGGAAATTTTATAGCTGTGAATGCCTATGTTAAAAAGGAAGAAAGGTCTCAAATTCATTACTTGATTTTAAGGAACTAGAATGAGAATAGAAAACTAAATCCAAAGATAGCAGAAGGAAGGTAATAATAAAGATTAGAGTAGAGATAAATGAAAGAGAGAATGGAGAAAATCAACAGACATTGAAGTTGTTTTTTTGAAAAAAAATCAATAAAATTGACAAAATATTAGCTAGACTGACTATGAAAAATGAAAGCATACTCAAATTACTAAAAAATCAGAAATGAAAGTGGAGACATTAGTATTGACATTACAGAAATAAAAAGAATTATAAGGGAATACTATGAACAATTGTATGCCAACAAAATAGATAACTTAGATGAAATAGACAAATTCCTAGAAACACACAAACTATAGATACTGACTCAAGAAGCATGGAATATCTGAACAGTCCTATAACAATAAAGAGATAGAATTTGTAATAAAAACCTCCCAACAGAGAAAAGTCCAGGACCAGATGGCTGCACTAGTGAATCCTACCAAACATTTAAAGCAGAATTAACTCCAATCCTTTTCAAATCGTTCCAAAAATAGAAGAGGAAGGAACATTTTGGAACTCATTCTATGAGGCTAGCATTATCCCAATACTAAAGCCAGACAAAAATATCACGAGAAACAAAAACAACAGATCAACATCCCATACAAATATAGATCCAAAAATCCTCAGCAAAATAACAGCAAACTAATCCGGTAGTGTATTAAAATGATTATACCTATGACCAAGTAGGAAATATCCCAGAAATGCAAGAGTGGTTCAACACACAAAAACAAATTAATATAATTTATATTAAGATAATTAAAGGGAAAAAAACCACATGATTATCTCAATTGATGCGTAAAACCATTTGACAAAGTCCAACACCATTTAACATTAAAAACACTGAGCAAAAATTTCCTCCTAGTTGCTTTTCTTTTTCAGAGATTTTCTGTGTCTTTTTACATGTATATTTTCCCATATGAACTAAGGAATCAGGTTGTCTACTTCAAAAAACAATCAAATAAAGAAACCATGTGGTTACATTTGTTGGGATCCTGTTAAATTTATAAATTAGGGAAAATTGGCATCTTTATAAATTATTAGTTTTCTGAAAATTGTTATCATGAAGTATATCATACATAAAACATATTTTTAATATGTATAGTTTAAGTAATAATAACAAATCAATATTTACTCACTACTAGAGATACAACTAGAAGTATTACTTTTATTATTATTATTTATTTTTAAGTGTGGTAGTATGCATATAAAATAATATTTACTATCTTAACCATTTTTCCCGGCTTTACTGAGGTATAATGGACAAATAAAATTATATATATTTAAAGTATACAACTTGGTGATTTAATATATACACACATTGTGAAATGATTGCCACAATCAAGTTATTAACACATCACCTCACAGTTACCTTTTTTGTGTGTAAGAATGCTTAAGATCTACTCTCTTAGCAAATTCAAGTATACAATGCAGTAGTATTAACTATAGTTACCATGCTGTATGTTAGATCCTCAGAACTTACCCATCTTATGACCAAATGTTTGTACACTTTGTCCAACATCTTCCCCTATCCCCCACCTCCTAGCCCCTGGTAACAGATATTCTACTCTCTATTTCTATTAGCTCAGCTTTTCTTTTCTTTTTTTTAGATTTCACATTTGGGTGATACCATCCAGTATTTGTCTTTCTCTATCTGGCTTTTCTCACTTAGCATAATGACTTCCAGGTTCATCCTTGTTGACCCAAACAGCAGAATTTCCTTCTTTTTCATGGCTGAATAATATTCCATTTTATATATAGGTTGTTTCCATAAATTGGCTATTGTGAATAATGCTGCAATGGACATGGGGGTGCAGATATCTCTTTGAGATCCTGTTTTTATTTCCCTTGGATATATATCCAGAAGTGGGATTTCTGGATCATATAGTAGCTCTATTTTTAATTTTTTAAGGAAACTCCACAGTGTATCCATAACGGCTGTACCAATTTACATTTCCAACAGTGTACAAGGGTACCATTCTCTCACCAACACTTGTTTTCTTTTGTCTTTTTTATATTGGTCATTCTAACAGATGTGAGATGATATCTCACTGTGGTTTTGATTTGCATTTCCCTGATGATTAGTGATGTTGAGCACCTTTTCATATACTTGTTAGCCATTTGTATATCTTCTTTGGAAAAATGTCTATTCAAGTCTTTTGCCCATTTTTTAATCAGGTTATTCTTTTTGCTATTGAATTAATTGTATAAGTTCCTTATATACTTTATTTTTATTTTTATTTTTTTATAAATTTATTTATTTTATTTATTTATTTTTGGCTGCACTGGGTCTTCGTTGCTGCGCATGGGCTTTCTCTAGTTGCGGCGAGCGAGGGCTACTCTTTGTTGTGGTGCATGGACTTCTCATTGCAGTGGCTTCTCTTGTTGCAGACCACGGGCTCTAGGTGTGCGGGCTTCAGTAGTTGTGGCACGCGGGCTCAGTAGTTGTGGCACATGGGCTTAGTTACTCCGCAGCATGTGGGATCTTCCCAGACCAGGGCTCGAACCTGTG
Organism: Balaenoptera ricei; assembly: GCF_028023285.1. NCBI lineage: Eukaryota > Metazoa > Chordata > Mammalia > Artiodactyla > Balaenopteridae > Balaenoptera > Balaenoptera ricei. The sequence continues at coordinate 66,674,910 of NC_082660.1, read as the reverse complement.
TCCCCTGCATTGGCAGGCGGATTCTTAGCCACTGCACCACCAGGGAAGTCCCTTATATACTTTATTAACCCCTTATCAGATATACAGTTTACAAATATTTTCTCCCATTCTGTAGGTTGCCTTTTCATACTGTGGAATCATACAATATTTGTCCATAATATCTTTAAGGTTCATTCATGTTATAGTGTCAGAATTTCCTTCCTTTTTATGGCTGAATAATATTTCATAGCATGTATGTGCCACATTTTGTTTATCCATTCATCTGCCAATGGACACTTTGGTTGCTTCTACCTCTTGGCTAATGTGAATAACCCAGCTATGAATTATACATGCTATGTACAAATATGTCTTCAGGACCCTACTTTCAATTCTTTTAGATATATACCCAAAAGTGGAATTGCTGGATCATATGGTAATATTTTTAATTTTTTGAGGAGCTGCCATACGATACTTTTACTTTTATTTTAGCATTGAAAAGTTTTCATCTTCATCCTAAAAGCCTGGGCAATCACAACCTTTAGAGCACAAAGATTTTTCATCACCAGCATATGTAGAGAACTTTCTTCATTTTAGGCATTCATTGAATTAAAAACTGGGTCATTTCTACCCTCAAATAATACATTATGCTCATCTCTAGTATCAGTGACATTATTATTTCCACAACAGCATACATCATTTACACTGCTCTTCATTACTTCCTGTATAGTTGACCTATTATCTGGTATCGTTTTCCCTCTTCCAGAACATCTGGTGGCAAAATCTTTCAGCTTTTGTTTGCCTGAAAATGTCTATTTTTATTTACTATTTCTGTTTTGCCTAATCATTTAATAACTTTTTATTTATCTTTTTATGATGAAAAATTTCACAGAAGAAAGTTGAAAAAAATAGTACAATGTACTCTGTATTTACACCATGTGGATTCAACAAATGTTAACATCTTCTCATATTTGATTTAATGTCTGCATTTATGTGCGTGCACACGTGTGCGCACATAAAATCTCTGGAGAATTCACAGAAACAGAAAGTAAAATGGTGGTCACTAGGGGCTGAGGGGAGGGGGGAAATGGAAAGTTCTTGTTTAAGGGGTATGGAGTTTCAGTTTTCTAAGATGAAAAAGTTCTGAAGATCTGTTGTACAACAAAGTGAATATACTTAACATTACTGAACTATACAGTTAAAATATACCTTTAAAATGGTTAAGATGGTAAATTTTATGTTGTGTTTTTTTTTTTAATATTTTATTTATTTATTTATTTATTTTTGGCTGTGTTGGGTCTTCGTTTCTGTGTGAGGGCTTTCTCCAGTTGCGGCAAGCGGGGGCCACTCCTCATCGCGGTGCGCGGGCCTCTCACTGTCACGGCCTCTCGTTCCGGAGCGCAGGCTCAGTAATTGTGGCTCACGGGCCCAGTCGCCCCGCGGCATGTGGGATCCTCCCAGACCAGGGCGCGAACCCGTGTCCCCTGCATTGGCAGGCAGACTCTCAACCACTGCGCCACCAGGGAAGCCCTGTTGTGTGTTTTTTTTAAATTTTATTTATTTTTGCCTGCGTTGGGTCTTTGTTCCTGTGCACGGGCTTTCTCTAGTTGTGGCGAGTGGGGGCTACACTTCGTTGCAGTGCATGGGCTTCTCATTGCAGTGGTTTCTCTTGTGGTGCTCGGGCTCTAGGCGTGCAGGCTTCAGTAGTTGCAACACACGGGCTCAGTAGTTGCGGCATGTGGGCTCAGTAGCTGTGGCTTGCGGGGTTTTAAGTGCAGGCTCAGTAGTTGTGGCACACAGGCTTAGTTGCTCCGTGGCATGTGGGATCTTCCCGAACCAGGGATCGAACCCGTGTCCCCTGCATTAGCAGGCGGATTCTTAACCACTGTGCCACCAGGGAAGTCCCTATGTTGTGTGTTTTTTATTGTAACTTTAAAAAACCCTGAGAAATTTTTTCTATGGATATCTAAGATGCAACATAGTAAATATACGGCTCTATGAATATACAGTCAGGAGCAAAGGTGGGGAAAATGTGTGATACTGGGCCAGTCATCTCATCAATCACAAAGCTATGTCTTCTAACATAGTTCCAGATGTTCTAACTTGTATTCTGCTATGAATATAGTGACTTGATGCCTTGAGTCATCTGCATTTAAAATGGAACAGTAGTTTAATAAGCTATAATGGAAGGGGATGCTTTAGTTCTGGTTCATTCTCATCCCTGGGGTGCAGCTTTTGGGGTCTGTGGTCTCCTGGCCATGTTTGCCTTCAGAACTTTTCTTCTACCTTTCCTGGCTCCCAGCCTCTTGGAGAAAAGCCTCCATGGTTGGGAGGAAGAAAGAGGCCGGGGCATTTCTGCTTTGGGCAGCTTCTCTGGCAGTGGCTCCATTTTCTCTGTGGCTCCAACTGGACAGGCCTGCTACAGTTCTAGCTTCCACTAGGTGACCCCTGAGCTCCAGTGACATTGCCTCTTACTTCTGTATCTCCAACCCAGAAAAGATTGTGGCATCTTGCTCTTATTAATCTATGGTATCCCATTTGGATTTCAGATCCTCCGTCACCAGTGTGCCAGTTCCCTGCAATATGTTCCTCCTGTTGTAAATACGTGAAGTGGTTTCTGCCTTCCTGGCAAAACAAATGGGCTATAGTTTACCAGAGTTCTCATCCTCAGTGTGCCCTGAACTCCAACATTTGTCCTGTTTGTCCCCCAACCTCAAAAGGCACAGTCCAGCATCTTAGGTACGGTACCTCTTTGCTTTGGCAAATGTAAGCAGAACAGAGGTAAACCTAATTGATAGGTCCACCTCCACTTTTCAGGATTCCTGTCTTTTCACAGAATTTCATTCCAGCAGTTCCTCACTATCTTGTTAGCTCTGTGATACTTTTACAGTGACGGTGCTTTATATTTTGACCAGCTTTTAAAGTTGTCTATAGTAAGCAGCTTGGTTTGAATTACCTATTCAGCTTTTACTCAATGCATGAGTATAACTGAGAGATGGAGAAACAGAAAAACTGATCCTGACAGTTTGAATTTCTGTTTTTAGTCGTGCCCGAAGCCTCACCTACCCCTACTTCATTACATGCAACCCTGAATCCTCCTTCTGCTTAAGCCAGGTTTTAGTATTATAGAATTGTATGCAACTTATAACTAAGAAATTTCTAACTTGTACTCTAGTAATTTTATTTAGGATTTTTGTACTAGTATTCATAAATAAGATTAGTCTGCAGAGTTTTTAAAATTTTTCTACTAGCATTTGCTAAAATTTTCTATGCTAGCTTTATAGATATACTAGCTTTATAGAAAATTAGTGTGCTGTCTCTCTTATGCTCTGGAATAGTCAATAATTTGCTGGTAATGATTTTTTTCTTATGAAATAACCCTAAAACCATCTGAGCTATATCATTTTAATAGTGGCAATAATCAACTTAGTAGTAATACTCACACTATTTGCATAATTTGCCATTTTTAGTAATGTATATTCATTGATATTAAAGTGCATTAAGAGTAAAATTATAATCACTGCTCTCTTATAATTTTAAAAGCAGTCTGCTACATATAATAGCAGTTTTTGTGTGTTGAATTTTTACCATGTACCAGACATTGTGCCAAGCATTTGACATATAAAATCTCAAGTAACTCTTAAAATGACCCTTTGATGTGTTATTTATTTTACAGATAAGAATATAGTCTCACAGGGATTGAGACTTGCCTAAGGTCACAGAGTAGAGCAAGGACTTAATTCAGGTCTGTATAATTCCAAAGTCTATGCTCTTTTACAATTATGATAAACTACCTCTCTGGCTCTGGCTTTTTTTCCCTAAATACCTTTTCACATTCTTAATTTGTATATTTATGCATTCCTTCCCTTTAAAAAAGTACACGTGCCTCAGGTTTTTCTATTTTAAATATATTTATTTTGTTCAAAGACGCTGACTTTTTGTTTATCAATTGTTTTGTCTAATTCACTTGTTTTTTGAACTTTTTGGTTTTAATCTTGTTTTTCATTTCTCTAATTTCTGCAGCTTTGTCTAAGTTTTTAAAAAGTCTTCCTGAATTATAATGTAATAAAATATTTGGCTTCTGAATACTATTTTTGACTGGAGTCCATCAATTTTGTTTCCATCTTCTAAATTGCTGGCAATTGTAATTGTAATTACCTTTTGGAACCTACAGTTATTTAGTAAATGATTTATAAATTTTAAAATAGCTGGAGAGTTTAAATTTTTAAATTTATTTTTGGTGTTTACTCTTGTTTTAGAAAGTACAATGTGCTCAGAGCTTTTACAATAGGAAGAACTACCTATGTTACACTGTGTGTATTATTTGGTAGCCTGATCATTTCTCTGTGTCGATAAACATTCTGCTATAATATGATTTTTAGTGGCAGCAAGGTATTTTATCTTATACATGTGTCATATTTTAAATTCCCTACCCTTTGAAGATAAATGTTTCTTATGTATCACTGCAATAATGTTGAGGTGAACACTATTTTTAATATATATTTGAGTATATATCCATGATCAGTCTCTTAAATTTCTAGAAGTTTAATTTCTATTTCAAAGGATAAGGACTTTTTAAAGGTTTTTGATCTATAATGCCAAATTGCCTTCCAGAAATGTTATACAAATTTTCTGCTTCCAATAGCAGTGTATGGGGTTCTCATCTCTCCATATCCTGGCCAATAAGGTATAACTATTGAACCTTTTATTAATACATAATGTCCTTCTTTGACTCTCGTAAACTTTTTTGATTTAAAGTCTATTTTGGCTGATATTAGTATAGCCACCTCTGCTCTCTTTTGGTTACAATTTGCGTGGAATTTTTTTCCCCATTCTTTCGCTTTCAATGTATTTGTGGTTTTGGACCTAAAATGAGTCTCTTATAGAAAAGGCAATTTACAGTTGGATCATGTGTTTTTATCCATTCTTTCAATATCTGTCTTTTCATTGGAGAATCTAATCCATTTACAGTTGAAGTAATTACTGATAAGGAAGGACTTCTGTCATTTTGCAATTTGTTTTCTGTATGCCTTATAGCTTTGTCCCTCATTTCCCTGCATTACTGTTTTCTTTTGTGTGTAGTTGATTTTTTTGTAGTAAAATGTTTAAATTCCTTCCTCATTTTCTTTTAAGTTAAAGAGGGAACTTTTGACTTGTCTAGGGAGAAAGTACTACTCACCTCCAGCTGAAAGTTTCCACACAGAAATTGGTGCCTATTGCTTCCTGATCTTTCATTTTATTCCAGAAAGAAGAAAAAGAATTTCCACTGGAAATGTTCCAATTTTTAAATGTTGGCATCTAATTAATGAATGTTGTTAAACAATGTTCAGGTCAAACTAAACATATTGTGGACCTGATTCAGTAAGAGGGCTACCATTTTGTAACTTCTGGCACAGGGTACAGGTGAGTCAAAATAAGACTTCCTTTCATCTAGACTAGAAAAAATGCCTAAAGGGAATGTAAAGAGGACTTCAATGCTGTGTGTGTCCTTAATAAAGGGACATAGCCTCTTTTCCCCCTCCAACTCTGGGCCAAACTCCTGAGGGCATGGGAAACGAAATGCCAGATGGTTTGGGGGGATTCAAAAGCAGATTCCTGTGGTCCTCCTTTCCTAAATAGAGTTCAGCACTATGATGAGACTCAAGAATTTGTTTGGCTCAGTGTGATATAGGAGTTTCCAGCTGTGTCTTGGCAGACTGGACTGAGATTGCCCCGTTTAGGGGCTGGGAGTGTGGCTGAGTTTATCTTGTTGAGATAGCACAGAGTGACAGAATCAATTTCTAGGAGCCCAAGAGGGTCACAGAAGTTGAAACGCAGCTGAATTGAAAGGGTCTTTCAGATGGGGATGAAGGGTCACACATCAAGTCTTATGGAGGTTCATAAAAGAATGCGTCTTCAGTTATAAAACCAGTTACATTTCTTTTACCGGGTTTGAGTTTATGGATCAAAAACTATACCCTCTACACTATCTTTTCTGCTATAAATTCTATCACATCCTAGGTTTGATATGTAGTATTGTCATTACTGTTATTTTGTAAATCATTTTTCATTACAACTTCAATTTTCTCTTGACACAACAGTTACCTCTCCCCATCCCAGGTTTTATTTAGAATTTAGAATTTAAATTGCCTTTTCTATTTTATAGAACTTCAGTTGTTTTTCAGATCTGATTTTTTTAAATGGGTCGCAGCATATGAAATTGAATGTATTCATATCTGGGAAAACACATTTTTCGGAAATTCCTAAACATAAATATAATTTTCATACCTGTGAAAATGTGTGTTTTTGAAATTATAAAAGCCTCTATCTATGTTTAATCTTAATGTTTATACCTGTTTTCTTAGATTTTTTAAAATATGTAAGTCCAAACTTTATCACCAATATCTTTATGTCCACAATTTGCTGCTAAGGTTTTTTTGTTTGGTTGTTTTCTCATTGCTCTCTGTCAAAGCTACTTGTACACGTTATACATATTTTTCTGTTTTATTTTCATAAACTATACACTCTCTGTAAGACCAGATAGAGATGTCTTTCAATGTTATTTAAGAGGTAATGAGGTCAAATAAATCAAAGCAATCGATATATAATAAAGTTACTTTGGCAAAGTCACAGACATTTCTAGAATCAGCTTTATTTTTGCAATGAATCTCTGAGGAGATGTCGCCTACTCAGGGTGCCTTGTGTATCTAAGACAGAAACGTAGGTCCCCCCCACACACATTCTCTATCCTTTTACCTGGTGTTCTTTTTTTTCTCTAGCAATTTATCTTTATCTGACACACTATTTTACTTGTTAATAGATTCTAGGCTTGTGTTTGCAAACTTGGTCTGATTTGTTCACAGATATTTCTCCAGCTTTTCTGGCAGTGGCTGGCACACAGTAGCTCTTAATTAAATGTTAAATCAAAATGCCTCCAAAGAATCTAGAAACTGCTTAATGCTCAGGATGTTCAATGACCGGAGTTATCAGCGGTGCAGAAACACATTAATTATAAGACATCTACAAGTGAATAACTTTTTCTGAGATTTTTTTCCCAGCCCTTTCCTCTTTTACCTTTGTAATTAAAGCTCACTGGCCTGAGAGTAGCCTCAGTCTATCAACCTTTGGTCAGAGAAGAGGTTTCAGAGAAAATAACACAATTATCACGCAGCAAAAGGAGTAGGGGTGGTGGGGAACAAAGGGAAAAGTTAAGCGGTAGCCTCAATGGGGCATTCCCGGGCTAGATGTCCAAGTCCGCCCAACGGTAGCAGTTGACCTCGCTCCTCTTGCTGCAGTTGATGGCAGTTGAAGGCCATGTGGCTGGTCTAGCCACAACGGTAGCACTTGACTCGGGCGCAGTGTTTCTGAATGTGGCCATATTCGGCACAAGAGTAGCACTTCTGCCCCTCCTGATGGTCACAATCACGGGCCAGATGCCCTGGTCTGCCACAGGTGTAACAGCACTGCTGTCTCTCTCGCTTAGGCTTAACACAGTCTTTGGCGATGTGGCCACTTGTCCCACAGTTGTAACAGATGTCATCGAGAAGGTTACAGTTCTTAGCATGATGACCAGGCTCACTGCAGCAGTAACAGATGACAGGTAGGGTGGCAGAACTGCACTGAGCACCTCGGCCACCACCTCTAGCTCCGCGCCTTCGAGCTCCTCCTCCTTTAGGGCCAGAGTGTCCACACTTGAAGCATTCCTTACTGTTCATGGCTGCAGTGAGATCTTCAGGTGAGTGGTCCCACTGCTGCCCCGGAAGCCCCGACAAAACTCCCCTTACGGAGGTTTAGACAGAAGTGGCTGTTTTTCTCGAGGGGCCTCAGCGATGTCACACAGGGTTTGCGCACGGCCCCATTCTTGTGTCACAGGCGTTCTAGCAGTCAGCTCCTTCCCGCCTGACTTTCCTTCTGTCCTTGAAGCCCAAAGCCCATAGCAGGGGCGTTTTCCGTTTTTTGTTTGTTTATTTTTGTTTTTGTGTGTTAAATGAACACTTCTTGGGTCGTTAAGTTTGAGTTTGAATCCGTTCTTGTTCAGAAAATGTGCCTTGTAGGATTTCTTATAATTAAGGCTTAGGCCTTCTTTGTGGTCTAGTAGATGACCAGTTTTTATATATGCACTTTGGACATAGGAAAGATATGTGTGAGATGTATCTAATCCAGTAAATGAAAGAAATTCAACGAATTAGAGTAACCCATTTGGGGAGGGTGGGTTAAAAAATAAAATACAAACATCCATAAAGATATGAGATACATAAGATAGAAAAAATCTGTAAAATGCTACAGGGAGATTTACTCACAATTTAGCCTGTTTTATTTCAGGAATCGTAGTTTTCAACATAATCACCACCATTTAAGTTGTAAAACAACATAATTGAAGCACTCAGTATAAAGAATATGTTGTTCTTTGCAAAATAAATTACAAAATCTTAATTTAAATATTGGACAGATTTCCTCTCTGTTTTCTAAATTATTTATTATATAAAGCTCATAAGGATTTCTGGACATGTCCACTTATATAGATATAGAAATATGTATGGAAAACTAGACACTAAAATATCCAACTGTAGCTATTTTGGGGCTATAAGATTGAACAGGACTTTTTTCTCCTTATTTTCCTTCTTTGTATTTTGCAGTTTTTGAAATGACTTTAGGTGGTGTAATTTTAAAAATCCACAATAAATATTTTTCTTTAAGTTACTAGCTAGCTATATGCTTTGCATGTGAATTTTTTTCAGGAAGCCAGTACAACTGTATTTGGTAAAACATAGACGTGAGAATAATGAATGTAGCAATTGCCCTTTATTTTTTATTTTTTTATTTTTTTTTAACATCTTTATTGGAGTATAATTGCTTTACAATGGTGTGCTAGTTTCTGCTCCACAACAAAGTGAATGCCCTTTATTTTCAATATGACTTGATTGGAATGTGCAACTGGTTTCATAAATGCAACCACAAAGAAAAATGTTTTCAAAAATTAATAAAAGTTATAGCCAAAGAGGATGAGCAGTTGCCACATATAGAATAGTGGAATGAGTTTTATTCCTAAACAAATAAATGATGCAGCATAAATGGTTTCAAATGGCAAAAATTCTGTGTTTTAAACTTTGATATATGTTTATTAAATTAGCTGTATTAACTATCATATTTAGACCCCTGTTTAGATTTATAGTTTTATTAAAGTAATACATGCCCATAGTTTAAAGCATTGATTTTCAAACAGGTTTAATTGAGACATGAAGGAAGAAATGCATTTTACATCACAATAGAGGATATGTGTGTGTGTGTGTGTGTGTGTGTGAGTGTGTGCTATAACTCACATAAGGTTAAGAAAAAAATAATTACCCTTAATGTCTGTAATGCACTTTTTAAATTTGATATGTATATATATATTTATATATATGTGTGTATATATATATATATATATATTTTTTTTTTTTTTTTGGCCTCGCTGCACAGGCTGTGGGATCTTAGTTCCCTATCCAGGGATTGAACCCGGGCCCTCCACAGTGACAGCACAGAGTCTTAACCATTGGACTGCCAGAGAATTCCCTGCAATGCACTTTCATGCTTTCTAGTCATGTTGTAAAAAATGCTGGTAGTGACCCATTAAATTAATCTTTCAATTCACTAAATTATTTTTACTCATAGTTTGATTGATAACTATAAATAATGCTTATGCTTATGCTATGACTTCTTGATGTTTCAATTTTAGACATTATCTATGATTTTCCATTTCAGAGAATGAACATTTATCCCTCTTTTACCTACACCATCTTTTGGTACACTTCATGTGCTTGCATTCCACTCACCCTCCCGCCCTTGCACCTTTCTCCTAATATTGATTGGGTCAATAGCCAACATTTACATAATTATAACTATGTAAATGCTACTCATGGCTGAGCCATGTTGAATTTTGTCAAATGCTTTTTTTGCATCTCTTGAGTTTGCCTTGACTTCTTGCATTTGCTAGAATCACCAGTAGATTGTTGAATATAAGTTGTGAAAGTGCACATCCTTGTCTTGTTCCTGATCTTAAGGGGAAAGCTTTCAGTCTCATCATTAAGTATGATGTCAGCTGTGGGCTTTTGGTAGATACCCTTTATCAGGTTGAGGAAGTTCCTTCCTATTCCTAATTTATTAAGCACTTTTTAAAAACATGTAAGTGCATTGGATTTTGTCAAATTCTTCTGTGGCTATTCAGATGATCATGTGGTTTTGCCCTGTATTACTATTGTATTTGGTTTGCTAGTACTTTGTTGAGGATTTTGGCAACTACACTGATAAGGAATATTAATCTGTAGAAGTTTTAAAATTTTTATTCCCGTGATATCTCTGTCTGGTTGTCATTTCAAAGTAATACTGACCTCAAAGGATGATTTTGGAGGGCTTCCCATCTCTGCTATTTTTTGGAATAATTTGTAAAGAATTTATACTATTTCTCCTTTAAATGTTTGCAAGATTTCACTAGTGAAGCTATTTTAGCCTGGGCTTTTCTTGTGGGAAGTTTTAAAATTACTAATTTAGTCTCTTAACTTGTTATAGGTATATTCAGATTTTCTGTTTCTTCTTGAGGCACTTTGGGCACTTTGTGTCTTTCTGAGAATTTGTCTATTTCATCTAGGTTATTTAATTTATTGGCATACAGTTGTTCATAATATTCCCTTATACTTCTTTTATTTCTGTAAAGTCAATACTGATGAACCCTCTTGCATTCCTGATTTTAGAAATTTGATTCTTACCTCTTTTTTTCTTCATCAGTCCAGCTGAATGGTTTTTTTTCAATTTTGCTGATCTTTTCAAAGAACCAACTTTTGGTTTTGTTGACTTTCTCTATTGTTTTTCTATTCTCTATTTCATTTATTTTCACTCTTATTTCCTCAGTTTTATATCCTTGTAATGCTAGCTATTACAGAATTAAGGCCAGTCCCATGCCAGATTTAGTCAATGTACACTTTGGCAAGGCAAAGCTGTATTCAAGGGACTGATAGAGTATTCTTGACTATTTTTCATTCCTGTACCCCAACCTCAATTCAGGGTGTTCACAGGTTTGAGGAGATCCTCTGTATTTGGATTCTTCACAGGAACAAAACCAACATGATATCTCTATATCTATCTATCTATTGAGAGAGATTATCTATCTATCTATGGATGTATGTATATATATCTTTTATATAATATATAAATAAATATTCATTTACTAATTTTAAGGAATTGGTTCACTTGATTATGGAGGCTGGGTAGTCCAAAATCTGCAGGGTGGGCTAGCAGGCTGAAGACCTAGGGAACAGCCAGTGTTGTAGTTCAAGTCCAAAGGCTGTCCACTGGCAGAATTCTCTCTTGCTCAGGGAAGGTTAGTCTTTTGTTCTATTCAGGCCTTCAACTGATGGATGAGGCCCACCCACATTATGGCAAACAATCTGCTTTACTCAAAGTCCACTGATTTAAATGTTAATTTCATCTAAAAACACCCTCACAGAAATATCCAGAATAATATTTGGCCATGTGTCTGGGCACCATGACCCAGCCAAGCTGGCACATAAAATTAACTATCATATTTTCTAAAGAGGGTCATTCTCCTAACAAATGTATTGGGTGGGGAATAAAAGGGAATCAGAGCCTCAGAGTGTTAGTGTGGAGGTAGTAGAGGTCTCCAGATATTTTCTTTACCACTCCTGAGGAAATGCAAAGTTCAGACAAATGCATAGGTCCAGGACCCAAAGTATTTATAGCATTCAAGACTTACAAGCTGTGCCTCTTTCTTGAATTTCTCTTCAGATTGGACATAGTAGATTAGGGAAGTTTTGTCAAACAGAAGAGAAGTGGAAAGAGCAAGTAACTGCATCTGCAATTATTATTACGTACTGACATCAATTTTAGAATACTTTAAAAAGTGGAATGTTGTCCATTTGTTAAAATGATAAAGATGATAATTAGGACCATGTTAAAATATTTAAAACAACACTATATCTATTAAAATGTTGAGGTTAAAACATTACATATTTAAGCAAAAATTGAAAGAACACAAAGATATGATAATGGACATGAGGTTTCATTTTGGGGTGATGAAAAATTCTAAAATTGTGGCGATGGCCATACAGCTGTGAATACACTAAAATCCATTGCACTGTACACGTTAAGCTGGTGAATTGTATGACATGTGAATTATATCTCAATAGAACTGTTATAACAAAAAAAAGTACACAAAGAAATAAAAGCATTTGTTATAGTGCTGTAGAATCGTGGGCAAAATTCCCTTTTATTATTATTATTTGGCCACGCTGTGTCAGCTTGTAGGATCTTAGTTCCCCAACCAGGGACAAAAACCATGCCCCCTGCAGTGGAAGTGCAGAGTCCTAACCACTGGACTGTCAGGGAATTCCCAAAATTCCCTTTTAACTTTTGTGCAATAATAAATGATTCTTTTAATTTAGGAGTGAGGTTCTTTATACTACTATAACTTCAAGCATTTCTATTTTTCCTCTTTTTTTTCTTTCTGCATATTGCACATTGTTGTATATAACCTTTTTGTGCATATTAGGCAAAAAAAAAAAATCTTCCATTATGTCTCCAAATAATGTTAATATGACATTCTTAACAATTAGAGAGGATGATAATGTACACATTTTATGGGTCTCAGAATTTATAGAATTGTGGGTTCTTAGTTTTTGGTATTTCCAAACTGGCTTTCTTAGAAAGCAAGAACCAGCCACCAAAGTAAAACATCATAATGAGAAACAAAATGTTATTTTGTATTCTCTCCTCCTCACATCCGAAAAGGAATCTATTTCAGAACCTGTTGAATAAATGATGCCACTTCTCTTAAAATTAATATGTGAATTTCTCACAGAAGACAGGAACAAGCCTTGCATCTAGCACCAAAGGACACTGAACAGTATTTTTAATGTTCAGACAATACCAGGGTTGTGAAGAGAAAGAAAAAGGTGTTGCATACTCCTTCTTACCCCCAAACTGATTGAACACCCTTTCCCTTTTTGCTCTGTGCATAGGGTCTTTTGGTCCCCTGCCTCTGGGTCTCCTCTGTGGGTTCATCACTAACCAGGCATTGTTTGCCCAACACTAGCTAGTTGGGCTCAGCTTGAGAGCTTCTTTGGAGAAGATTGTGTGGATACAATATCTTTTAAACAGCATTTTTTGCCGTATTTTTTACAATTTGCAACATCAGACACACAAGGGGAGGAGTAAGAGGCCCAATAGGGCTGCAGACCAGGCAAGGCCAAGAATACACGGGTAGGCCACTAAGGATAACAGAGCGAATAAAGGCAGCCAACAGGGAGACTGGCAATGAAATGGTGGGCTAAGAACAGAAGAGGGATTGACGAAGGAAGATGGGCTGAGGGAAGGATGGTGGTGAAGACCGGTGTAACCAAGAGGAAGAAAGGTTGAGGAAGCAGGATGGGCCAAGGACCTGGGCGAGGGGGAACACCGGAGGCTCAGCCTCGGGGAAAGCTGGGGCTGGGTGGAGGGGTGGGGAGAAGAGGGCGGGCTCAGCGCATGCGCCTGAAGCACACTGCGGCGATCCTGGAGAGGCGGCGCTGTCTGGGCATCGGCGCTGTCTGGGCATCGGCGCTGTCTGGGCATCTGAGCTGCGGCTGGAGGTACGGCTGGTCCTCTGCCTGCTGTCCACTGCCACCTTGGCCTGCTCTTGCCGCCCTGGCGCCGCGAACTCTGTGCCGCCTCTCCCTTCACCCTGTCTTGGGACGGCCGGCGCTAAGAATTCATGCTATGACCTTCGATGCAGCCAGGAGGTAAAGGAACGACATAGGGGAAGAACATGGAGGGCGGCGGAGGGAACTCGGCCCAGGGGGATCCTTAATTTGTGTGTTCTCCCGGTTCACGAGAGGAAAAAATGGGGGACAGTACGCGCCTCAGACCTACAAAAGGATGTTGAGCATTTACTTCCCATTGTGAAAGTAATACAGACTTCTTTCCATTAATCAGGGTTGAGGCACCTGGGCGTCGGCATTTTCCATAACGTTCCTTGCTTTAAAATTTTTTGGAGTTCTTCATATGCAGTAGAAGGTGTATTTAAAGGTCGGGGTTGTAGGACTAGGAGATTATGAGAGCTTTCTTTGCCTTTGTTCAGGGTGGTGGCTCTTATTACGGAATCCGAGGGTACTCTAAGCCCCTCCCTGAGGGTCGGGGCGGATTCTATCTAGATCTGGCATCTGCTCTGCAAGCAATGACGTCTTTCCCGTATTCCACTTCCTAGTTTATCACACCTACCCCCATTAGGGAAGGCTGGTAATGGCTCTCCTTGATTGAGCACTGGGGCACAACTATAGCGAGAAACACATCCAGATATCATCAGGCACTTTTATATAAAAAACTGAGGTGGGAGGATAGACGCGGTGCGCACGTGTATTTGAGAGTGTGGGGATGCGCGGCGCGGTAGCGTGCAGGTATGCAGTCGTCCTTTGGTAAACGCGGAGGATTGGTTGCAGGACCCCCGCGGATACCAAAATCCGCGGATGCTCAAGTCTCCTATATAGAACGGCATAGTATGGTCAGTCCTCCGTATCCGCGGAGGGTCCACTGTATTTGAGGTCTGATGTCTGTTGGGGGGGTGGGGGGTGGGGGGGCTTCCATTGGGGAGAGCGGGAGGTACGCACGCGTAAGGCTTGGGGCAGGGGGGTGGGTCGAATGCGTATTTAGGAAAGCAAAGTTGCTGGTAGTTGATAGGCGCGGAAGGGACGAGTGAAGGTGCGCATGCGCACTCGAGACGACTTTGTGACGGTTGGCTTTAACGGGAGGAGGGGAGGGGCGCGCATGCGTATTTCAAACGGAATGACGGGGAGGGGAGGCGCGCAGCGTACGTGTAATTAAGATTGCAAAATGGCGAGGGGGGAGGTAAGTTGTCTTTTTGCTTGGCCATCTTGGGCTAGGAGGGCCTGCAGAGGAGCAGATCGACCTTTCTAGTTGGGTGAGGGGGGTTAGCCTGAGTTGGAGTTGTCTTAGGCTGTGGCCAGATCCACCAGATAATAACCCAGAATCCTAGCCCCTCTCTGGCCTATAGATAATGTGGGTTTAAAAATGCGGAGGCGATGATGACTTTACAAAAGGTTACGGCAGCAGGCTGTGTGTAGGAAATGCGTAAAACGGGAGCACTTGGAGACAAGGCCACATTCGGGCAGTACGCCTCTGGAGGGCTCTCTGCCGGACTTGCAGATCGTGGGCTGGTGTCCTTGGCTCTGGACACATTCTCTCATTCCATCAGAGTAGCAGAACCCAGCGGTTGCAATATTGTGAGAACCTACTGATGGTCAGAAGCCCTTGGTTTTCTCCCCTTGAGGTTGTAGGGGTGAGGATTTGGCTGTTTCCCAGTGCTTGTTCCACTTTGCTTTAAACCTAGGATTTAGGCAAATGATAATGGTGGTATGAAGGTGACCTGGGTTCACATCCTTTCTTCTAAATTATTTTTTTCTGTAGAACTTTGAGCACGGTTTCGTTTAGGGGGACTATTTTTTTTTTTAGGCAGCAGCACTGTCATGGCTCTTAGAGGGCTGTCAGTGAGGGTCTACTGTTAATCGCTAAAACTAGTAATTTAGCAGTTAGATATGTAGAAGAAAGGGCACAGGATTCAAAATTGAGACAGCTCTTTTCAGTAATCCTAGCTGTGATCTCATACGGTCATTTTCCTTCTCTGGGCCTGTTTCCCTATCTATAATAATAATTATGCTTAAACGTCTTTGGAGCTTAAACTGTGTGCCAAGTACTGGGTCTACATGCTTTTACACATGCCTTAACTAATTTAGTACTCTGGACAGTCTTATGAAATAGCAGTACCGTTATTCATCTTTTACAAATGAGAAATTTCAGGGACACAGGTAAAGTAAATCCAAGGCTTTATATCCGTCTGAATGACTGAGACTGGATTTTTATCCAGGTACTGTGGCTTCGGAATCCTGTGCTCTTAAACATTATATTTATCCACCAAAATGATGGGGCAAATTTAAAGGACCCTTCTTTTATGGTTTCAAATTTTATTTGTAACTTATCTATGCTGTTTAAGAAAGGAGACCTGTTTGCTGATTTTTACTCAGTGCATTGTACAGGGTTACATATGTTGAAGACAAAAAGTAAAGAATTGGTTTGGAGCCTAATGGGGTGGCCATCCTTACCTACCCTTGTCTTCTGTGCTTTTTGTTCTGCAGAGGGTTTAAAATGGCCGACTGCGGCAGGCTGGACACACCCTTCTTGTTTTGCATGATTTGAGATCTGGTCTGACGCTTTGAGACAACCAGTCATTTACCGCAGTAGAGATTTTTTCCTTACCAATTATTAATATTTTGGTGTGTTAATACCAAGGTTCAATAGTAAAGGAGAGGGTACTGCTTTTCTTTCTCATAATAAAAGACAGAGAATACATGGATTTCTTTTATTATTTGGTTGGGATAGATTCATTGAAGGGGAATTACTGTGTCAAAGGGTATGAACATTTTTAACACTTAATATGTATTGCCAAGTTTCTTCATGAAAAGGTTGTACCAATTTTTACCCACACAAGCATTGAGTAGTATTTATTAAAAACATTATTTTAATGGATAAAGAAAACAGTATTTAATTTTGCATTTCTCTGGTTGTAAGTTTGGATTCTGTTTTCCTCTATATGTTTCTTAGCAGTTTTATTTTCTTCCATGTGATGTTAGTTCATGTCTTATACTGATTTATCTGTTGGAGTTTTTAGTTTAGCGTTTATTATTGTTATCTATTTGAATGTGTTTTGTAAATAAAGGCTCTTACTCAGATTTCTGTAATGTTAGAAATATGTACTACAGGTTATTGTTTGCCTTTTAATTTTTGTTTCTAAACTTTTGGTTAGTAGAAATTTGAAATTGTGGTCAAATCACTCTATCTTCTGTTTTGTGATTTTTCTTCCATTAAGTTTGAATAGTTCCCTCAATGTAGAAATTTGGTAAATACCCATTGTAGCTTCATCTGAAGATAACCATCAAGTATGAGGGAAAAAGATCCATAATTTCACCACCCAGAGATAACCAGTGTTAATAAATGTGTTCACTTTTTTTCATTCTTCATTTTTCTACAGTGATCACATATTTGTACTATTTTATATGGTGTTTTGTGTTTATAATGTGCATTTTTCCACGTTAAACATTTCTGTGATTGTCATTGAATGGTTTCATGATATTTTGTTGTATGGAAGTAGCTTAAGATTTTCAGTATTTTAAATTATGTAATGTCTTTTCATTTAGTTTTTATTGTTTATCTATTTTGAGTTATTTCTTTATAGAACAGAGTTCAGAATTAGCATTATTCATCAAAAAATTTGAACATTGTAAAGACCTGCCATAATAGCATTCCAAACGTTGTCAATTTTTGTACCCAGTCATTTAGGTACATAAAAATTTTTTTTACTTACTTTATATGTAAAAGAATGGTATCTTTGATTTATGGTACATTTCTCTGATTATTGGCGAGGCTGGACTCTTAAATGTTAATTGTTAGCTCCTATTTCCTTTTGTGAACTATTCGACTTGGGTCTGAATGTTATCTATTTGTAAGAGCTCTATATTATGTGTTCTGTGTGAGAATCTATTACCCCTTGTCATTTGTTGCAAATGACAAACCTCATTTGTTGCACATACACTCCTGGTATATGTTTGTTGCCATTGAGTATGAAGAAATGTTTGTGATTCCAAAGACAACTGCTGCATGGAATACATGTCAAATTCTTGGTAGCCATTTTGAGATAACATTTATTTGTTCTTTAAATAGATAGCCATTTCTTTTCATCTAAAAGGAAAGCACTGTTTGCTGCACAGCAGTGATGCTCCCTCGTTATGGGTGTGGGGAGAAGACATGGCAACATTTTGTCCTTAATAAGACATGGCAACCAAGTAGACAAGACACAAAACAGTAGTCCCCTTCCCCCCATCCATTCGGGGACTGATGTTCTTTTGAATATTTATGAGTGATCTGGGGGAGGATATGGACATAGTGGAATGTTCACATTTGTAGATAACACGGAACTCTTTGGAGATGTAAAGTGGTAATAGGAACAAACCGCAACACCTGAGAAGACACTGTGCGTGTGGGCTAACAATTGGCAGAATGGAACAGGGTAGATAAGAGCAGTGTAATGACTTTAGGGGAAAATAGTATGTTAAGCATACAAAATAGTGGCCTCAGAGACATTGGGTCCCAAGACAGGGATCTCAGTGTAAGCAGAAACAATTTATTGATGTCATCAGCTCAATTTGCTGTTGCAGAGACAGAAGACCCATTAAAAACCTAGGCCTCATTAAGAACAGTATGTGACACACAAAAATTCCATCCTATCTTTGTATAAAATGATCTGAACCAAATGACCAGTTAACACTAGTAATCTCTCCTCAAGGAGTCTCTTACTACCTCTCACCGAATTTTGAGAAGGTGGTGGGAAGAGTGTGTTACCTCTGTGTTTCATTTTTCTTATTTATAATATGGAGGTGATTTAGATTATATATTCTCAAAGGTTTTGGGAGGGGATAAGGTATCTTATTTTGGTTTCCTGAAACTGAGTCTGTTATTTGTGGTTCAGAGAATCTGTTTAATTATATTTATTAGTTAAACCTTTCTAAATTATTATTCCCACTCCATGAGCTATATACTATCTTTTATATTAGTAACAGTCTAATTTTTATTTTGTCAGTGAAGGGGGGATTATTGGATTTGGAGGTGTCAAGTGAGCCGTTACTTGCTGCCTTTTGTTATCCAGTTATACTGGGTTAATTCAGTTAGTTGTAAGCTTCCAGTTTTCAGCATTTTGCTAGTTGCAGATGTTAAACTAGGCTTATGCGTGTGGTGGGGAGGTTGACAGACGTATAATAAGCAAAATGAAACAAAACAATGAAACAAAGCAACAACAACAGAGCTTGTGTTGTAGAGGAAGTGATTGGGAAGGTCCTTTACTGGAGGTCTGTGCCTATCTTAAGGACGGGGGTCCCATTTTACATCATGCCAGTGTCTAGTTCCCAAATCCATTTATGATCAGGAGTTAGGGAGAGCGTGGATATTAGAAATAGCCTGAAAGCATTTAACCTTTGGTTTCTACAATTTGTTCCTCCCCTCTCTTGATGTTACAGCCAGCAGCAGCCTGGAGCAGCACCCCCTGGAAAGAAATTTTACATCGGCCATTATAATACAACCTGATAAGTGTTACAGCACTTATCAGGTTGTATTGTAATTGTCTGTGTATATGCCTGTCTCCCTTCCTATGTTATCAGTTAGACTGTGAGCTCCTTGAGGGCAGGGACAGTGTCTTCATCTCCAGAGCCCAGCCTGGCACATTAGTAGGCCTCAGTAAATGTTTATTGGATGAATAAATGAATGACTCATCAACAAACATTTATTGTGTGCCTGCTAACGTGATCTCCACAGGCTCTGGACTGTCAACTGTTTTCTTCAAAATGCGTGTGGTCAGAAACTTGCTGTTTCTTTCTAGTTATGTATATACCTTCTTAAGAGTTTCTCATGAGATAATGCTATTTTTGTGTTTGGATTTCAATCCTTGGTATTTACAGATGTTGCTACTATTGCTACTGCTGACAGTCTCTTCCTTGGTGGAACCTGGGTGAAAGCTGCCAGATCAGGAGCTTCATCCTCACTGTCTAGTGTTTGCTAAATGGTTTCTATTTGTAGACTCATCCCCTTTTCACTCCTCCTCAGGTCATCCTCCAAATGGTATTCCCACGTGGGCTCCACATTCTAGATCAGGGGTGGGCAAATACAGCCCATGGGCTGCCTGGTTTTGCAAATAAAGTTCTGTTGGAAAACAGCCATGCTCATTTGTTGATGTGTTGTCTGTGGCCTCTTTGACCTACAACAGCAGAGTTGAGTAGCCACATCAGAGACATGCTGACCCACAAAGGCTGGCCCTAGAAAAAGATTGCCTACCCTTTTTGGAGTATCACTCAACAGTCATAGTTTCATTCCCCTCTCCATTCACCGGAGATAACTTTTAGCATCTCAGAAACTCATTTATTTACTTCATTCATTATTACTTATGACGAGTCTTTTTCCTGTTTTACAGATGGGCCAGCCAGGACACACTTCAAACTAGGAGACTGATTATAAGACCTCCCCCAGGGTCCTGCAGTCAGTCAGTTATATGGTGTCCTTCAGCATCAAGGTTCGAGCTTCAACCCTAGAAATTAAAATTCCTTTTGTTATATCCTAACTTGAAGCATATGGACATTTCATGCTTTGGTGCCTTATCCCTTGCCCCCCCATCTTCCTACACAGCTCTTTGCAATGAGAATATGGAAAATAAGGAATTAATATGAGATAAAGCAGAAAAGTAGACTGAGGCAAATGTTTAGAGGGTCTGAGTGCTAATTTTTAAACTGAGAAATGGGATTTCTGGAACATTCACTTATTCAGACTTATACAGGTAGTGAGCCTGCGCTTCCAAGAGCTTAGGGCCCTCCCCTCAACCCTCTCTAACCCACCGCATGTTGTCTTGGTAACCTGTCTGTGAGTATATTGTCATTCATTTCACTTCATTAAAAAGTTGGAGAGCTCCAAGTCTGATGCAAGAAATGTAGATCTAAAAAAGCAAAAGGGAGAGAATATCAGATAGTCTCATTCTAGGAGTAAAATGGAGGGAAAGGCCTTACAGCGTTATTTTCAAGCCGCTTGCTGGATTTTTCCCAGGACTTTATTATGAAAATTTCATACAGAAAAATTGAAAGAATTGTACAGTGAAAACCCATATACTCACCACCTAGATGGTA